>NC_044032.1:318871933-319188005 GCF_901765095.1 Microcaecilia unicolor | reverse complement strand
GTAGGTGAGAACAATCAGCCTGCTGTCCTCGGAGAACACCTGCTACAGGTATGTATCATTCACTTTCTCCGAGGACAAGCAGGCTGCTTGTTCTCACGACTGGGGTGTCCCTAGCTCTCAGGCTCACTCAAAACAAGAAACCAGGTCAATTGAACCTCGCAACGGCGAGGGTATAACAGAAATTGACCTACGAAGAACAACTAACTGAGAGTGCAGCCTGACCAGAATAAATTCGGGTCCTGGAGGGTGGAGTTGGATTTAAACCCCAAACAGATTCTGCAGCACCGACTGCCCAAACCGACTGTCACGTTGGGTATCCTGCTGGAGGCAGTAATGAGATGTGAATGTGTGGACAGATGACCACGTCGCAGCTTTGCAAATCTCTTCAATAGTGGCTGACTTCAAGTGGGCCACCGACGCTGCCATGGCTCTGACACTATGAGCCGTGACATGACCCTCAAGAGTCAGCCCAGCCTGGGCGTAAGTGAAGGAAATGCAATCTGCTAGCCAATTGGAGATGGTGCGTTTCCCGACAGCGACCCCTTTCCTATTGGGGTCGAAGGAAATAAACAATTGGGCGGACTGTCTGTGGGGCTGTGTCCGCTCCAGATAGAAGGCCAAAGCTCGCTTGCAGTCCAATGTGTGCAACTGACATTCAGTAGGGCGGGTATGCGGTCTGGGAAAGAATATTGGCAAGACAATTGACTGGTTAAGATGGAACTCCGACACCACCTTTGGCAGAAACTTGGGGTGAGTGCGGAGTACTACCCTATTATGATGAAATTTGGTATAAGGAGCATGAGCTACCAGGGCTTGCAGCTCACTGACTCTACGAGCTGAAGTAACTGCCACCAAGAAATTGACCTTCCAGGTCAAGTACTTCAGATGGCAGGAATTCAGTGGCTCAAAAGGAGGTTTCATCAGCTGGGTGAGGACTACGTTGAGATCCCATGACACTGCAGGAGGCTTGACAGGGGGCCTTGACAAGAGCAAGCCTCTCATAAATCGGACGACTAAAGGCTCTCCAGAGATGGCTTTACCCTCTACACGATGATGGTAAGCACTAATCGCACTAAGGTGATTCCTTACTGAGTTGGTCTTGAAGCCAGACTCTGATAAGTGCAGAAGGTATTCAAGCAGGTTCTGTGTAGGACAAGAATGAGGTTCTAGGGCCTTGCTCTCACACCAAATGACAAACCTCCTCCACTTGAAAAAGTAACTCTTTTTAGTGGAATCCTTCCTAGAGGCAAGCAAGACGCGGGAGACACCCTCCGATAGACCCAACGAAGCAAAGTCTACGCCCTCAACATCCAGGCCGTGAGAGCCAGAGACTGAAGGTTGGGGTGCAGAAGCGCTCCGTCGTTCTGCGAAATGAGAGTCGGAAAACACTCCACGGTTCTTTGGAGGACAACTCCAGAAATAGAGGGAACCAGATCTGACGGGGCCAAAAAGGCGCTATCAGAATCATGGTGCCGTGGACTTGCTTGAGCTTCAGTAAGGTCTTCCCCACCAAAGGTATGGGAGGATAAGCATACAGGAGGCCGGTCCCCCAATGGAGGAGCAAGGCATCCGACGCTAGTCTGCTGTGTGCCTGTAGTCTGGAACAGAACAGAGGCAGCTTGTGGTTGGTCTGAGAGGCGAAAAGGTCCACCGAGGGAGTGCCCCACTCTCGGAAGATCTTGCGTACCACTCTGGAATGGAGCGACCACTCGTGCGGTTGCATGACTCTGCTCAGTCTGTTGGCCAGACTGTTGTTTACGCCTGCCAGGTATGTGGCTTGGAGAAGCATGCTGAACTGGCAGGCCCAACGCCACATCCCGACGGCTTCCTGACACAGGGGGCGAGATCCGGTGCCCCCCTGCTTGTTGATGTAATACATTGCAACCTGATTGTCTGTCCGAATTTGGATAATTTGACAGGACAGCCGATCTCTGAAGGCCTTCAGTGCGTTCCAGACTGCTCGGAGCTCCAGGAGGTTGATCTGAAGATCCTGTTCCTGGAGGGACCACAGTCCCTGGGTGTGAAGCCCATCGACATGAGCTCCCCACCCCAGGCGAGATGCATCCGTCGTCAGCACTTTCGTGGGCTGTGGAATTTGGAATGGACGTCCCAGGGTCAAATTGGTCCGAATGGTCCACCAGTGCAGTGAATTGCGGCAACTGATGTAGAGACGGATGACATCTTCTAGATTCCCGGTGGCTTGACACCACTGGGAAGCTAGGGTCCATTGAGCAGGTCTCATGGGAGTCACATGAACTGTGGAGGCCATGTGACCGAGGAGTCTCAACATGTGCCGAGCCGTGACCTGCTGAGACGCTCTGGTCTGGGAAGCAAGGGACAGAAGGTTCTGCGCCCTTGCCTCGGGAAGAAAGGCCTGAGCCGTCTGAGAATTCAGCAGCACTCCTATGAATTCCAGAGATTGGACTGGCTGGAGATGGGACTTTGGGTAATTTAGCACAAACCCCAGCAGCTCCAGAAGGTGGATAGTGCACTGCATGGACCGAAGGGCTCCTGCCTCTGAGGTGTTCTTGACCAGCCAATCGTTGAGATACGGGAACACTCCCAGCTTGCGCAAGTACGCTGCCACCACCACGAGGCACTTTGTGAACACTCGTGGCGCAGAGGCGAGCCCAAAGGGCAGCACACAGTACTGAAAGTGCCGTGTTCCCAAACGGAATCTGAGATACTGTCTGTGAGCTGGCAGTATCGGGACGTGAATGTATGCATCCTTTAAATCCAGGGAACATAGCCAATTGTCTTTCTGAATCATGGGTAGAAGGGTGCCCAAGGAAAGCATCCTGAACTTTTCTTTGACCAGGTATTTGTTCAGGCCTCTCAGGTCTAGGATGGGGCGCATCCCCCCTGTTTTCTTTTCCACAAGGAAGTACCTGGAATAGAATCCCTGCCCTTCCTGCCCGGGTGGCACGGGCTCGACCGCATTGGCGCTGAGAAGGGCGGAGAGTTCCTCTGCAAGTACCTGCTTGTGATGGGAGCTGAAGGATTGGGCTCCCGGAGGACAATTTGGTGGAGTGGAGGCCAAATTCAGGGCGTATCCGCACCGCATTATTTGGAGAACCCACTGGTCGGAGGTTATTAGAGGCCACCTTTGGTGAAAAAGTTTCAACCTCCCCCCGACTGGCAGATCGTCCGGTACAGACACTTTGATGGCGGCTATGTTCCCATGGATCCAGTCAAAAACCCGTCCCCAGTTTTTGCTGTGGAGGCGCAGGGGGCTGCTTAGGCGCACGCTGTTGATGGGAACGAGCGCGCTGGGACTGTCCCTGTGCCTGATGAGGCCTTTGGGCCGGCTGGGTGTACCTACGCTTGTTGAAGGCGTAGGGCACAGCCTGCCGGGCCCGGAAAAAACATCCACTTGCAGAGGTGGATGCTGAAGGCGCCCGGTGGGAGAGCTTGTCAAGGGCAGTTTCCCGCTGATGTAGTTGGTCCACCAACTGCTCGACCTTCTCGCTGAAAATATTATCCCCCCGGCAAGGGACATCAGCCAGCTGCTGCTGGGTGCGGTTGTCCAGGTCAGAGGCACGCAGCCATGAGAGTCTGCGCATCACTATACCTTGGGCCGCAGCTCGAGATGCCACATCACAGGTGTCATAAATACCCCTGGACAGGAACTTTCTGCACGCCTTCAGCTGCCTGACCACCTCCTGAAAAGGCCTGGACTGCTCCGGGGGGAGCTTGTCGACCAGGTCCGCCAGTTGCTTCACATTATTCCGCATGTGTATGCTCGTGTAGAGCTGGTAGGATTGGATGCGGGTCACGAGCATTGAAGATTGGTAGGCCTTCCTCCCAAACGAGTCCAGAGTGCGAGTCCAAACGGGGGCGCCGAAGCAGTATCCCTCGAACTCTGTGCCCTCTTGAGAGCAGAGTCCACGACCGCCGAGTCATGAGGCAATTGGGGCCGCATTAACTCTGGGTCCGAGTGGATCCTGTATTGGGACTCCGCTTTCTTGGGGATGGTGGGATTAGATAAAGGTCTCAACCAGTTCCGAAGCAGTGTCTCTTTGAGGACATTGTGCAACAGTACCGTGGAGGACTCTCTAGGTGGTGATGGATAGTCGAGGACCTCGAGCATCTCGGCCCATCCACAGAGACTACGGGAAAGGGAATGCAGATAGACATATCCCTGACAAAGGAGGCAAAGGAGAGGCTCTCAGGTGGCGAGAGCTTCCTCTCCGGTGAAGGAGTGGGGTCGGAGGGAAGGCCCACAGACTCCTCTGAGGAGAAATATCTGGGGTCCTCCTCCTTCCCCCACGAGGCCTCTTCCTCGGTGTCGGACATGAGCTCCTGTAGCTCAGACCTAAACCGGGCCCGGCTCGACTTCGAGGCACCGAGTCCTCGGTGGCGTCGTCGAGCGGTGGACTCCCGTGCCGGCGGGGATGAAGCTCCCTCCATCGACGTCGACGGGGACTCCACCTGCGTGGCGGTCGAGACCGGCGCCACAAGCGGTGTCGGCGTCAAAGGCCTCGGCACCGGGCTAGAGCACACTGGCGCCTCCATCAACAGTCTGGCACATCAGCCCTTTCAGGATCCCCGGAAGGATGGCTCGGAGGCAAGGCCCGCTGTCGGGAAAGGCGAGGGGGCCGGTGGAGGTGCCGGTGCCAGAATCTGCTCGGGTCCAGGAGACGGCACCGAAGTGCCCATGCCCTGACGTAGCGATACCTCTACCACCGAGGGGGACCGCTCCTCCCGGCGCTGCCGTTTCCTCGGCGTCGAGTCATCTCTGGAGCCGGAGCTGGTAGCCACATGCGCCGTAGGCGACCGATGACGGTGCTTTTTAGCCTTCTTCCGGTGCCCGTCATCGGCGCTCGGCGGTACCAAAGAGGAGGAGGTAGATCCCCCTCAGCCTCGAGGGATCGGGTCCGACAGGTTTCGATCCCGATGGCCCTGGGTAGAGGGAGTGACCGGGGCCGATTGCCCGCGCGGCCGCTCACCCCTGCCATCTCCGGAGGACCGGCGGGCCAACGAAACCTGTGCTCCTGGGGTCGGTGCCGTCGGTGCCGATTTCATGGACATCGGTACCGGTACCAAAGATCCGGCCGGCGACACCGATGCCGTCGAAGTCGACGTCGAGGGGCCGGCGCAAGTTCCAAGAAGACGGTCCCGCAGAACTTGCCTCACCACCTGTGTCCGTTTCCGTAAACCGAGACACAAGGTGCACGTCTTGGTATTGTGCTCCGGCCCGAGGCACTGGAGGCACCAAGCGTGAGTGTTGGTCTGCGAGATATGCCGGCCGCACCGATCACACTTCTTAAATCCACTCGGGACCTTCGAGGACATCGACGGAAAAATCACGTCAGCGAAGTCAAAGTCGTCGATGGTGGCGGTAAAAGGCACACCCGAAAAGAAATCGACCGCGCAGCCACAAGGCCGCAACGAGGCGCCCCACGCTAAACGTTTACGAGGGGGGGAAACAAAGTTTTGTTTTGTTTTTTTTAAACAGAATAAAAGAAAACGAAGAAACAAACTAAGAATAAAAAACTCGCGGCTAAGGCGCGATCCGGTTTCCGGGGCTGACAGAGAGAGATGAACACGGCTCTCTCCAGCACGGAAAAGAAAAGACTGAGCGGGAACGGTCACGCACAGGCGGGAAGATGGCTGCGCATGCGTGGTGGGCGTGCCCTGCATGCGGGACCGCCCGCGAAGTTTTGTTCCGGTTGGTGGGGGCTGCCGTGGACGTCAACCCAGTCGTGAGAACAAGCAGCCTGCTTGTCCTCGGAGAAAAAACCATTTGTCATCCCAATACATTTTCAAAATAGGTATCCGAAACTGTTTCAGCTTTAAGAATGCTGTCCCATACAAAGAATCAGGCTTTAATGTATGAGTATAATATGTGGTACAATAAGATGAGCCATTTGGAATTGGATCCAGACTATAGAAATAAATGAATGATTTTACAGCTGGTATTACATGTGCGCCGCATACCATGGAGGATTGAAAAGAATTAATGAAAACAAGGCAATTATCAGAAGAACATGGCTACATATGCTCCCTAAAAGAAAGCATAAACTGGGGAAAGATAAAAAAAACATCAGGACATAATTTCAGTGAAGACTAGTACGAGCAGTGGTCACATAGTCAAGGTTCGAATGATGTAATGTCCTGTCAATGAAGGTGAAAGGACAATTTTACGAACCTGGGAAAAAACTGCAAACAAAAAATCAATTAAACAATGAGGGCCTCTGTCTAGGCCCCAAGTAACAATTCACATAATGTGTGCACAATTGCTTAACTGGGTAATGAGATATGTTACCAACAAGCTGCTGCTTAAAAATCATTAGACAGACACATGTCATTAATTTGCACATTTGAAAATCGAATACTGATGTGACTATTATTCCCTTTTGTTTTGCTCATTAAGGAAGGGGAAAAAGTTTTAAAACAATAACTCGTGCGGGCAAGTTAAACAAATAAGAGCAATAGACAGTTGCCTAGAAATGCACTGTAAAAGTATGAAATACTGTACTGTAAGGTATATGAAAAAAGCTTAACAACAATTCCTGGTTTTGTTTTGATATATGCCTTACAGTCAAATTTTAGTATACAGAAATAAGACTATATTACAAAAATTAGGGTTCCAATTTTAGTATATGTGCTGCCAAATAGCAGTGTAAGTGAAACAGAGAGCACCTAAACATTTATCGGTTCTCCTGCAAGGAAAAAAAAACCCCACATAAAGACAGATGAACAATTGAAAGTCAAGGAATTAAGAGGTTATAATTTAGATTATGCTATAGAAATGCAATAGTGGGCATGATTTTACAATGGTTCTTGTAGTATAGCAGCACCTGCATTCTTTGCTGTAATAGTATCAGAGGATAAAGGAATTAATATTGCATCATCAAATACATTACACAGGAAAGTAATTTCTTTATTGCCAACCATAAGGGTTATGTGAGACAACACATGACTTTTAAGATAATCATAAACTCAGGCATACAAGGAGTACAACAGTCATAAACTGTAAAGGTTTTTTTTTTTTAAAGGCAGACCTTGGGAACAGCAGTGTGGTGTTTAGCTTTGAAAACCAGGAAAAACAATGCTGGCATGAGCCTGTTAGCTAGCGAAGAAACATACCACAAAGAATTCAATGATAAGATTTGAAGGCAATCTAATGAAATTAAGCTATAAAATATCAGGCAAAAAAGAGCCTATAATTTAGAAATTAAAAAGGTAGTGCATTCAGGATTACCATATGGCTGTGCATTTTAAAGATTCATCTGCTCTTGTAAATCAGGGCCCTTGAATCACAACGCAGCTGAAAGGTAAAATGCAATAGGGACTGCCGTAAGACTTGAGTAAAATAAACAGGAAGATTTGTCCGACCATTAATTATAATGGTCGGACAAATCTGCACAGCTAAAATAAAGGAGCAAAAAGGCAGGAAACCCAGTTGGTCTGTGTACAATAAAGTTACAAGCAGCGGAATTCTTCCTGAAAAAAAAAGTTATGCACACACGCCCACACAAACTGGCCAGTCTGCACGCACACACATCAAAGTTATGAAACAACAGAAAGGGAAGAAAAAAAAATAAAATAAACTGGTGCTTTAAAGAACAGTACAACCTCTGCCAGAAATCGAGGAAGAGAGAAAGAAAGAAAAAAAAAACCCCAGCTGTGTTTAACCAAAAGTTTAAGGACACAAAACAGTTATCCTAAGGAACAGAAACTAACGGGGCTACAATGAGAAATCTGTAGACAGAGCAGCTTTAAACCAAGCAAGCTGTGCCAGAAATTTAGGGAAAAAAAAAGTACAGTTAGAGGCATATTTTCAAAGCACTTAGCCTTCCAAAGTTCCATAGAAACCTATGGAACTTTGGAAGGCTAAGTGCTTTGAAAATATGCCTCTTAATGTTTTCAAGTAACACAGACTGCAACTAAAAAATTTCTCTCTCTCTTACTAAAATGACGTCACAAGAAACCCAGAGAAAGTCTCGCGTCTGTACAAACACTCCAGCACTTTAAAGAAATACCTGCTGTGACAAAACTCTTAACCATCTCACAAACAAAACTACAAGAGAAGCAGGGCAGGAGAAAAAAAAATATATATATATATATATTCCTCCTTAGACTTTATACAATTTATGGCATTTTACAAAGTACAAGGGAAGAACAATACTTAAGCAAACTATAGATACTGAGTTGTTATCCTGCTCCAATGTTAATAAATCATTCACAAAAGGTTTCTGCAACATTTATTGAGGCAGTAGTGCATCATACAGGATTGCATACCACACCAGTATTAGATTGTAAGCTCTTTGAGCAGGGACTGTCTTTCTTCTATGTTTGTGCAGCGCTGTGTACGCCTTGTAGCGCTATAGAAATGCTAAATAGTAGTAGTAGTAGTAACAAGGAACTAGTGGTGCGCACAAATTAAAATATACAATCTAGCTCCTGTTGTCAGTGAAAGCAGTTGATAATTAACAATTAACATCCCCCATGAAAATAAAAAAATATATAATACTTACAGACGTCTTAAAACAAAATTCCAGACCTGCACCCCTTGTGCAACCGACGCGTCCACACCCAGCTCACCTGCACTTATGCTAGAGACCGCAGCCACCACCTAGCCCTTTGCAGTAAGATTCAAATACAGCTTGCAGGTTCTTCACATCACTTCATATCAAACTCCGGAGTAATCACAATCTCCACAGTCCAGCTGTGGAAATAGCTCAGACTTCTTTCTCCTTTTTTTTTTTTTCTTTTCCTGGTTTTTTTTTCCTTCTTTTTTTTTTCTGATTTTTTTCATTTTTTTTGTTTCATATTTTTTTCTTTGATTAGTTTAGAGGGCTATTACAGGGCAATCAGGTCCCTGTTCGGAGAGCGCCAAAATGTGTTTTTCTGTCCCTTAGCCCCCACTGGGAGAGAAAGCACTACAGCCCCAACAGCTGGAAAAATAAGAAAGAGAACTTAGACTCCGTTAGGCGCAGTCAGTAATTACCTTTATTATCACAGAGCCAAAAAAATACAAACAATAGTTCTCTCCCTGAAGCAGGTTGTCAGTCAGCAAATGCGCATCCTGAAAGACAAGGACTGCTCAGCTAACACCTCCCGGACATCACATATATACTGTTGCAAATTCCATTTCTCATAAATCATGTGATTTTCCCATAAACTAGCACCATTAGGTTGCCTTATACCATATATGGATTGTTCCTGAATTCTATCAGTCTCTCCTGATGGGAGTTCACGTGCAAAATCGGTACCTATTGGCTAGTCAGTTATCTGTTCTGCGTGCACAGTCAGAACAATACACTTGTGTCCTCTCTCCGTCTCTCTCCACAAATGCAACATACTGGTAGGCTTCACTGTGTCCTCAGTCCCTTAGCAACTATCAAGGTTACATCCACCTTATATGAAAAACATACTCAGCTGCAAACAAATGTTATGAAGTATCGGTTCTCAGCTCCTGAGAAGGCAATGATTGTTACACAAGATGCTGAGTTAGTAGGCTAACTTGTGAGAACCAAACAGTACAGGCCTTAGGCCTAGCCCTTAGTAACAGGCCTAAAAAGAGGAAAGAATATACACTACCTACTGTCTGCATACAGAGAAGTACCTCAGGAGTCTACAGGGCTCTCCCCATTTGAGTTGCTTTATGGCCGGATGGTGAGAGAGCCCCTTGACCTAATAAGAGAACATTGGGAGGGGAAAGTTAATACATCTGACAACCCTGTAATATATAGTTAATATGCGGCAGAGATTAGAAGAACTTGTGGGCTTTGTCAGAGATAACTTGCAGGCAGCCTAAACCAAGCAAAAGACCTGGTATGATCATAAGGCCCAAAACAGAGAGTTTTATGAAGGCCAGCAGGTGCTTCTTTTAGTCTCAGTATGTCAGAATAAACTTCAAGCTAATTGGGCGGGACCTTACAAGGTCCTAAGGCACCTTTCATGTAACTATGTTAAAGGCCTATGTAAATTGTATAGGTATAGTGCAAGCTGTGTGCAGCCTACCAGAAGAGTGTCAGGATAATGAACCCATACCTGACCTCATAGCAGAGACATTATCAGAGGGACCTGACACTGAAGAGAGACCATTTAAATGTACAGACAGTGAAAACACTTTCAGTCAAAAGGGGGAACTAGAATAACAGGAAACATGTACAAAAGAGACACATTTGGCATGCTCTGAGTATGAGAAAGATTTCAGTATGAAGAAAGAACTAATGCAGCACCTGAAAAATAATAAACTGAGATATGTACAAGTATAACATATGGGAAAAGCTGTATCAATAAAGCAAATGTTACAGAGAATCAGAAAAACACTGATAATAGACTGTCTTCATGTCTTGGTTATGACAGTAGCTTCAACCAGGAAGAAAGCTCCACAAGAAATACAAAATTTCACCCAGAAGAGAGACCAATTTCAAGTATGGAGTGTAAAAAAAGTTTCAGTTGCTGGAAATTATTGTCAAAGAAACATAGAATCCATTAAGGGAAGAAACTGTTTACATGCACTGAATGTAGAAAAAGCTTTATTCATAAACCCCAGCTAACAAAGCACCAGAGAATACACACAGGAGTAAAACCATTCACATGTGCTGAGTGTGGTAAAAGCTTCTGTCAGAAGATACTCCTCACTATTCAGAAATTGAAGCATACAGGATTAAAACTGTTAGCATGTACTGAGAGTGGTAAAAGCTTCTGTTATAAGCACCAGAAGGGCAAGGAAAAGTCAGAACTGCCCTGACACTGGACTACCGAGACACGATCAGCGGTCTGTAGAGACCGCATTCCGGGGTCTCTCTCTTAAGGGGGGAGGTGTGAAGAAACAGTGTGTTTTAAGCCTGTAAAATGTATTGGATATTTACCTGCATTGATTACGTTCTGAAGTGTATTTCTCCTATTTGGCCAGCAGGCGGTGTTTCTTTGCTGTAAAGCTGTTATAGGGAACTGAATATTCTTTTTCTTTAACACAAGCAGGAACCAAGCAGCAGTATACTTTCAAACCTTGTTGACTGGGTTCTGATTGGCCCAGGAGCTCATTTCGTTTAGAGTTTACTGATTTTGCCTTCAGTCCTTGCCAGGAAGGAAAGAGAGACAGATCTGTTTGCTGAGGCTCAGTGAACAGTTATATGACCTGACCTTCCCAGGTAGTGTTTAGATAGTATATAGATGTTTAGTTAGTGTTATAATTTATCCATATTTCAGTTACTTGTTATTGTTTGCTAACTGCACATTTTTTGTACAGTGTTCAATTTTTATAAGAATAAACAAAATTGTTTGTTTGCTCTGCTTGTCTGGACTGATAAATCCTGGTGGTTTGTGTGTTGGGTCTGAGTGCTTTCTGGGAACTGTGGGACCACTGAGAGTGTGGCCCCAATAACCTAGAAATCACTGGGGATAATTTGAGAGCAGGAGACTTGCCCAGAGGCGGTTGTGACCCAGTCGGTGGGAGGAGAGTGCTAGTGTAGAGCACAAGCGGCAGGTGCAGGCAGACCTGAGTTGTGCTGGGGATAGCCCTTCTAAGTGGCCGCAGGGTAACCCCAGGCGGGTGGCTAGATGTTTTGTAACAGATACACTTGCCTTTTTGCACATGACATGAAGATTTGCAACACAGTGGACACCCTAAAGGGACTAGACACAAGAAGTGATCTACTAAAGTTAGAAGCAGAAACTACTGCTTGCAGCTAAATTTTAAAGTGAAGTAGTACAGACGAGGTGCACTAATCCATAGAAACAGAGAAAAATGAAGGCAGATAAAGACTAAATGACATACCTAGTCTGCCCATCCATGCCATATACTATCCTTTCCTTTCCCTTAGAGATCCTATGTATTTATTTGAAATTTTCTTAAATTCAGATACAGTCTTCGCCCCCACCACCTCCACTAGGAAGCTGTTTCACGAATAAACCACCCTTTCCATGAAGAAGGTTTTCCTCAGGTTACTTCTGAATCTGCCCCCTCATTCCACAGCTTCCTTTCAATTGAGACTTGCCTCCTGTATATTTGTGCAATGGAGGTAGTTAAATGTGTCTATCATATCTCCCCTCTCCCACCTTTCTTCCAAAGTGTGATAAGAGGTTTCGAGATGATATGCATGGATCAGGAGACCTCAGGGTAATAGAGTCTGAGGAATTCAAGGTTGCAAAACAACAAGACAAGGCAGTGACCAAAGTCACAAGGATTGTTTATCTTTCATTAAAATTTGTTAAATCAACCTTTATCACTGAAGCAAATCAAGGTGGAGTACAATATAAGAATTGGATAGGACAGCATATCAAACACACAACAAAGGTAAAGAATAGATATAGATTGAATTCCAAATTCATAGATTAAAACTTACCTACTACCTGTGATAGTTATGGGGCGAAGGGATAATGTCTAGAATGTGAGAGAAACTATCCTAAGGGGAGGAGCTGTCAGGGGTACCAAGCCTACTCAAGCTGACAGAGACTGAGAGAAATAAAGTACCTGTCAGATTAAAGCAGTTTTACAAGACTTTCTTCCTTATTTTAGTATTGAAATTAAAGGAGAGCTTTCTGGAAAGGCATGGAGCAAGCTGGATACCAGAGAAAGGAATGGAGTTTTTCAGAAGCTCATTTGCATATAACTTGTGGACAATTTGAACCTCTGGATTTTAATGATCTGGGTTTTGAGTTGTTATAGACTAATGCCAACTTATTTTGGAACTATATAGTGTTTATGCTACCTGTTTTGAACTTGTTTCTTCACCCTAGTTTGACAAGAGACCTGTAAAAAGGACCCTGCTAAGGCGGCAGCAGGACAGGCAATATAGGCCTATTGGGGTCCACCTGCGTTGAGAATCTGTCCTGTAGGAAGGAGAATTTTCTACCTCTTATGGAGTGCTGTGGCTTCCTGTTGAAACACTGAGTGGACTTTGCTTGAACCCCTTTTGGTGAACAGAGGACCCCCTTATTTGTGTTACAGTACACAGAGCCAGATTAAGGCATAGGGAAAGTAGACATGCCTCAAGCTGAAGGGTTTCGGGGTGGGGGGGCTTTGTCAGATGTGCTAGGATTACCAACTGTCTGGAATTTTTCAGGATTCTAAAAAGTTGTAAACTATCTGTCAGAAAGCCAGAAGAATGGCTAAATGCATGGGATACAGCCCTCCATGCTCCCTCCTGGCGCCTTCCAGTACAGAGGCTGTGGTAAGATCTAGCCAATGGGAAGGTTTTTATCAGAGGAAGGAGGGGCTGAGCTGCAAGGGTTGTGGTGGAAGCTAGCTGAACTCTGTCTGCACAGAGTCTTGGGAGAGAATCAGTGGAATTAGTGAGTGTTTCGGGGGTGGGGGGGGGGGGGATTTCAAAAAGGATTAAAGGGTCATGGTATACTGCCTTTCTGTGGTACAACTAAAGCCAGTTTGCATATTCTTTGTAGGTACTTCCTCTGTCCCTACTAGGTCCACAATTTCTTTCTGCACCTGGGGCAAATGACTTGCCCTGGGTTACAAAACACACTGTGTCCATATTAGTTGCATTGGACTTAAGAAGGTTTTGAAAATAAGCCCTTCGATTTCAGTCACAGAAACCAAAGATCCTGGTTTCATTCAGTCTCTAGCAGGCATTCACAACAGCAGCAAATACCAAACAGATCACAGAAAACCAAACAATTGATAAACTCAACAGGTTGTTATATCATATCGCTATCAGGCATAAAACTAAAAATCTGACAAAAAGCCATGCTTTGCCCAGATAAGGGCTACATAAACTACCAATTCTGAAGTATTAAGACATAAGGAATTATATAATGGTTGAACAGTGTGTGTCAGAAGAACACAAACAGCACCTTCAGCATACAGATTTTCAGACCAAAAGATTACATTTTTTTTCTTAAATTTATGTTTCAACATTTTTATTGATGACAAAAGCATCTGAAAAACATACAGCATCTGGCAGGAACAGAATGCCAACAGCATAACATTCATAACATATTTAACTGATAGTGTCCGTCATCAACTTATTTTAACCATTTTCTCCCCCCCCCCCCCGTGTTCCCCCCCTATCCTCCCTCCCCTCCTCCCCACATATGCTCTATTGTTCCTATTTATTGGTAACCAGTGCAGGCAAATATATTCGCCATCACACATTTACTAATGGAAAGATATACCAGGCCGCCTAACAATAGAAGGATAAGTATCTTTCATCAACCATTCCCCCCCTCCCCTTTTTTGTTGCCTCTCATGGAGCTTCAGTAGTACTTTACTCAGGATGGTTACCGGAGCTCCCGCGTCATCCCCTACCCTGTCATAGTAGGTTCAGGAGCAAGCTGCGGCACCTCGGGCTAAGACTGTATATGTATTTATTCCAAGTTTGTAAAAAATTATTTTTCCTCTTTAGGGATCCCCGCGCATCCCTGGCCTCCCAAGATGCCAGTAAGTGCACTTGGTTCCTCCAGTGCCAGTAGGCTGGCGGGTCACCCAGGTTTGTAATATAGTTTTCCTAGCCACTAAGCAAAGTTTGCGACACCAGACCCTGGTTCCTTTCTCTTGTGTTCAAAAAGCGGTTTGCGTGTCTAAGATATAGTGATCCCAAGTGCCCCCTGTTGCACCCCCTATAGTTATATCCATATATCGCCGTATTCGGCCCCAGAAGCCTTTAATCTTAGCACACCCCCAAAATGCATGGTATAAAGTATGGGGTGCATGTTTGCACTTAACATATCTACCAGTATGTCTAGTGTCCAAATGTGCTAGTTGTTGCCCGGTCATGTATGCTCTCATGATTCCTCGGTATCCACATTCCCGTAGCCGCTCATCCACCGTGAGGGATGGGATACCTTTTAAGGTAGCCCCCACATCCCAATCCCGTAGCTGATCTCCCGCCTCTTTTTCCCAATTCTGCTTTATATTCTGAAAGTTCCTAGGGGCCGAACCTTTTGTCAGTGCCTTGTCCTGAAACCTCTAGCTCTTGAAAAAAAATCCCCTCACTTTCTCCTCCAATTTCAAGTGGAGAGCTGGCTGGCTGAGACTTAAAACGTAATGTTTGATCTGAGCGTATGCAAATCTATCTCCCCAATTTGTACCCACCCTGTTTTGCAACGTTTCAAATTCCACAAGCTTACCCTCCCCCTCCAGTAAATGCTCTACCCTCGAGATTCCTTGACTCTCCCATCTGAGAAATGTTAAGTTATCCTGCCCAGGGTCAAAGCTCAAATTACCTCTTATCGATAAGAACCCTGATACTGCAGCCCTCCCCCCCAGTTGTTTAGCCAACATCTTCCAGGTCTCCCGTAAAGGCTGCAGTAGCACACACCGTTTAAGGTGCGACGGCAGCTGTCCCCGCTCCTGATGTAGCAATGTAAGGGGGTCGTAAGGGGAAAAGTATTCTTGCTCTAGCTCCATCGGTGTGTAATCACTTGTTTGACTGACCCAGTCTCCTGTATGGCGCAACAGACATGCGTAGTTATATCGGAGGAGGTCCGGCAATCCCAGTCCTCCAGACTGCCATCCCCCCACCAGAAAGGCCATCTGAAGTTTAGGTTTTTTCATTGCTCAGCAAAAGCGGCTAAGGGTTCTATTTATCCTCTTCAAAGCTTTCTGAGTTATACGAATCGGCAGTATTTGCATTACGTATAACCATCTGGGAAAAATGATCATACGAATCAGATTGATTCTCCCTCTCAGTGAAAGTGGTAACCCCGGCCAATTTCCTAGTTGTTTCTTCGTATCCGCTATCAGCCTATTGATATTGAGATCATATAACTGCTTGGGATCCATGGCGAGTCTTATCCCTAAGTATTTGAAGGAGTCCTCAGCCCAACTCAAAGGGAACTCCTGGCCCCACAGCTGTGCCACCTCCTGCGATGAGGCCATCGCCTCTGATTTTGATAGATTCAGTTTAAACCCAGTGTAGTCCCCATACTCCCCCAATATGTCCGTTAAATTTGAAAAGGACTCTCTCGGATCTGTAATCATTACTAAGAGGTCGTCGGCAAATGCTGCTGTCTTAAAGCTAAATTTCCCTATTTGCACTCCCTTGACCAGTGGGCATTCAGTTATGGTCCGGATCAGTGGGTCTAATGTTAACACAAATAATAATGGAGACAGCGGGCATCCTTGTCTTGTACCCCGTCGGATCGGGAAGGCCCCTGTTTCCAGCCCATTGATCCGAACTTTTGCCTGTGGCTCATAATACAGAGCTTTCACTGCTGACATAAAGCGCCCGACAAACCCATATCTTTCCAGTGTGGCAAAGAGGAAATCCCAGTGGACCCTATCGAATTCTTTTTCTGCGTCGAAGCTGAGAAGCAGCGCTGGGGTGTTTCGTCTTTTCCTCATCTCTAACGCACCCAGGATCTTTCGTAAATTCTTAGAAGTTACCCTCCCTTGTGCCTCATGTATTAATTTGGGTAGTACCTTCGCCATACGGTTAGCCATTATTTTTGCTAATAACTTCATTTCCACATTCAGCAGTGAAATCGGTCAATAAGACTCCGGTATCACGGGATCTCTACCCAGTTTGGGAATGACTATAATTTGTGCCGTGGAGAGGCCCCCCGGTAGGCTCTCCGTTTCTACCATCTTATTTAGAGAAGTGTGGTAGCCGTGTTAGTCCACTCTTAAGGTTATCAATAGAAATCAAACAAAATAAAACATGGAAAAGAAAATAAGATGATACCTTTTTTATTGGACACCCAGGGAGAATCTGCTACAGTACAAGGAGAAAAAATCCACAGACAGAATCCCGCTTGTAGTGACATACAATCCAGAGCTGGAAAAACTGAGGAAAATCATAAGAGATCTACAACCTATACTCCAGGAGGATGAATTACTGAAAGAGATATTCCCATCCCCACCAGTACTGGCCTTCCGACAGCCACCCAACTTAAAACACAAGCTAATCAGAAGTAAACTTCCATCACAGACTGAAAAGGAACAGAAGGGCACACTTCCCTGTAATTTATCCAGTTGCAAACTATGCCAAAATATTTCACAGGACCCCAAAGTTATCCACAAAGGAAAGATATTCAACATAAAGGGACCTTTCACTTGCTCATCTTCCAATGTGGTATATATCATTCAGTGTAAAAAATGTAACGAAGGATGCTATATTGGAGAAACAGGCCAGATGCTTAAGACAAGATTCAATTTACATAGACATCACATGAACAATGCTGGTGCCAGTAGGGCTCCCACACCTGTTGGTCAACATTTTACAGGACCAGGACACTGTACCAGTGACTTCACAGTGAGAATCCTGAAAGGTAACTTTAAAACCATACAAGAACGTAAGACCTTTGAAGTCAGAATGATTGAATATTTTAACACCCAACAGAAAGGACTTAACAAGGATCTGGGGTTCCTAGCCCATTATAAACCATAAAGCTGTATGTCTCTGTTGATCACCCCACCCCTCACCTATCCACACCCATCCTGTTAGAATATCAATGATATGCTTTGATGTCCCCATGCATACCTCCGACCCACCCCATCCTCCCACCCTGTCAGACTGTCATAGTAATGCTTGAATGTTTTCACTTATATACACTGTCAGCTAGCACATTTGCTTATTTCCGATCTGACGAAGAAGGGCAACCTTTGAAAGCTAATCAAGAAATGTATTAAGTTATGTCCAATAAAAAAGGTGAAGGAGTGATCCACCTAAGTGGATGAACACTAGCTCCCACCTGACCCTGTGGTAAATGTAGTGTATGCAAACACTCTATGGACACGTCTGTTTTTTTGCATCCCACAACCCTTCAGACCTTCCATCTACGTCATACTTCAGATTGCAATACTGCATGCGTTATTTATATTATACAATGCCCGTGCCTCAAGCTATATATTGGAAAGACCGTTAGAGCAATAAAAACAAGACTGATAGAACACCGCAGTTGTATCAATAGAAAAATTGAGAGTGCTCCTTTGGTCTCCCATTGGCTTACTGCCAACCATGATATTTCTGATCTTAAGTTCCTGGTTTTTAGAACTTTACAAATCAATAAGAGAGGTGGAAATATAGATGTTCAACTTCTGAGAGAGGAACAAAAATTGATTTTTGAATTAAAAACCCTCGCGCCTGAAGGACTTAATAGTGAATTGGATCTCTCTGTCTATTTATAAAATTTTATAATAATTCTCTCACCTCTATAATATTCAGGTATGATGTACATAAAAACATCCCATCAATAGAGAAGTTATTATTCTTTATGTATTATTTTTTATGTCTCTTTCATTTAAATATCCCTTAAGATCAAAATAGACTACTAAATATTTTATACTGATGCACTGTTTTAATCTTATATGTATGTACGTGCATGTTTCTGTGCATGCATGTGTATATATATACAGATATGTATTTGCATTATTTTGCACTTTTGTACGTATATACGTTGATGACATAATGTTTTTGTAAACCCATTCCGCACATATATATATATATATTTTGTCTAGATTATTATTATTATTTTATTATAAAAAATTTTTTCTATTACAGATATATTAATCCATGTCTTTATGTATGAAGATGTGGGGATAAATATGTATATGTACCCTAATTAATTGACCCTTTTAATATCAGTAGATTTATTTTTATTGCATATGCTCGTATGCATATACACTTACACTGCAACATTCACATTAGTATTTCTTTTTTTCTTTTTTCATTGATCAAACCTCCTTTTTCTCAAACACATAGAAATTTCGCTCTTCAACCATTCTAATCTATACTTCCCTCAAAATATTTTTTACCCTTACAAATTCAGAGCACTTTGCTCTTTTAATTAACATAGCTTTAATCTTTGCTTTACTTTCAAATCTTGTTTATCCAATGTGTCATTTAACATTTACAGCGTTCTTCTATGATAAGATACATCGTTCGTCAATAATGACACTCCCTTTCCTTATGACAACGTTCGTTTATTCGACACGTCATTTTCACGTCCTTTCCCTACTTACACTCACTATTGGATTACCCTTATACTAATCCTCTGCTTTTTGGACACCCTGATTGAGTACCTTCTCTGTCAATCTATTACATCGAATATCACATGATCATGACTCATCCAATAGCGCACTTACATGATCATGACTCACCCGTAACGCGCTTACGTAATACGTCTTCCTTCCCCCGTTTTTTTGGCGCCAAACACAGCATTTAAAGTATATGGTTTTTCCCATAGTCATTACAAGTATATCGAGACGCTGCGCCAACAGAATATTACAAAGGTCTTTCTCAAGGTAAATATATATATTTTTTCCTTTTGTTCGCTCATGGAAGATACTCAGGGCGATATGAGTAACTGCAAATATTTTTCCTTTTCTATCTTTTTTTCTTTTTTCTTTTTCTTTCGTTCGCCTACGTAAGACATTTAGAGTGTCATATGGCAGTGCCTATATATATAAAAAAAATTTTCGCATACTTTGATTGTGCTCACTTTTTAGCTTGAAGTTGGTTATAGTCATTGATTTTGCGGTCTTATTTGGCTGTTCCGTTTGTACCGTGAACGCCGTGAGAAGGTACAAACATTACTCAGTTGCATTACTGCGCATACCTTTTTTATTTAAATCACCAACACAGTGTAGTGCAAACACTGTGTATACTTTACTGCCCTACAGTACCCGATTAACACTGTGCATATTTTTCTCTCTCTTCTCTCCCCTATATTTCCTGATTTACGATGTAAAGTCCTGTGGACCCCTTTTTGGTCTCAACATCATACATACTTTTCTGCTCTATATTTTCCGTTTCATAACGGAAGATCCCGTGGACACATCTTTAAAGTACGATATATTTTCTGCTGTAACCTGAGTTGGAGTAATGTCGTTTTCTCCTTTCTTTCCTTTTTTCTGTATAGACTATTCGACCTCAAGTTTTCACTTGAGAATACAAGGATCACCAAGGTCGGTCTTTATATATATTTTTCTCATAGAAACACCTTTTTTCATAGAAACACCTGATCTCATCATTTTCCTATATGCTCACTGCATTCCATACTCTCTGCAATTACTGATCTTATACCCTCTCTTTAAATGTGCTTTGAACATGGCCATATATACATATATGTATAAAAAAAATTTTAATAATTAAATACCCTCAGTATACATATATATATATTTCTTTAATCTTCTATTTCTTTAACTTTTTATTTTTTGATCTTTCAGTTTGATTTAAAGATACATATACATATAATATGTATATATATGTGTGTATGCATGTATATGTGTGTGTATGTATGTATATTTATGTACACATATATTCCTGACTTTATTTGTCTTAATCATAGATTTATATGTGTGCACACTAATGAAATATAATATGAAAGCATGTTCTGCTTTTTATTTGTCATACTATATTATATGTGTATATATATGTACCTTTTACTACATTTTATATCTCTTGATTAGATTATACAGATTCATATTGTTTTATCACTCTGTATTATTTATATTTATATGATATCATGTTTTTTCTTTTTATTACATTATTTTTCGATTATATTTTTTGATTATATCTGTTGTTGTTTATTTTAATTGATGTTTTTAAATATCTATTGTTTTTAGACTCCTGAGGCAGGCCTTCTGGCCGAAACACAGTTGTCTGTGTCGAGTCATTTAATAAAGTGGTTCTTTAAATTTATCTCCCATTCTCCTGGAGTCATTGGTCCATTTCCCACTCCTCTTTTGTGCTGCAATAAAAAAGGTACCATCTTATTGAAATATGTTGTGAGGGTGGGAATGATTTTCTCTTTCAGGAGTTTATAAAATTTCATTCACAACCCATCGGGGTCTGGTGCCTTTAACAACTTTCCTCTCATTATTACCAAAGCCACCTACTCTTCCTGAATAGGTTGATTCAGTTTGTCCTTATCTCACTGAGATAATGCTGGCAAATTTAAAGTGTCTAAATAAAGTGAACTGGGTAGTCCCTGATCTGGTGGTTCTGCAAATAATTGTTCATAGAATCTAGCAAATACCTCTCCTATTTCCTCATCCTTTCTCACCACCCTCCCTTGATTATCTCTCATTTGTAGCACCCTTCCCTTATTATCTCTGGGCCTGGCCAGACGTGCCAACAATCGTCCCGACTTGTTCCCAAATCGGTATATTATATTTGTAGTATATTTGTGATTTCACCGCACGCTGATGTAGCAGGTCATTAAGAGTTACTTGTAGTTCTAATAACCGATTACAGTGTTCAGCTGTATAAGTTTTCCCATAAAGTTGGCGCGCCCTGCATACCAGTGAACTCAATCTGAGTATTTCTCTATTACGAGCCACAGGTACATAATGTGCATAGCTGATGATTTCGCCGCGGAGTACCGCTTTCGCAGCATCCAAAACAGAAAGGGGTCCTCCTCATGGTCCTTATTTAAAGTCCCATATTCCTCCCAATGCCCCCGAAGCTTGTCTCCAAACAGCGGATCCTTAAACAGCTCCAGGGGGAATTGCCAGAAATTTTGGTGAGAGTTCTTTTGGGGTAGCTCCCATTCCACATATACCCAAGCATGATCTGAAATCGTGTTAGGTCCTATATTTACTGCATTAACCTTCCCAAATAGGTCCTTTGTGATGAGGAGATAGTCTATTCTGGCTTGTGTTGCGTGCGCTCGGGAGTGGTGTGTATAATCCCTCTCCGTGGGGGTGAAGTGTCCTCCAGGGGTCCATCAAGTCTAAGACCTGTCTCAGTCTTTTCAGCCCCCGATTAGACGCTCCTGTGTCCCTCCTTTGCCCTTGTGAGCTGTCTAGTGTTGGCTGCCATACCGTGTTGAAGTCACCACCTACTATTATTTGTGCTCTAGAATATACCAGCAGGTGGCCTATCACCGAGTTATAAAAGCTTTATCATATTGGTTTGGAGCGTACACATTGCAGATCACAATCTTTTGGCCCGCCAGCTCCAGCTCTACTAAGACATATCTCCCTCCAGGGTCCCGCAGTAAGGGTCTGACTGCTGCCGCCACTCCCTTCCGCACTAACACCGCGACTCCCCCTCTTTTCCCTTGCGCATCTGCTGCTATACAGTCTTGCACCCACCATGTTCGTAACTTAGCATGCTCTTCTTTATTGAGATGTGTTTCTTGCAACAGTGCAGAGAACAGAAAGTGGGAGAGCGACCAAGGATATCAGAAACTGGAGGATGTTCTTAAAATGAAAGTTTATTAAGGGTTTCGAAGACTAGACACAACGTCGTGTTTCGGCCGTCAGGCCTGCATCAGGAGTCTATAAAAATATACATTTATATACAATGAAGAAACAATAAAATTGCAAAAAATGTATAAAATATATATATATACACATATAAAGTAGTATATATGTGTGTACAATAAAGCTATGTATGTGAAGAAATGTGCATGACAATTCTGAAAACAGAAAAATTGTGAAACACATGCATATGTGGACTGTGTAAATGTACATGGTGTTCTGGAAGACAAAACACATACATTTATATATATGATAAAGAACGAGGAGCACATACGTTGCTATATAACTGGAAAATAAACAATTATGAATGTATGTAATTTTTAAACTGGAAAATTAATAAAAAGTGTTGAACTATAATTTTCGTCAAATAAAACAAGAATCTTTATAATGCAAAGGAATAATGAATTTTTAACAAATTATTAATAGATGATGCAAATTATGAAGATAATGCATTTGAAGTTTCTTTATATTACAATTATAAAAATGTTTGACTTTATATTACAATTATAAAATTTGAGTTCTCCGCTTGCCAGCGGATTTTCTCTTGCAACAGTGCTACATCGATTCTATGTCTCTGCAGCTGTTGTAGTATTTTGGACCTTTTTATTGGAGGTGATCCCTCCCACATTCCATGTTACCAATTTAACCATGTGTGTATGTTTTGATATTTAATATAGTCCCTGGTTCCTCACCTTCTAAAAGTACCCAGGAAGCAGCCCAGCCTCTGCTCTCCCGAGTAAAGTGTTCAAGTCTGCCCCTAATACGCCTTCCCTTTTGGTACAACTTTATAATGAGCAGCATCCCTTGGCCATTCTATACCCAACCTCCCCCCAACGCCCCCTTCCCATCCCCCCCTCTCCCCCATCCCCTGTACCTCTTGGATAGTCGTTCCCAGAACGGGAACTGTCACGTCTTAACACCACCCCATCCTCTCCCCTCATTAACTCAGGCTTAAACCCCCAAATTCCCCTCCAAAACTTCAAACTGTAGTACAAAATAATACCTTCATCTTCATTCCAACCAAACCTGGTATTTAGAACCTTAACATACCTCCCGCCCCACCCCCCCCTTTAGGAAGGGCTTTGAGTAATTTGTAGCTATACCCCAACACCTGTCTCACAGACTCCTAGGTCTTAAAGGAAGTCCCTTCTACTTTACGTCCAGCCAGCTTCTGACCGGCACTCGCTGCTCCAGGAAATCTGTGTTCTCCTCTCCGTGCCATGCCTCTCACCCCGAGCCGGCTTCAAATTCTGCCTCCAATTGCGCTATGCATCCTTGTGCCTCCTCTACGGACTCAAAGGAGTGGACTGATCCCTTGTGAGTGATTCTTAAAACAGCAGGGTATAGCAAAGCAAAACGGACCTTCCACAAAAAAAGTTTAGCACAGAGCGGCGAAAAGGCTCGTCTCTCTCCCGCCACTCCCGCTGAATAGTCCTGGAAACATAAGATCCTTTTATTTTCATATGTCAAGGCATTGTCCAGACGTGAAACCCGCAGAATATGCTGCTTGTGTGCAAAGTTCAGTATCCTCAGAATGACCACTCTAACTCTGTCAGTACTGGTGTTGCGGGGCCCTATCCGGTGTGCTCTCTCCATTCTGACTGGCCCCATACCGGCAGGAAATGTGATGGCCTTTGCCAGCCAGTTCTCCAGCGTAGTTGTCAGGTCTTTGTCTCCGGGATCCCCACTAAGCGCAGGTTATTTCTTCTGGAGCGATTCTTCAGGTCTTCCACCTTTTGCTCCATTGCTGCCAGCTTCTTTTGCATGCTCTTTTGCGCATCCTTGACCTCCGTCACTCTATCTTCTACCTCGCTCGTTCGGGTCTGGAACGTCACGCACTCATGAGTCAGCTCGTGACTACAAATGCACTGTCTGCAGCCCCTCATTACCTCTCTACCCTCATTTCCCCTTACGTTCCCGCCCATAACCTCCGCTCACAGGACAAATCCCTCCTCTCAGTACCCTTCTCCACCACCGCCAACTCCAGGCTCCGCTCATTCTGCCTCGCCTCACCCTATGCTTGGAATAAACTTCCTGAGCCCTTACGCCAAGACCCCTCCCTACCCATCTTCAAATCTTTGCTCAAAGCCCACTTCTTCAATGTTGCTTTCGGCACCTAACCTTTATACCTTTCAGGAAATCTAGACTGCCCCAATTTGACTGCCCCTATTTGACTGACTGTACATTTGTCCTTTAGATTGTAAGCTCCTTGAGCAGGGACTGTCCTTCTATGTTAAATTGTACAGCGCTGCGTAACCCTAGTAGCGCTTTAGAAATGTCAAGTAGTAGTAGGTCTTCCATACGGGTTTGTAACTGCTCCAATTTAGTGCCAATGGGTGTTAGACGCCACTCCAGCATCTCTTCCAGCACTGCCGCCATTTCTGAAGTTATTTCGGCCACCCATGCCGACGAAACTGATGCGCCTGTGGGACTCTTGGGGGCCGCCATTTTGGATTCCGGTGGTTTGCTGCGGAGCTTCTCTTTTTGGGTCGATTTTGTCGCCATCGTCCGCATTTTAGTTATTAAGACCTCGCTCAGTAGGCACCGCCTCCATTCCGGTTGCGATTCTTGCTATTGCGGGGTCCAAAGTTTAGTTAGGCACTCGAGGGGCTAGGATCGGGGCCGGAGAGTCGTTCACTTGCGACTACCCTCCTGCATAGCGTCATGTGACCATTTTTTTCTTAAAATTAACAAACAATTTTTTTTCAGTTGCAGCTCAAAGGTGAGTTACATTCAGGTATTACTAAGCCATGCTGTAGGTGCACTAGCATTTTTAGCGTGCACTAAAAATTAGTGTGCGCTAATGCTAAAAATTAGGGCACGCTAATGCTAGAGACACCCCTATATCCCTATGGGTGTCTCTAGTGTTAGCGTGTGCTAAAAATGCTAGCACACCTTAAATAGGGCCCTAAGTTTTAACTGGGAGGAGGTTATCAATAGAAATCAAACAAAATAAAACATGGAAAAGAAAATAAGATTATACCTTTTTTATTGGACATAACTTAATACATTTCTTGATTAGCTTTCGAAGGTTGCCCTCCTTCGTCAGATTGGAAATAAGCAAATGTGCTAGCTGACAGTGTATATAAGTGAAAACATTCAAGCATTACTATGACAGTCTGACAGGATGGGAGGATGGGGGTGGGTAGGAGGTATGCATGGGGACATCAAAGCATATCATTGATATTCTAACAGGATGGGTGTGGATAGGTGAGGGGTGGGGTGATCAACAGAGACATACAGCTTTATGGTTTATAATGGGCTAGGAACCCCAGATCCTTGTTAAGTCCCTTCTGTTGGGTGTTAAAATATTCAATCATTCTGACTTCAAAGGTCTTACGTTCTTGTATGGTTTTAAAGTTACCTTTCAGGATTCTCACTGTGAAGTCACTGGTACAGTGTCCTGGTCCTGTAAAATGTTGACCAAAAGGTGTGGGAGCCCTACTGGCACCAGCATTGTTCATGTGATGTCTATGTAAATTGAATCTTGTCTTAAGCATCTGGCCTGTTTCTCCAATATAGCATCCTTCGTTACATTTTTTACACTGAATGATATATACCACATTGGAAGATGAGCAAGTGAAAGATCCCTTTATGTTGAATATCTTTCCTTTGTGGATAACTTTGGGGTCCTGTGAAATATTTTGGCATAGTTTGCAACTGGATAAATTACAGGGAAGTGTGCCCTTCTGTTCCTTTTCAGTCTGTGATGGAAGTTTACTTCTGATTAGCTTGTGTTTTAAGTTGGGTGGCTGTCGGAAGGCCAGTACTGGTGAGGATGGGAATATCTCTTTCAGTAATTCATCCTCCTGGAGTATAGGTTGTAGATCTCTTATGATTTTCCTCAGTTTTTCCAGCTCTGGATTGTATGTCACTACAAGCGGGATTCTGTCTGTGGATTTTTTCTCCTTGTACTGTAGCAGATTGTCCCTGGGTGTTTTGAGGGAGGAGGCAATATTCTTGGAGATTATTTTGGGGTTGTAGCCTTTCTGTTTGAAGGATGCAGTCAGGCTTTTAAGGTGTCTGTCTCTGTCCCCTGGGTCAGAGCAGATACGGTGGTATCTTGTGGCTTGGCTGTAAATGATGGATCTTTTTGTATGTGAAGGATGGAAGCTGGAGTTGTGGAGGTAGCTGCATCTGTCTGTGGGTTTCTTGTATATAGATGTTTGTATACAGCCATCACTGATTGAGACTGTGGTGTCCAAAAAATTGACTTTTTCTGGGGAGTAGTCAATTTTGAATCTGATTGTAGGATGGTATGTATTGAAGGCAGAATAAAATTGTTTCTGAGTTTCTTCACCCTCCGTCCAAATCATAAAAATGTCATCGATGTACCGGTAGTATTTTAGAGGTTTGGTCTGGTGTGTATTCAGAAATGTCTCTTCCAGCTCAGCCATAAAAAGTTTGGCATATTGGGGTGCTGCCTGGTGCCCATCGCAGTGCCCATTATTTGTAGATAGATATCATTGTTAAAGCGGAAGTAGTTGTGAGTTAAAATGAATTTGATTAATTTTGTAATAGTTTCTGGTGAGTATTGATGGGAGGAGTTGACGGGAGTATTGACGTCTGTACAACGTGCTGCGACGTCAAACTCCGTCCAACTGGAAGGATGCATCATGCAGTTTTAACAGCACGAGGATGAAGAAGTTAAAGAAGACCTCGGCTGGGCTGGCGGGGTTGGGGTCCCCCGCCAGCTGAAGTAATAGTTTAAAAAGCCGGCAGGAGCGGACCTCGGGGTAGGTGACGGCGGTAGGCGGGGGAGAGTTAACGGCGGTAGGGGGGTCCAGGGCGAAATCTGCCCCTGTGGCCCCACGCAGATACGCCCCTGCATGGCAGGCTCTATGCGGCGGGCAATGGAGGGTTAAGTGACTTGCCCAGAGTCACATGGGCAGCCCAGTGCACTAACCACTAGGGCCACTCTTCCACTACTATTTACCCCTATTGCTTCCCACTGTTATTGGCTTTTCTGAAAGGATATATCATTTTGTGATGCTTTGATTCATTTGTTAAAGCAATACACTAAATATTTCTATAATTATACTCTGGACGCACAATTTGAAAAATCTCACTCGTTGACCTTTAATCTCACTCTTTGGGATTGTTCACCCTTGGCATCGTTCTAATACACTGGGTTGGATCACGCTTCCCTTTTTCCTATACCTTTTACTGCAATCTTAATCCTTTTCTCTAACCCACAATGTAATGCATCAGCCCACCTTTTCCCTTCAAAGTGCAGTTTCTATACACTTGCACCATGCCACTTAACAGGCAAAACCTAAATCGCAGCGAAGCAGTGATTACGATCACCACCACTTACATATTATCCTCGTACTCCCTCTACCTCCGCTCTCCGTCCCTGACCCTGCTGCCTACTCTCGGGTTATTATTATGCAGAAGATTGCAGAGTGCAGCATAACTCCTTCCCATAGGTTGAGTACGGGTCTGCTCTGCGGCTGCGCCACTCTTTCTTCCTATTTATGCCTTCCTAAGTTGCTTTAAGGTTAGGACAAGGAGGTTAATTAAACCTTAAGTTATTGAGTTAGAACACAACGAAGACAGAAAGCAAAATTTGTTGTAAAATTTTCACGATCATCACTTAACGCCGGCCGTAATAAATAATGATATTTAATATTTAGGTTTGGCGCACACTTTTGGTCCTTCTACTTGTACACACAGTTTTTCTGAAGACGGGACCTAGAAGCAAAGCATAGTGGGTAAGCCAACGGTAGCTCTCTGTTTATCGCCGTCAGTTTTAACCTTATTTTATATTGTTTAAGATTTTTTTCTGCCCCATAGAATAAGCTTTCACGCCATGCTGTGTATCAGGACTCTCCTGCATGGAAAGCGAACTGTACGCGCCGCGGCTACGGCTGCAGTTGCGCTCGCAGCGCGAACTCAGGTAAGTCATTAGCACGGGCCTCTCTAGTGGCTACCGTGAAGGTTCTCAAATAGAAACGGGAGTATGACCCCCCCCCCCTCCTTTGGTGGCTCGCATGCCACGCGTAGTGAAAAGGATGTAGGTATGTTAGGGCAGTTGACATCAAAGGTTGAAAGCTGGCATTGGAAAAACTTTTTTGTGCTGGCCCTTGTGTTGAGACAGCCACAGCCCTAGGCAGCAGTGGTACAAAGTACTAGGCTGCTCAAAGAAATGGCGCTGCAGGTCTGTGTGCAAATATACTCCTCCCCCCCTTTCTCACACACACAAGTACACCCCAACTAGGGGCAGCAGAACACATTTTGGTTGTAGGGCCAAACAACAACAAACCTCTCTATTCCGCCCCTGTTGCCCCAGATTCTCTCATTAAAGAGCCTGTGCAGGGTTGCCAGGTGGAAAATATTTTTCCAGCCTAAAGGAGCCCAAAATCCAGCCCAAAACCCGCCCAAACTCAAACCCCGCCCCTGACACCCCCGCCCCCGCGTCATCACCCCCGCCCCCGCCGTCATCGGCCCTGCCTTTCCCGTCACTAACCCCGCCTCCCACGTCTCTAACCCCGCCTCCCACGTCTCTAACCCCGCCTCCCACGTCTCTAACCCCGCCTCCCACGTCACTAACCCCGCCCACCGCGGCCGAAAAAGCCACCTAAAAAAACCGCCCGAAGCACAAAAACCAGCCCAAAAAACCGCAACCCGCCGCGGGCAAAAATTTCCCGCGGCGGGTCGCGGAAAACCGCCCACCTGGCAACACTGAGCCTGTGTGACTTCAGCCCAATATTTGTGGGGGCTATGGTCCCGCCCACCCCATTATTCCATCCGCTCCACTTTTTCCATCTTCATCCTCACGACAATGTTCTTCCCAAGGAGGTTGAATGAACTGGAGACGGGGGTGTTCCTATCCATTATACAGGCGGAAACGAGTAAGCGGAGCTTTAGTTCACCCGAAGCAATAGGAAATGATTATTAAAAATAAATGCTAGCTGATCTGTAAAAAGTCTAAAGCTGTTCCAATTGGGTAGGCAGTGCCTTAAAAGGTGGAGGACAAAAGATTTATTTATTTATTTTTTTACTTAGCTTTTTAATTTATTTGAAAGCTACCCATATCTAGATATAAATATCCAGTAATAAAAATTGAATGTCCCTAAAACAGTTTGAAAAATTATTGTAGCTGGTAGAAACAGCAGCTATAAAATCTGGGGTTCTTTTACCAAGCTGCGGGAAAAAGGACCCAGTGCTAGTGGCTGAGGCCGTTTATCCCATGCGCCGAGGCCATTTTTTTCTGTAGCCAGTAAAAGCCGAAAATAATGGCCACATGTTGAGATAACTTACCGCATGGCCATGCGGCGGGGAGCCCTTACCACCACCCATTGAGGTGGCAATAAGGACACCCGTGCTAACCTGGCGGAAACCAAGCAGCATGCGGCAATGCTTGATTACCGCTGCGCAAGCCATTTTCAGGGGGTTTCTTCCCCCCCCCCCCACACGAAATAGTGTGCGCTTAGGGCGGGACTACTTCCAGTAGCCGCGATGGGCTGGCAGTAGTCTTGGAAGAGCGAGCAGTAAGCCCGTGTTGGGCTTACCACATACCACCGCTCTGTAGAAGGGGTCTTTGTATTCTGTGCTCATTTTTCTACACTGTTTTTGAATATAATAATTAATTATGAGACCTCGTCAATAATCAGAAAGACACTGGGATTAGTTGAATATGAGAGGTTAGCTCTCAAAGCAGTTTATTAATTACTCACCAAAAGCAGGATTAACACAAGATCATCAAAGTGCATATATCAGTCATTTCATTTCTCATATTGGGAGAGCAGCGCTCTGACACACAACAGGTGCCTTCACAGTTTAGTGTATTCTCCGATTGATTTAACAAATTTCCAGTATTTATACTTTCCTTCTACCATTATTTTCTATTAGCCTATACATTTGGCCACGTGCAATTTCATCATAATTGGCACATATCCAATTATGACCAAGTTTCAACTTTAGTGAGTTTGCTTATCTCCAAGCTTTGCTCAGCCTCCCTCTAAATTCAACTTTTCTACACCTGGCCTTATTTTTGCCCAGTTATCTCTTATCAAAGTTTCTCAAAATGCCTATGTCCAGCTGTATGTTACACAATCCTTGCCAACTTTGTAACTCTGCCAAGCTTCATTAGCTTAATCAGACTGTCACATTTCTTGTATTTGCTGAATTATAGGTCTAGTTTGCTAGAAAGCTTGAACCTGTTTTTCACTGCAGCCAATTTGTGACAGTTATCTACATTCTATACAATACAGATGGTCAAATTTCAGTGAAGCTATCCTGTTTCCTGATGGGTTCCTCTTAACTGTTGTAATCTGCCTCAGGAAGCCTGGTGTTATAAAGATGGAACACATTGAAATTAAATGGTTGTAAAATTAAACTCTCCTTTCATTGGGGCACATGGAATCATATCTTCATCTGTTTTGTAGAAGTTTATATTTTAGGTACACAAATGGATTATTCTGTTTTGAACATACTTCAGGGGCAAGAGGTTTTATAAGTCAAAATAAAAATAAATATTTTGTTTCACGTAGATCTCTTATTTAAACATAACTAAATGGGCTATAAGCCCCTAATGCAGTCCATTGGTTTTCTTATAGTTTGTTCTTGTGATGAGACTTATACTGTGCCAAACCTGAAAACTCTTATCTCTATCTGGTCAATAATCAAAGGAGCTCTTTGTGAATACTATCCACCCTAAAAGGTTGTTTTGTGGCTGTACATGAAAATTGTGATATTGAATAAGTAAGTGTATTTTGTTTTGTCCCTAGACATGCATCCACATCCTATATAATAATTCTCACCTCCAACGTTCTGTGCTTGGGACCGTGGCTCCCTGGCTGCAAGTGGTCTGTGAGGCAGACACGCATGGACGTCACTGACGTCAACACAGCTGATTCCAAGGCAAGGGGAGGAGTAGGGAAACACGCGCAGCTACTCCTCCTACTGCCTCGGAATCAGCTGTCCCCCGCCCCCCCCCCCCCCCGCGCCTGGGACCGTGCCCCATTGAAAGGTGGACCGGTAGGCTGTGTAGATAACCTGACGTCAACGGCTGCTAAAAAGAACAAGTGCCATGGCCCACGCGCGAATAAACAAACAAAAAAAAAAAGAGGCTCGAGACTGGCTGCCACGCGCAAAGGCTCCACAGTGCCTGCAGCCCTCCCAAACGTGCCGCGCTCAGTAATCGACAGTACAAAACTGATCAGCTGGGAACACTGCCAACATCGCGAACCGCACTCTCGAAACTGACAGCTCAGCTGACAACACTGCTGGACTACAGAAGCCCTGTACAGAAAGTGCCGCCCGCCCTAACAAAAACACGTAGCCTGCAAGCCACCGGCCGACCCAACAACACTGCTGGCCTCCCGAAGCACCGTCACTAAAGTGCCGCCCACCCTCACAAAACCACAAAGATTGCGAGCCAGCGGGCATCCCGACACTAACGCGCTCACAGAACTCCCTGCAGAAACAACAGTAATAAAACAGGGAACTCCTACTGACAGAGGCAACTGACAGGCAGCACAGAAATGAAAACGAAACTACTCTGAGTAAGTGTGCTATGTACGGACGACGAAAAGAAGGAGGGGAGGGGAAATAGGGCCAAATTCACAGGTCTACAATGGAAAAACAATACTTCAAAGGGAACCAGCCCTTCTACAGGGTATTAAATGCAGCTAAAAAACGGCAGGAGGGGGGAGGAAAAACTGCACCAAACACACAGACACTCGCTCTCTCTCTCTCTCTCACACAGACAGTCTTTCACTCTCTGTCACTGTCACACACACACTAGAAAACACACACACAAAAACACATACACTCTGAGACAGTGCTTACCCCTGTGCTCCTGCAAGGGCATGCTGCAAGGAGGAGGATATGGAGAGAGACACACACACATACTCTGTGACACACTATCTCTGTGTCAGACACACATACACACATGCTCTCTCTCACACACAACCAGTCTTGCACTCTCTGTGTCTCACTGCCGAAGGAGGGGAGGCGAATTCACACAGGTAAACAATGGAAAAACACACACACACTACCAGCAAAAACTTAATGGTGCTCATTTCAAGAATGAAGTTACACACACAGGAATGCATCCAACAATTTGAACATGCAAAAAAAAAAAAAACAGCACCACAACACATGAGTTCATGCACAAGCACAAAGACAAACATGTTGGCAGAATTACAAATTTAGGGAAAGAAAAAAGATAAAAAAAACAAGGACACACAGATATTCCTTCGGATTATAACACTTTTATAACAACTGTTAGGTTACAAAAAAAAACATTCATATAAAACCTTGCTAGCGCGCGTTTCCTTTAAAACAGAAACGGGCCTTTTCTACTAGTTTTATATAATCCATTCAAGAAATCCAGTTAATCTTTTAACTTATTAGTAGAACACAACCACAAAAGCATGGTATGGTTGTATTTTCAATATGGTAATACTATTGCCCAGCTAAGGGACAGGTTATTTTGAGTTAGTCTTTATTGGACCAAACTTGGAGCCCATGTTCTGGTCAAAGAAAAGTTCAGGATGATTTCCATGGGCAATCATGAACAATATTGGCCACATTCTCTGAACTTGAAGGATGCTGCATTTTAATACTTCTTGTGGCTGTAAAGTATCTCAGATTCAGAGTAGGGAAACAGTATCATTTTCTGCTTTTTGGTCTTGTGTCAGCTCCCATGGTCTTCACCAAATATTTAGCAGTAGACTGGGAATTTGTGTTGGTTGGTGAAGAGCACGTCAAATGAAGAAGCACAAGATTCACCGGGGAGGACTGTTTGGGTGATGGTGCTCCTTGAGTTCATCATAAACTACCGTAAGTCTCACCTTTTCACAGCTCAGTGTTTGGAATACTTTCAAGTTCAGGCATTTGAGAGCAGACACTTTGATAGCACTCGCCTCACGGGTCCGAAGCAGCAAGCGGATCACAGTTCAGCAGATGTTGAGATTGTTAGGCCATGTGGCCTCCATGGTGCATGTGACTCCCATGGCTTGCCTCTATTTGAGAGATGCCCAATTGACTCTGGCTTCTTAGTGGTCTCGCACTACAAGGAACCCAGTGGATGTCATCTAAGTTCCTCCAGAGCTTGTTCAGTCCCTCCTCTGGTGGACAATGCAGACCAATTTGACTGTGGAGCTCACTTTCCATATGCCACCTGTAATTCCCATCCCTTGTCCTTTGGGAGGGGAAAAACACTTCAGCCTTAGAGAAAAATCTCTTTGGCTGGAATAAGAGAGACAATCAGACTTAGACGCAGCTAGCAAAATCTTTGTTTTTTCTCTAAGTCAGTGCAAAAGTGATTGTTTCCTCTGGAGCAGTTTTGGTCACCCAGTAAAGTAAGCAAGATGCTCAGACTGAAATTGCAAAATCTGTTTAGCTAGGCTTTCTCATTCTGCACTTGTATACTTATTTTTATTACATTTGTACCCCGCGCTTTCCCACTCATGGCAGGCTCAATGCGGCTTACATGGGGCAATGGAGGGTTAAGTGACTTGCCCAGAGTCACAAGGAGCTGCCTGTGCCTGAAATGGGAATCGAACTCAGTTCCTCAGTTCCCTAGGACCAAAGTCCACCACCCTAACCACTAGGCCACTCCTCCACACTGTTTCATTGCTTCTAAATCATGTGATTTCTCCCATTCTAACTTATTCATAAAATAATATTTCCTGTTCATTATACATATAATGTAATATTCTGCTACTTATTATACAAAGAAAGGTTATTTCTTTATTTTACCATCCTGTCATAATACATGTGCACACTTTGTGCTCTTTGGCCATTTCCTTATAAACATGTGATCCCGTCATGCAGCAACAGCAAAAAAGTTGCATAAAACACCTGGCTTCTCTTTTCCCTAAACAGATATTTGTGGAGTAACATCTCCTTCTTTGGAGGGTCCTCAGTATCACTCATTATCAAGGTTATATCAATTTTTTTTCTGCCATATATGGGCCGCATAGCTTCAGTTCCTCATGTGTTTCTCCTTGTCATGTGATTTTCTAGCAGTGCATAACAACATGTGCTGTTTACTGGGAAATAAAACTTATGCGCTCAATGTACAAGCAGTAGGGAGAAACGAAACTTATGCTCATGACATTTGATCTGAGTGCTTGCAGACCAAGCAGAAGAATGAATATACACACCTCCTCGAAATGTGTTTACAACGGGTTGGGGGGTTCATGTGGATGGACTTTACACCTAAAGAGTGTGGTCTGCTCAGGAGATAGATCTCCAAATCAACCTCCTGGAGCTAAGGGCTGTTTGGAATTCTCTAAAGGCTTTCAGAGATTGGCTACAGAACCAAATTGTTCTCATCCATACCCACAGGTTGCAGTGTATTTTGTGAACAAGCAGGAGGGTATGGGATCTTTCCTTTGTGTCAGGAGACAGTATGGATGTAGCAGTGGGCTTTCCTTCTTGGGATGGTACTATGAGCAACGTACCTGGCTGGCAAGGACAACAGCTCGGGAGACAGACTGAGCAGTGTAATGCAACCTCATGAGTGGTTTCTCAATATGGACATTGCCCAAAAGATCTTCCGAGAGTGGATCCTTTTGCCCTCTGTTCTGCTCTAAGCTCAGATCAAACAGCAGACTAGCGTCAGATGCTTTTCGTCTTCATTGGGGGGGAGGGGGACTTCTGTATTGTTATCTTCTTATACTTCTCATAAAGAAGACTTTGCTGAAACTCAGGCAAGATCAGGGAATAATCTTAATCGCTCTATTCTGGCCAAGACAGGTCTAGTTCTTCTAATGCCGTTGTCCTCCGAGGAGCCGTGGAACTTGGGAGTGTTTTCCGACACTCATAACGCAGAACAAGGGGTCTCTTCATCCCAACCTTCAGTCCCTGGCCCTCATGGCCTGGATGTTGAGAGCATAGAATTTCATTCCTTGAATCTGCCTGAGGGTGTCTCCAAACTCTTGCTGGCTGATATCAGCTTGTTCGGATAAGTTCAAAGTGACCAAAAATTAAACCAGATGTTCAATTCCGATCACTGGAAATGGGCCACCATTGAATATCCAGGCTCAGCGCTGACTGTGGGAGGCAGCCCAGCTACTTCCCGTGGTCTGAATATTGCCCCCACTATTTCCAGTCAGCTTATAGATTGCATCTCCTCCACTTATGCCCAGGCTGGGCTGACTCTAGAGGGTTACAGCCATGGCTAAGTTAGTAGCCCACTTAGGTCAGCAATTTGTAAGGCTGCGACGTGGCCTTGGTCCACATCTCACTACCACCTTTAACAGGATACTCGACAGCCAATTTGGTCAGACAGTTCTACAGAATTTTTTTGCTGTCTAGAATCCAACTCCATCCTCCTAGACCCAGATTTATTCTGTTCCCAGGCTGCACCTTCACATGTTTATAGTTAAGGTTGATTGACTACAAGGCCTTGACGTTTCAAGTCCCTATTGTCCTATTTTTTTTTCATGAGCTTTGTAGCTAGGGATACCCAGATGTGAGGGTTGTTGGCCTGCTTGTCCTTTGAAAAGCAAAGTTACTCACCTGTAGTTTTGTTTAAGGTCAGGTGCAGCTTGGAGAACTTATGTGTGGCTGTGTTTTTTTTCCTCTTGACTTGGCAACTCTGCTGGCAGATGGTTGTAGAAGGCGTGAGGTGAGGTTTTGCATGGCAGGTCATGGTTTAAGAAGTGAAGGAAGCTATTAGAAGCCAAAAGAACATTCAGAGAAAAGAAGATGGGTCCAACTGAAGATAATGGGAAACAGCATAAGGAGTGGCAGGTTGAATGCAAAGCGCTGATAAGGAAGGCAAAAGAGAGACTATGAAAACAAGATTGCAATGGAGGCAAAAACATACAATAAACACTTTTTTCAGTATGTTATAAGCAAGAAGCTGGTAAAAGAGTCAGTCGGACTGTTAGATGACCAAGGAGTAAGGGACACTTGGGGAAGACAAGGCCATAGCAGAGAAACTAAATAGAATTCTTTGCTTTAGTCTTCACTGAGGAAGATGTAGGGGACATACCAGTGCCAGAAATGGTATTCAGTGGTAATGAGTTAGAGGAACTGAAATCTTTGAAAACCTGGAAGATGTAATGGAGCAATATGATAAACAAACTAGCAAATCACCTGGACCAGATATTATACATCATACATTCCAGAGTACTGATAGAATTAAAAATGAACTTGCGGAGCTATTTTTAGTAATATCATTTATTTTTAAAATCATTCATGGTACCAGAAGATGGCCAATGTAACAACAATTTTTAAAAAGGGTTCCAGAGATGACCCAGGAAATTATAGACCGGTAAGCCTGATGTTGGTGCTGGCAAAATGGTAGTGACTATTAAAAACAAAATTACTGAAAATATACATAGGCATGGATTAATGAGACAAAGCCAACACAAATTTAGTAAAAGGAAATCTTGCACACCATTCTGCTAATTTTCTTTGAAGGGGTGAATAAACTGGATAATGGTGAGCTAGTTGATATTGTGTATCTGGATTTTCTCAAAGCATTTGACAAAGTATCTCATGAACGATTCCTGAGGAAATTAGAAAGTCATGGGATAGGAGGCAGTGTTCTATTATGGATTAAGAACTGGTTAAAAGATAGAAAACAGAGAGTTGGGTTAAATGGGCAATATTCTCAATTGAGAAGGGTTTCCCAGGGGTCTGTGCTGGGACTGCTGCTTTAAACATATTTATAAGTGATCTAGAGATGGGAATAACTAGTAAGGTATAACAGAAATACTGGACAAAGTCAAAACAGGTCTGGACCTTATGAAAAACTGGGCATCAACATTCAAACTAAACAGACAAAGCCAACGTCCTGGTTCTATCAAGCCCACGTAACGCCACAACTCACCAAAATTTCACAACCAACCATCAAACATGCCAAATCAAAACACTACTACTACTACTTAACATTTCTAGAGTGCTACTAGGGTTACGCAGTGCTGTACAGTTTTACAAAAAGGACGGTCCCTGCTCCAAGGAGCTTACAATCTAATGGGCGAAATGTCAAGTTGGGGCAGTCTAGATTTCCTGAATAGAGGTATGGTGGTTAGGTGCCGAAGGCGACATTGAAGAGGTGGGCTTTGAACAAGGGTTTGAAGATGGGCAGTGAGGGGGCCTGGCGTATGGGCTCAGGGAGATTATTCCAGGCATGGGGTGGGGCGAGGCAGAAAGGGCGGAGCCTGGAGTTGGCAGTGGTGGAGAAGGGTACTGAAAGGAGGGATTTGTCTTGACAGCGGAGGCTACGGGTGGGAACGTAAGGGGAGATGAGGGTAGAGAGGTAGGGAGGGGCTGTAGAACGAGTGCATTTGTAGGTTAATAGGAGAAGCTTAACTGTATGCGATACCTGATCGGAAGCCAGTGAAGTGATTTGAGGAGAGGGGTGATATGAGTATATCGGTCCAGGTGGAAGATAAGACGTGCAGCAGAGTTCTGAACGGACTGAAGGGGGGATAGATGGCAAAGTGGGAGGCCAGTGAGGAGTAGGTTGCAGTAGTCAAGGCGAGAGGTGATGAGAGAGTGGATGAGAGTTCGGGTGGTGTGCTCAGAGAGGAAAGGGCGAATTTTGCTAATGTTATAGAGGAAGAAGTGACAGGTCTTGGCTATCTGCTGGATATGCGCAGAGAAGGAGAGGGAGGAGTCGAAGATGACTCCGAGGTTGCGGGCAGATGAGACGGGGACGATGAGGGTGTTATCAACTGAGATAGAGAGTGGAGGAAAAGGAGAAGTGGGTTTGGGAGGGAAGACAAGCTCAGTCTTGGCCATGTTCAGTTTCAAGTGGTGGTTGGACATCCAGGCAGCAGTGTTGGATAAGCAGGCCGATACTTTGGCCTGGGTTTCTGCAGTGATGTCTGGTGTGGAGAGATAAAGCTGGGTGTCATCAGCATAAAGATGATATTGGAAACCATGAGATGAGATTAGGGAGCCCATGGAAGAGGTGTAGATTGAGAAAAGAAGGGGTCCAAGGACAGATCCCTGAGGAACTCCAACAGAGAGCGGGATGGGGGTGGAGGAAGAACCATGAGAATGAACTCTGAAGGTACAGTGGGAGAGATAAGAGGAGAACCAGGAACCCAAATGAGGACAGTGTGGCGAGAAGTAAGTTGTGATTGACAGTGTCAAAAAACACAACCTAAAATACTGGGAATTATTCTTGATAAACATCTATCACTGGACAGTCAGATATTAGCAGTAACGGGGGCGTTCCAAGATGGCGGCACGCAGTTGAGCGAGCTCTGACCGCTCCGAAATCGACGAGCTGTAAAAAAATAATTCTTCCTACCTATGCCGCACACCAAAAGGAAAGGTACGGTCCGGGGTGAAGCTTCGACACCCCGGACCTCATCCCCGCATCAGCTGTCAATTGAGCGGTTTACCTCGCAAATTTCTCTCCAAAACGCCGAGAGTGTTCCCGCTGTCCTCCAGAGTGGGGAAACTCTGGGGGACTTGGGCCTTGATGTTACGCTTTCTCCTCCGGCGATAGACCCACCGCCCCACCCAGAAGGACGCCAGATCCAGAGAGGTTCCCTCGAGACCGGAAGAGGTTGTCGTTGTTGAGCCCCTAATCGAAGGTGCTGGAATAGCAGTGCCAGACGGGCTGCAAAGGCCAATAGGCCCAAGCATTGATTGGAAGCATTTAAAACCAGCTCCTGGGTCGGTGTCGTTGGAGAACATATGGACTGTTCGCCAACAATTGGCTGTGAATGTGGAAAAACCTACGAAAGAACTTTCTTCACTAGTAAGTACAATGAATACTTTTTCTGAATCTCTGACTGGTATTAAGAAGGAATTTACTACTCAAACTACAAAGCTCAATCAAGATGTGAAAAAGTTACAGGACTTAACTTCAGAAATGATAAGACAAAATTATAATAACAAGAAAGATTGATCAAATTGAAAATTGCAATCAAAGATTAAATTTAAGGATATTGAACTTTCCAAGAGAGATAGGAGTATAACCATTAGATGCCTTTAAAAAATATTTAATTGAAATTTTGCAATATACCTCAGAAACTTTGCCTCCAGTAAATAAAATTTATTATATACGAAACAAAATCTCCTTGGAGGATCCAAGATGGCGGAATGAACCCGACGCTGATCTCCGCGCTCCTCGACAAGCTTTGAGTTTTCTTGCTCTCTTTCTTCGTTATGCCGAAACGCAGAGGGAAATCGGCTGCCGCTGTTCCCCAAGCCGATCTACTACTCAGGTTTCGGGTACTTTAGATACCTTTTTGCGGAGATCCGGAGTTCAACAGCGGTCGGAGAATGGCACGCTTGTGACGCCTGGAATAGGTGGAAGTTCCGAGACGCCGCTAGTGCATGACATCTTTCTTAGTCCCGACCAGCGTGCTCGCCCCCCGCAACCCCTGGGCGTCTCTCCCCCGGCGGCAGCGTCGTCTCCTCTGCAAGCCGGATGTGTTTTAGCAGCGGAGCAACGGGAGAACACAATAATCTTGCCGGAGGATAAGAGTGTGGAAGGGAACTTTATCCCTTCTTTAGCCCAGGAGTCTATATCTTTGCTTGCGGGATCCCCTCTGAGATTAACAGGAATGCAACCTGTAAGTACTTCAGCTGAAGGGCAGCAGACTTTAAACACTTTAGCGTTTTTAGAAGTTAAACCACCAGAAGTGACCCTGGACAATTTATGGCTTCTGATAGTTAATCTAGAAAAAGTTGTATGTCCTCAAGTTCAAGTATTAGAATCTCGAGTAAAGAAATTAGAAGAAACAGTTGTTGCCGCGGAAATAGAAAGGAAGGCTATATTAAAAAAGGAAAAAAATCAACTGGAACTTACAGAAAAAATACAAGAGACACAAACAACTTTAATTAAAGACTGTATTAATATGAGACGGAAGATTGAGTCTCTGGAGAATTCCCAAAGGGCTAATAATTTGAGATTTTTAAATTTCCCTAGGGCAATTATGACTGCGCCTAGAGAACTGTTGAAAAAATATACTCTCTTCCTCCTTTAATTCAAGCATATTATTTACCAACTAAAATGCCTGGAAATACTTCAGATCAACCATTAGATGTTTCCGCAGCATTAGAGGCTCCAACTGTTGAATTTGTGTCTCCAGCAACATTATTGGTAACAGTTGCCTTTCCTCCAGATAAAGCGTGGATTATGAGACAATTCTTCAAAAATAAAGATAAAGAATTTATGGGTTTAAAAATACGTATATTTCCTGATGTTTCTAAGGAAACACAAAGAAGACGTAGACAATTTTTGCTTTTAAAACCAGGTGTCCTTCAGTTGGGAGCTACCTTTTACCTACGTTACCCTTGTAAGTGCGTAGTCTGTTACCAGTCAGTGAAGTATGTTTTCTATGAATCCTCACAACTCACAGAATTTCTTGTTACCAGAAGAGTTTGAGATCTTTAGGGAATATAGAGCTATGATTGAAATAGGAACTCTTTGTTTAGTCAGGTTTAATAATTTTTAATATTATATTCTTCTTTATTTTCCACATGTGTAATTCTTGGATCACAAAACTAAGGACTCGAGTGTACTTATCTGTTAACTCTTAATTGTGAATTAAGGATGTATTTGTTTTTTTCTGTTTCTTTGATGAAGTACCTTTTCTGTTCAAGATGTAAAGCTTGATGAATAATGTAAAAATTATAAATAATAAAAAAAAAAAAAATCTCCTTGGAAGGTGTATCTTCAACTGGTAAACCTATAAGTGAAGTGGAGAAAACAACATTAAATGTATCTGAACTGTTGGAAGCTACTATATCAGATCAATCAGAAAGAATGACTTTAATGGTTCAATTTGTTTTTCAGCAGGATGTTGAAGCTATAAAAAGATTGTATTTTCGTCGAATGAATTATTTTTTCTGTGGTAAAACAATTCGTATATTTCAGGGTGTTACGAAACAAACACAAGACATTAGGAAGACCTTTTTGAGCATGAGAAAAGAGACCCAGGAATTGGGTGCTTCTTTCTTTTTGAATTATCCAAGTAAATGTGTTGTGAAATATGAAGGTTTAAAATATATATTTTTTCAGCCAGAACAGTTAAGAATATTTATTGATTCAAGGAAGTTATAAATTTCTACGTTCTAGCTAATGGTGTAAGTTATAAGAATTTAAGGAAGAAAATGCGTGCGAAGTCTGTTCCTTACTATTTAGTTCAATTTATATTTTCCCCAATATTCATAATAATGCCCCCCTTTTCATTTTGTGATATAAAAAAGGCATTAATGTATCTTCTTAAAGTATTTATGGGATGATGTAATTCCATTACTGCTTTCTGTCTGATTTTCTGAAGCAAAGTTGTCTTGTATTGTAAAGTTTTTGAAATTATAAATAATAATAATAAAAAAAAGATATTAGCAGTAACATCAAAATGTTTCGGAACACTATGGAAATTGAGAAAGATCAAAGACTATTTTCCTAGACAATCATTCCGTATAATAGTACAATCGATGATACTATCACAAATAGACTTCTGCAGTGCAGTATATGTACAGTGCAAGGAAAGCACAGTAAAATTGCTGCAAACTGTCCAAGACACGGCAGCAAGGCTAATATTCAAGAAGTTGAAATATGAAAGAGCTACTCCACTGCTCAAAATACTACACTGGTTGCCAATCAAGACAAGACTAATCTTCTAAGCTAGCACCCTCATTTACAAGATACTATTTGATATGTCTCCTGAATATATGCTAGATATGATCGAATAATCCCCCGAGAAATGCAAGCCCAGAAACCAGAGGCTACCTACTTTTTCCTTATCCAACTGCAGAAACGTAACTTACAAAACCATCTAACATAGTAACATAGTAGATGACGGCAGAAAAAGACCTGCATGGTCCATCCAGTCTGCCCAAGACAAACTCATATGTGTATACCTTACCTTGAATTTGTACCTGTCCTTTTCAGGGCACAGACCATATAAGTCTGCCCAGCAGTATTTCCCGCCTCCCAACCACCAGTCCCGCCTCCCATCACCGGCTCTGGTACAGACCGTATAAGTCTGCCCTCCCCTATCCTCGCCTCCCAACCACCATCCCCTCTTCCCCCCACCTGCTCCGCCACCCAATTTCAGCTAAGCTTCTGAGGATCCATTCCTTCTGCACAGGATTCCTCTATGCATATCCCACGCATGTTTGAACTCAGTTACCGTTTTCATCTCCACCACCTCCCGCGGGAGGGCATTCCAAGCGTCTACCACCCTCTCCGTGAAAAAATACTTCCTGACATCTTTCCTGAGTCTGCCCCCCTTCAATCTCATTTCATGTCCTCTCGTTCTACCGCCTTCCCATCTCCGGAAAAGATTCGTTTGCAGATTAATACCTTTCAAATATTTTAACATCTGTATCATATCACCCCTGTTCCTCCTTTCCTCCAGGGTGTACATGTTCAGGTCAGCAAGCCTCTCTTCATACTTCTTGGGTATGAAGAGAGGCTTGCTGACCTGAACATGTACACCCTGGAGGAAAGGAGGAACAGAGGTGATATGATACAGACGTTAAAATATTTGAAAGATATTAATCCGCAAACGAATCTTTTCCGGAGATGGGAAGGCGGTAGAACGAGAGGACATGAAATGAGATTGAAGGGGGGCAGACTCAGGAAAGATGTCAGGAAGTATTTTTTCACGGAGAGGGTGGTAGACGCTTGGAATGCCCTCCCGCGGGAGGTGGTGGAGATGAAAATGGTAACGGAGTTCAAACATGCGTGGGATATGCATAGAGGAATCCTGAGCAGAAGGAATGGATCCTCAGAAGCTTAGCTGAAATTGGGTGGCGGAGCAGGTGGGGGGAAGAGGGGGTGGTGGTTGGGAGGCGAGGATAGAGGAGGGCAGACTTATACGGTCTGTACCAGAGCCGGTGATGGGAGGCGGGACTGGTGGTTGGGAGGCGGGAAATACTGCTGGGCAGACTTATATGGTCTGTGCCCTGAAAAGGACAGGTACAAATTCAAGGTAAGGTATACACTTATGAGTTTGTCTTGGGCAGACTGGATGGACCATGCAGGTCTTTTTCTGCCGTCATCTACTATGTTAGATGGTTTTGTAAGTTACGTTTCTGCAGTTGGATAAGGAAAAAGTAGGTATCCTCTGGTTTCTGGGCTTGCATTTCTTGGGGGATTATTCGATCATATCTAGCATATATTCAGGAGACATATCAAGTAGTATCTTGTAAATGAGGGTGCTAGCTTAGAAGATTAGTCTTGTCTTGATTGGCAACCAGTGTAGTATTTTGAGCAGTGGAGTAGCTCTTTCATATTTCAACTTCTTGAATGTTAGCCTTGCTGCCGTGTCTTGGACAGTTTGCAGCAGTTTTTCTGTGCTTTCCTTGCACTGTACGTATACTGCACTGCAGAAGTCTATTTGTGATAGTATCATCGATTGTACTATTATACGGAATGATTGTCTACATGGCTAGATTTGGTTACCTGGGTTCCAAGTGGTGAAACTCAATACCGAAGGTCACAAGAAGCATCACTACTATCTTCAGTTCAGAAAAAAAATGAAAACCTACCTCTAAAAAAAATTCTGGAGAATTTTTTGAAGAGATAGAAATAACTCAAAATAACTAAGGGACCGTTTTACAAAGGCACGTAGGGGCCTATGTGCGTGCAGTGCTCGTCAAATCTGCATTACCGCCTGGCTACTGTGTGCGCCTGGCAGTAATTCTGAGTTTGGCGCTCACTGAAAACGGAAGAAAAAAATTTTCTACCACGGGGTTGTTCCCGATGGTAATCAGCAGTTGGCACATGCTAGACTGTTACCGCGCGGGTAATATGTGAGCCCTTACCGCAAAGTCAGTGGGTGGCATTAAGGGCTCAGGCCATAAATAGATGGGCGCTGGTTTTTCATTTTGCCGCACATCCATTTCCTGGCCAACCCCTTCCCCCCCCCCCCCCCCCATTTTTTCCAGATGTGCTGGAGAAATGGTCCAGCGTGCTTCCAGTACATGCGATCACACTACTTCAGGCCACTTTTTAGTGCACCTTTGTAAAAGGGCCCCTAAATAACTGTCTTCAGTTAGAAAACAACTGAAAACCTACCTCTTCAAAAAATTCTCTAACTAAATAAATAAGCTATCGATGTCCTTTCTGCTTCCTAATTGTAAACCATTATTGTAATTTCCAACCAGAATGTAAATTGTAAGCCACTTTGAAGCAAAACCTGTTTTTGGATAGCAGTAGAAAACAAGGATGCATAAATAAATAAAAAGAAATAAATTTGCTGATGACACAGTGTTATTCAAAAGTGGTTTAATCACAGGAGGATTGTGAAAAATTGCAAGCACACCTTACAAGACTGGCAGATTACCTTTAATGTGAGCAAGTGCAAATTGATACATGTAGGAAAGAGGACCCCCAAACCATAGTTACATGATGCAGGGCTCCACATTAGGAGTTGCCACCCAGAAGAAGGATCTGTTTATCATTGTTGACGATAACCCTCTGCTCAGCGTGCAGTGGCAGCTAAGAAAGCAAATAGAATGTTTGAAATTATTACAAAAGGAATGGAGAATAAAACTGAGAATATTATAATGCATTACTCCATGGTGCAATTTTGGTCACAATATCTCAAAATAGATATAGTGGAATCAAAAGGTACAGTGAAGCATGACAAAAATGATGAAGGGGATAGAATGACTTCTTTCTGAGGAGAAGTTAAAGAGGCTGTACAGCTTGGAGAAGATATGGCAGAGAAGATATATAAAAGAAATTTAAAATATTGAGTGGAAATGGTATATGTGAATTACTTGTTTACACTTTCAAAAAATGCATGGACTATGGGCACAGAATGAAGCTACTAAGTAATATCTCAGTTGATAACACCCTCATCCTCCCCGTCTCATCTGCCCGCAACCTCGGAGTCATCTTTGACTCCTCTCTCTCCTTCTCTGCGCATATCCAGCAGATAGCCAAGACCTGTCGCTTCTTCCTCTTTAACATCAGCAAAATTCGCCCTTTCCTCTCTGAACACACCACCCGAACTCTCGTCCACGCTCTCATTACCTCTCGCCTGGACTACTGCAACTTACTCCTCACCGGCCTCCCACTTAGCCATCTATCCCCCCTTCAGTCTGTTCAGAACTCTGCTGCACGTCTCATATTCCGCCAGAACCGATATACTCATATCACCCCTCTCCTCAGGTCACTTCACTGGCTTCCGATCAGATACCGCATTCAATTCAAGCTTCTCCTTCTTACCTACAAATGCACTCAGTCTGCTGCCCCTCACTACCTCTCTACCCTCATCTCCCCTTACGTTCCCGCCCGTAACCTCCGTTCACAGGATAAATCCCTCCTCTCAGTACCCTTCTCCACCACCGCCAACTCCAGGCTCCGCTCATTCTGCCTCGCCTCACCCTATGCTTGGAACAACCTTCCTGAACCCTTACGCCAAGCCCCCTCCCTGCCCGTCTTCAAGTCTTTGCTTAAAGCCCACCTCTTCAATGCTGCATTCGGCACCTAACCCTTACCGTTCAGTGAATCCAGACTGCCCCTATCGGACCGACCGTTCACTTGTCTATTAGATTGTAAGCTCTTTGAGCAGGGACTGTCTCTCTTTGTTAAATTGTACAGCGCTGCGTAACCCTAGTAGCGCTCTAGAAATGTTAAGTAGTAGTAGTAGTAGTAGTAATACATTTGGAACAAATCAGGTCTTCACTCAGCCTGTAATTAAATTCTGGAATTCACTGCCATATAATGTGGTAAATGCAGTTAGTGTAGCAGGGTTTAAAAAAATGGTTTGGATGATTTCCTAAAAGAAAAGTTCATATGTCATTATTAAGATATACTTGGGAGAATCCATTGCTTTTAGTGCAGCATTACGTCTGTTTTTCTCTCTTGGTATATTGCCAGGTAGTTGTGTGGAAACCAGTGTTGTATAGTAACTAAGTAAATGTAACAAGTTATTGTACTTAAGTAAAAGTTTTTTGTTACTTGTAAAGAAGTACAGGAAAAATGATTACTTTTACCAAAGTAATAATTTTACCAATTTTTACTACTTTTTACTTTATTACTTCTGATGCTTGCTGCAAAAAGTAAACGTGGCAGTGAGACCTAAGTGATTCCTCATTAAACCAAATGAAACAACAAAACCTTGAACAGAATTTTGCTATTGTAAACCTTGTCACAAAAACAGTGGATTATCTCATGTTAAATTTTGGTGTTCAGGGAATATAGCCTATCAGAACTGTCGAGTTGCCTATGTTTGTTGAACTGGTTACTAAGTCTCCAGCCAAACATTACAATGATGAGTTTGGTCACTGTGAAGTGGAGATGAAGCTGAAGATGGTTGCAATTCTTGGTGAACAGACATATATGTCTCTACCTCAACAGACTGCTGGACATCCCATGGAAAATTTTACATTGGCATGACAGTCCACTGGATTGACAGTCTGCTTGTCTGGCCTTAAGACATTTGGCATTCTTGCATCAGTTCTTTTAGATGTTAAAACAGTTTGCCATCATTCAAAAAATAGGACAACAACAGACAATGATTTAAACTTTGTGAAACCCTTCTCTGTAATTGAGCAGCATGACCGTGATAACAAAGATGAAGATGCGCGTGATGAATTAGCACTACTACTAATGCAGATGACAACGATGATGATAAAGCATTCTGTGCTATAAAGAAATCAAGTGTTTCAGACAGATTCCCTTGATCAATACCTGCAGACCCAGTTAAAAGGCATCAGTAACATTGCAGCCTGGCCTGATTTGAAGGAACTTTTGTTGAACACCATTTTAGCTGTGGTGGATTAATAACTCGCAAGCACATTCAAGTGAGTTTGGTTTAAGGTCAGGTGGAGCTTAGAAAACATGTGTAGCTGTGTTGATTTCCTCTTGACTTGGCAACTCTGCTGGCAGATGGTTGTAGGAGGGGTAAGATGAGGTGAGGTCTGTGAGGCAGGTGTTAGGTTTTTCTGGTGCAAAAAAATGGCAACCCTACTTTTTTCCTTTTAACTCGGATAGGAATACTAATCATTTGTTACACAAAAGTCCCTTACTCCCATTGTATCTTGAATTCTTGGTCTTCCTCCCCCCCCCCCGCCTATGTTTTCTGAGGAACAGTTACTACATCTGCCACTTGAATGTGATTGGTATAGCAACATAGAAAAAAGCTAGGAGTGGGCAATTAAAACGCATTTATAACAATTAACACGTTAATTTTTTAACACACCTAGTTCATTTTAATGTCACCCAATTTTTAACACAGATCTTCCATATCATCAAGCAGATCAATCCATAGACTGGTGGGTTGTGTCCATCTACCAGCAGGTGGAGATGTGGTCATGTGCTACCAGGAAATCCTCAGTATTCTCTCTATCTAGCAGGTGTGTGGTCACACGCAGCAGCGCTGGCTTGGTCTCCACGCCTATTTACTTAGGCTTTGTTGAGTACCTGGGGTCGAGGGCTCTTCGTGAGCAAGTGCAAACCTGGTGGTGCCAGGTCCCTCCTTTTCTCCCCCCTCCTGCTGGCTCCGTTAAAAAAAAAACATAACAATCTTGAAGCAGAAAAGATTTTACTTGCAGCTGCTCACCGGGACACCAATTTGTTGCAGCTCGGAGCAAGAAGCAGGTAATTTTACCTTTTCCTAGTGGGCAGGGGGTTCCCCGAACATTTCCCTCGTGGATCATGGCGTCGGATGGTAAGGGCGCGAAAAAGCGCTCCCCGGACCGCGATCGCGCAGCTAGTGGGGAGGCGCGGGGATCGGAGGCAGAGAAGCCCTTTTTGGGCGCCCTTCCGGACTTTTTTTTTTTGTTACATTTGTACCCCGCGCTTTCCCACTCATGGCAGGCTCAATGCGGCTTACATAGTATATATAGGAGGGTTAAGTGACTTGCCCAGAGTCACAAGGAGCTGCCTGTGCCTGAAGTGGGAATCGAATTCAGTTCCTCAGTTCCCCAGGACCAAAGTCCACCACCCTAACCACTAGGCCACTCCTCTCCACTTCGCTGATTTAGCCGGTTTTTCCTCCGCTGGGGCGTCGGCGGCCTTTCCCGCCTTAGGCGCCCATCCCCCGATGTCCACCCTTCCAACATCGGCCGCCCATGCAGCTCGGATGGCCTCTGGTATGGCCGCCTTTGAGTTGGGCGGCGGTAAGAAGATGGCGAAGTTTAAGCGCCATGCTTCCCTCGTGGCTCCTTCACGGAGTGACACGCCAGACGCCATTTTGGATGCGCAGTGCGCCTCTCCCCCGCTCTATGGAGTGAAGGTTGAGAGTTCCTCTAGGGCTGTGGCCCAGGTTGCAGAGGTGCACAAACAGAGGGGTTTCTCTCCCGAGTTTATTTTGTTGCTGCATCAGGCCTTTCAACTGCAAAACGCTGCTCCTGCTCCCCTGTCAGATATGGGGGAATAGGCTTCCCTGATCAAGCGCCCTCGGGTGGATCTTCAGGTCTTGGGGGGACTCTGTCTCCTCTGATGTAGATGAGGGCAGCGTTTCTGAGTTCTCCCAAAGGTCCCTTGGGGATTCTTTGGAGGAGGCTGATCCTCGCCCTGATGGGGGAGATGACCCCTCTGCAGCGCGGCTTTTTCGCTCAGAGGAATTGCCTAACCTGTTAGTTCAGGCTATGAGCATCTTGAGTATTTCCTCTCTGGAGGAAGTCCCTCCTTCAGCCTCTGCGGGTTCCGCTATTATGTTGGGAACCAAGCGCCCTTCCAGGACCTTCCATATCCATGAAGCCATGAAAACTCTAATTTCGGCTCAATGGGATTCTCCTGAGGCGAGCCTCAAGGTAGCCAGGGCCATGACTCGTCTGTACCCTCTGCCAGAGGGTGAACAGGAGGCCTTGCGCTGGCCGGCAGTGGACTCTCTCTAATCACTGCTGTGACAAAAAAGACGGCTTTGCCGGTGGAAGTTGGCTCTGCCCTTAAGGATTCTCAGGACAGGAAATTGGAAGTGGCCTTAAAGTTAGCCTTTGAAGCGCCGCCTTGAGTTTGCAGGCCTCGGTTTGCGGCTCCTATGTGGCCAGGGCATGCCTGACGGTGGTGCAGCGGGCCTCCCCCTTGGATCCTTCCTTGAGGGCGGATTGGCCGGTCCTGGAGTCGGGCTTGGCTTACTTGGCAGACTTGCTGTATGATGTTTTGAGAGCCTCGGCTAAAGGTATGTCTCAGTCAGTCTCTGCCTGTCGATGGCTATGGCTTAAGCATTGGTCAGCTGACCATGCTTCCAAATCCTACTTAGCCAAGTTGCCTTTTAAGGGCAAGCTGCTCTTCGGGGATGACCTGGACAAGATCGTGACGGATCTCGGCAGTTCTAAAGGCAAGAGGTTGCCAGAGGTCAAGGCAAGGGCCATCAGTGCTCGCCCTGGTTCTTCTAAGGGCCGTTTTCAAGAAGCCCGTCGGTATCGCCCAGACAAGTCGTGCTCCTCCTCCTTCAAGCAGAGGTTCTCCCCGAAGCAGCATTCCTTTCGCAGAGACCGGCACTCAGGAGGTTCTTCCTCCGGTCCTCCCCCAGGGTCTCGTACCCAATGACGGGGCCCTGGTCCATGGCCCAGAGCAGATAGGAGGAAGGCTGTCCTCTTTTCTGGTCGAGTGGACCAGGGTAACTTCAGACGCTTGGGTTCTAGAAGTCATCAGAGACGGCTACAAGTTGGAGTTCTGCCGGCCCCTGAGAGACGGGTTCGTGAACTCTCCCTGCAAGTCTCCCCTCAAAGTGGTAGCAGTTCAGCAGACTGGACAACTTGCTCCACCTTGGGGCGGTGTGGCACAGGACGTTACTCCATTTACTTTGTGGGGCCAAAGAAAGGAAGCTCTTCTCGGCCTATTCTCGACCTCAAGGGAGTCAGTCGGGCCTTGCGAATATGGCATTTCCGTATGGAGACTCTCCGCTCCGTGATTGCTGCAGTACAAGAAGGGGAATTCCTGGCATCCTTGGACATCAAGGAAGCTTATCTGCACATTCCCATCTGGCCGCCTCATCAGCGCTTCCTGCGCTTTGCAGTGCTGGGCCGGCACTTCCAGTTCAGAGCCCTCCCGTTCGGGTTGGCAGACCTTCTCCAAAGTGATGGTGGTCATTGCGGCTTATCTCCGCAAGGAAGGAGTGCAAGTCCATCCCTACCTGGACGACTGGCTGATTCGAGCTCCCTCCTTTGCGGAGTGTGGGAGAGCGACGGACAGGGTCATTGCTCTTCTGAGCTCCCTGGGATGGATCATCAACCGGGAGAAAAGTCAGCTGCGCCCGACTCAGTCCCTGGAGTATCTGGGTGTTCGGTTCGACACCCAAGTGGGCAGAGTGTTCCTGCCGGACAACCGGAGCCTCAAGCTTCAGGCCCAGGTGGGGCCGGTTCCTAGCCTCCTCAGCTCCTCGGGCTTGGGATTATGTGCAACTGTTGGGCTCCATGACGGCCACGATGGTGGTAGTGCCCTGGGCCAGGGCCCATATGAGGCCATTACAGCACTCTCTTCTGCGGCGCTGCTCTCCGGCGGTGAGAAGGGCGCTAAGTTGGTGGCTGATGTCAGACAAGTTGTCAGCCGGTATGCCTCTCACGTCCCCGGAGTGGATTGTCGTTACGATGGACGCCTGCTTGACGGGCTGGGGAGCCCACTGCCTGGGAAGGACAGCGCAGGGGATATGGTCGCCTGCGGAGGCGAAGTGGTCCATCAACCTCTTGGAACCGGGCCATTCGGTTGGCGCTTCAAGCGTTTCTTCAGGTACTGATACTGATGCCAGTTCGAATCCTGCCAGACAGTGCCACGGCCGTGGCCTATGTCAATCGCCAGAGAGGTACCAGGAGCGCCCCCTAGCCAGGGAGGCCATGAAGTTATGCCAGTGGGCAGAGGCGAATCTGGACCAGCTGTCGACGGCTCTCATTGCGGGAGTCCTGAATGTCGAGGTGGACTTTCTCAGTCGCCATACCTTGGATCCCAGAGAGTGGCAACTGTCTGCTCGGGTGTTCTTGGAGATCACAAAGCGCTGGGGCATGCCGACCTTGGATCTGATGGCGACCTCGGCCAATTGCCAAGTGCCACGGTTCTTCAGCAGAGGACGGGACCCTCGATCTCTGGGGGTCGATGCTCTTCTCCAGCAGTGGCCGGTACAGGAGCTTCTCTACGTGTTCCCGCCTTAGCCTATGCTACGCAGAATTCTCGGCCGGGTGGTCCTGGTGGGTCCAGACTGGCCCAGACGCCCTTGGTATGCGGACCTGATCCGGCTTTCCGTAGACAGTCCTCTGCGGCTTCCAGCGGAGCGGGGCCTCTTACATCAGGGTCCCGTGGTGATGGAGGATCCCTCCCCCTTTGGTCTTACGGCCTGGCTCTTGAGCGGAAGCGGCTGAAAAAGAAGGGCTTCTCGGACAAGGTCATCGCCACTATGCTGAGAGCACGGAAGCGCTCTACTTCTACTACTTACGCCAGGGTATGGTGTATCTTTGTATCATGGTGCGAAGCAGGGTCCCTGTCGCCCTTCACGGCGCCAATTGCTTCAGTGTTGGCGTTCCTGCAAGAAGGTCTGGAGAAAGGCCTGTAGCTCAGCTCTCTTATGGTCCAGGTAGTGGCTCTAGCTTGCTTCAGGAGTCGCCTGAAGGGTGCTTCCCTGGCTTCTCAGCCAGATGTGGTACGTTTTCTCAAAGGGGTTAATCACCTACGCCCTCCTCTACACTCAATAATGCCTATGTGGAATCTCAATCTGGTGCTATCATGGTGCGAGGCAGGGTCCCTGTCGCCCTTCACGGCGCCAATTGCTTCAGTGTTGGCGTTCCTGCAAGAAGGTCTGGAGAAAGGCCTGTAGCTCAGCTCTCTTATGGTCCAGGTAGTGGCTCTAGCTTGCTTCAGGAGTCGCCTGAAGGGTGCTTCCCTGGCTTCTCAGCCAGATGTGGTGCGTTTTCTCAAAGGGGTTAATCACCTACGCCCTCCTCTACACTCAATAATGCCTATGTGGAATCTCAATCTGGTGCTGCGGGCCTTGCAGAAGCCGGCCTTTGAGCCATTATCGCGGCTGTCTCTGAAGGACCTGACGTTGAAAGCGGTCTTTTTGGTGGCAATTGCTTCAGCCAGGAGAGTTTCCGAGCTCCAGGAGCTCTCGTGTAGTGAGCCGTTCCAGCGGTTAACTGAGGCAGGAGTGTCTATTCGCCCAGTGCCTTCCTTCCTTCCTGCCCAAGATTGTTTCTCGCTTCCATGTGAATCAGCAGCTTTGTCTACCCTCTTTCCGTAGGGAGGATTATCCAGAGGAGTATCGTGCTCTCAGATGCCTGGATGTTAGACGAGTTATCATCAGATACTTGGAAGTGACCAACGATTTCCGGAAGTCGGATCACCTGTTCGTGCTGTTCGCGGGCCCCCGTAGGGGTCTGCAGGCATCTAAACCTATCGTGGCACGTTGGGTCAAGGAAACGATTTTGGCGGCTTATGTGGCCGCAGGGAAGGTGCCGCCTATCCAGCTGAAGGCTCATTCTACTAGAGCACAGGTGGCTTCGATGGCAGAGTCCAGGTCCGTTTCCTTGGAGGAGATTTGCAGATCGGCGACTTGGGTGTCGGCTCATACCTTCTCACAGCATTATCGCTTGGACGTGGCAGCACGGGCCGAGGCCCAGTTTGGAGCTTCAGTGTTGCGTTCTGGGATTTCCATGTCCCGCCCTGGGTGAGTACTGCTTGGGTACATCCCACCAGTCTATGGATTGATCTACTTGATGATATGGAAGGTAAAATTATGTATCATACCTGATAATTTTCTTTCCATTAATCATAGCAGATCAATCCATAGTCCTTCCCAGATATCTGTACTGTTTGTTCTAGTTCAGTTATATTTCAGGTTCAAGTTTAGACTTCAGTTCCTGTTCAGGAGGACTTCGAGTTCAAGTTCTTTCACTTGGATTTCCCTGGAGTTGGGACGACTTTGTGTTACAGTGAGCTGCTGCTTCTTTCCCCCCGTTTCGACGGTGGTTGGATTCATAACTAAATTATGCCAGTGCTCCCTCCCGCTTTGTGCAGTAGTAGGGTAGCTTTGTTTCCCTCTCGCTTTGGCGGTGATGGGTTAAGCCACCTCCTCCCGCGGTTGCGGTAGCAGGACATGCCAGTTCCCCCGCGCTTCGGCGGTGGTTGGGCGGCGGAGTGTCCCTTTGTGGGTGTAATTCTCTATGTTTGGTGATTCCTGCAGATGGAGCTTTGATATTGACTATACTGAGGATTTCCTGATAGTACATGACCACATATAGAGAGGCAAAAGATTGCTCTCTATCTCCACCTGCTGGTAGATGGACACAACCCACCAGGCTATGGATTGATCTGCTTTGATTAATGGAAAGAAAATTATCAGGTATGATACATAATTTTACCTTCCTCCCCCACCCAAGTTTACCTTTACAGCAGGGCTCGGGGCTCTGCTCAGCGCTTACCTTTACAGCTGAGCTCTGGACTTTTCTCCTTCTTCACTGCCTCAGTCTTTGTCTTCCCCTGCACAGCCGGGCTCTGGAGATACTTGAGCTGCACCGTGCAGGAAGTTGGGAAGTCTCGTGGTACTTGAAATTGTGAGACTTCCTGCATGGCGTGGCTCAAGTATCTGCAGTGTGTGGATCGCCCGGCAGACTGTTAGAGGAAGACAAAGACTTTGAGGCAGCAAGGAAGAAGAAAAGGTCTGGAGCTCAGCTGTAAAGGTAAACTTGGGGGGGGGGGGGGGGGATGCAGAGCCCTGCGACAGCCGTGTGCCCTTCCATACTGTTGTCACTTGGTGCCTGGTGGGGCCAGTTGTGATTGGCATCTTGCTGGACTTCACGCTCAGTCTGCTGAGCATTACTTAGGTGGAGGAGCCATGCGGGACGCAGAGCCCAGGGCTTAGGACCCGCTGCAGCAGGGAGGAGGCAGCAACACAGCCAGGAAGCCCAACTCGATCAGCGAGAGCTGGAAGCTAAGAATTGTGCCATACAAACCACCCAGCCCACAGGTGGCCCCCCCAAGAAAACCAATCATGCCTGCTTTAGAGGTAAACGCCAGAAGAGGGAGGTGAGAGAAATTGGGTGAAGGCTGGGGAGGCTCAAAAAATGAATAAAAGAAAAGAGCAAAAAACATATTATACAAAAATGAAAAAAACTGGAATGGGTTACAACAATGTCTGAAAAAATCACTTTGTGCTGCCTTTTTTTTGTCAGTTTAGTATTACATTTTGTTTGAAACTTTCTTCCTCTTCTATCAAGCCGCGCTGCATTGCTGACACAGCCCATTCAAAGTGAATGGGCTTTATTGGCATTACTGCAACATCAGCCGCTAGCATGGCTTGATAAAAAAGTGCCTTTATTTTTTACTGTCAAACTGATACCTTTTTAAACGTGCGATTAAAATAATCTGTGCCCACCCCTAAAAAAACATAGGACATAGGCACATCCTTAGACAATGCTGTCCAGGAGACTGCGAAATATAAGAGAGTTGCAAGCTGATTTCATAAAATGCAGCTTATTACTTTCCTCACACTTGTCCTTTTCATGTTTTCTTGTTTTCTTCTACCCCCCTTCCCCTCAGTAAGGTAAATAAATACATTGGGGGAAACTACAGATATGCATTATTTGCCAAGTTATCTGCATTGCTTTCTCACAACAAGTATAGGGCAGCTTTAATAAGTTGATCTTAGATTTAAGTAAGATGTGATTTTCAAAAGGCGTTTGACAAGGTACCTCATGAAAGGCTACAGAGGAAATTGGAGGGTCATGGGATAGGAGGAAATGTCCTATTGTGGATTAAAAACTGGTTGAAGGATCAGAAACAGAGAGTGGGGTTAAATGGGCAGTATTCACAATGGAGAAGGGTAGTTAGTGGGGTTCCTCAGGGGTCTGTGCTAGGACTGCTGCTTTTTAATATATTTATAAATGATTTAGAGATGGGAGTAACTAGCGAGGTAATTAAATTTGCTGATGACACAAAGTTATTCAAAGTCGCGACAGGATTGTGAAAGATTACAGAAGGACCTTACGAGACTGGAAGACTGGGCGGCTAAATGGCAGATGACGTTTAATGTGAGCAAGTGCAAGGTGATGCATGTGGGAAAAAAGAACCTGAATTATAGCTACGTCATGCAAGGTTCCACGTTAGGAGTTACGGACCAAGAAAGGAATCTGGGTGTTGTCGTCGATACTACACTGAAACCTTCTGCTCAGTGTGCTGCTGCAGCTAGGAAAGCGAATAGAATGTTGGATATTATTAGGAAAGGTATGGAAAACAGGTGTGAGGATGTTATAATGCCGTTGTATCGCTCCATGGTGCAACCGCACCTTGAGTATTGTGTCCAATTCTGGTCGCCGCATCTCAAGAAGGATATAATGGAATTGGAAAAGGTGCAGCGAAGGGCGACTAAAATGATAGTGGGGATGGGACGACTTCCCTATGAAGAAAGACAAAGGAGGCTAAGGCTTTTCATCTTGGTAAAGAGACGGCTGAGGGGGGAGATATGATAGAGGTATATTACTACTACTACTACTACTACTATTTAGCATTTCTATAGCGCTACAAGGCATATGCAGCGCTGCACAAACATAGAAGAAAGACAGTCCCTGCTCAAAGAGCTTACAATCTAATAGACAAAAAATAAATAACGTAAGCAAATCAAATCAATTAATGTGAACGGGAAGGAAGAGAGGAGGGTAGGTGGAGGCGAGTGGTTACAAGTGGTTACGAGTCAAAAGCAATGTTAAAGAGGTGGGCTTTCAGTCTAGATTTAAAGGTGGCCAAGGATGGGGCAAGACGTAGGGGCTCAGGAAGTTTATTCCAGGCGTAGGGTGCAGCGAGACAGAAGGCGCGAAGTCTGGAGTTGGCAGTAGTGGAGAAGGGAACAGATAAGAAGGATTTATCCATGGAGCGGAGTGCACGGGAAGGGGTGTAGGGAAGGACGAGTGTGGAGAGATACTGGGGAGCAGCAGAGTGAGTATATTTATAGGTTAGTAGAAGAAGTTTGAACAGGATGCGAAAACGGATGTGGAGCCAGTGAAGCAACTTGAGGAGAGGGGTAGTATGAGTAAAGCGACCCTGGCGGAAGACGAGACAGGCAGCAGAGTTTTGAACCGACTGGAGAGGGGAGAGGTGACTAAGTGGGAGGCCAGCAAGAAGCAGATTGCAGTAGTCTAAACGAGAGGTGACAAGGGTGTGGATGAGGGTTTTGGTAGAGTGCTCGGAAAGAAAGGGGCGGATTTTACGGATGTTGTAAAGAAAGAAACGACAGGTCTTGGCAATCTCCTGGATATGAGCAGAGAAGGAGAGAGAAGAGTCAAAGATGACCCCAAGGTTTCGAGGAGGAGACAGGGAGAATGAGAGAGCCATCAACAGAAATAGAAAACGGGGAGTGGGGAGGTGGGTTTGGGGGGGAAAATGAGAAGCTCGGTTTTGGTCATATTTAATTTCAGGTGGCGTTGAGACATCCAGACAGCAATGTCAGACAAGTACGCTGAAACTTTGGTTTGGATGCAAGGTGAGATATCAGGGGTAGAAAGGTAGATTTGGGAGTCATCAGCATAGAGATGGTAGGAAAAGCCATGGGATGAGATTAATGAACCAAGGGAAGAAGTGTAGATAGAAAAGAGGAGGGGACCAAGAACACTACCCTGAGGTACGCCGACAGGCAGAGGGATAGAAGTAGAAGAGGATCCACCAGAGTGAACACTAAAGGTGCGGAGGGAGAGGTAGGAAGAGAACCAGGAAAGGACAGAGCCCTGGAATCCAAGTGAGGACAGGGTATCGAGGAGTATGCTGTGATCGACAGTGTCAAAAGCAGCGGAAAGATCAAGAAGAATGAGGATGGAATATTGACCTCTGGATTTAGCCAGTAATAGGTCATTGGAGACTTCAGTAAGCGCAGTTTCGGTTGAGTGGAGAGGGCGAAACCAGATTGTAGTGGGTCAAGAATAGCATGTGAGGAGAGAAAATCAAGGCAGCGGCGTTGAACAGCACGCTCAAGTAATTTGGAGAGAAAAGGAAGGAGGGAGATGGGTCGGTAATTAGAGGGACAAGTAGGGTCGAGTGAAGGCTTCTTAAGGAGAGGTGTGACCACAGCATGTTTAAAGGCAGCAGGGACAGTCGCAGTGGAAAGTGAGAGGTTGAGAATGTGACAGATAAAAGGAATAAGAGCAGGAGAGATGGCATTAAGAAGGTGGGTGGGAATGGGATCAGAGGAACAGGTGGTACATTTTGAGGAAGAAAGGAGAAGTGTAGTTTCCTCAATAGTAACTTCAGGAAAGGGAATGAGGGGAAGGAGAGAGAGGGGAACGGGCTAGTGGAGGGAGAGGTGGTGAGGTAGAGAAAGCAAGGTTTTATATAAAATAATGAGTGGAGTGGAACAGGTGGATGTGAAGTGTCTGTTCGCGCTTTCCAAAAATACTAGGACTAGGGGGCATGCGATGAAACTACAATGTAGTAAATTTAAAACAAATAGGAGAAAATGTTTCTTCACCCAACGCATAATTAAACTCTGGAATTCATTGCCGGAGAACGTGGTGAAGGCGGTTAGCTTGGCAGAGTTTAAAAAGGGGTTAGACGGTTTCCTAAAGGACAAGTCCATAAACCACTACTAAATGGGAAAAATCCACAATTCCAGGAATAACATATATAGAATGTTTGTACGTTTGGGAAGCTTGCCAGGTGCCCTTGGCCTGGATTGGCCGCTGTTGTGGACAGGATGCTGGGCTCGATGGACCCTTGGTCTTTTCCCAGTGTGGCGTTACTTATGTACTTTAGTATAGCATATTACTAAAGCTTAGCGTGCTAACAGATGTTAGCATGCACTAAGTGCCACATGGCCCATAGGTATATTATAGGATATGCAGCATTTAGCATGTGTTAAGGTCCATTAGCACGCACTAAGCTTTAATAAAGGGGCCCCCAAGTTAGCTATATTGTGCTGTCTGTTGGTTGCTTTGTGCAATTTTATGTTCTTTTCACCTTTCTGTACCTTGAAGCGATGTAATAAATATGTACCCCTGGGAAAGTAATATTCCAGTATTATATTTGATTTTATATATAGGGATAATTTTCAGCATGCTTATATACATTTATAATGTACATGGAAAACAAGGGCTTCAGAAGTTCTGAGTTTTAAGAATAAATTTGTTTCAGTGTTCAACTGTTAATCGTCAGGAACCACAACAGGAAGAGATCTTCTGCAAACTACAAGGATCATCAAGAGGTGGTCCAAAGGAAAGATGGACAACCAAGAGATTTTATTGCAAAACGTTTTCAGCAAGAATGCCTGCATAAGTGCAAACAGACAACATATGCAGTAGTTGTATACGCCTTTAATCTTTATGCATAATGACATAACAAGTTTCAATATAGTGCCTTAGTCTGTTATATTTCTTATGCCATGGATGCTCCTACATAGATATTGCAAATTATATTATGAAAATATGATGCTTGTGGTTATAACTTGGGGGCCCTTTCACAAAGTGGCGGTAGGGCTACCATGCGGGTAGCGCATAGGAAAACACATAGTCTAAAATCCTTAGTGGATCACAAATACAACGTACATAATATCTATAACCACCCTGTGGCTATGCCGTGCCACCCTGTGGTAGTTTTCTGTTTCCTGCACCTGAAAATATTTTCCTATTTTCTAGAGTGGGAGGTGGGGAGTAGGCATGCCCGGCAGTACTCGGCCATCGCTGTGTGCTGTCCGATTACCGCCGGGTTAGCGTGTGAGCTGTTATTGCCTACTAAATAGGTGACGGTAAGGGCTCAGGCAGTAAATTTACACCCCAATATTTTTATTAGCACACAACCATTTATATTTAAAAATGATGGAAATTCTAGCTGCAATAAAAGTGGCCTCGGCGAGCAGCAATTTTACGTGCCCATACTACCGTAGGCCACTTTTACTGCAGCTTTGTAAAAGGAACCCTTAATGATTAACCTTTTGCAACAGCAAAACAAATAGGTGAAAGGTTTATGCCAGTCACCTTAATTCTCTAACATATAGAGCAGTTACAAAATTCACCGTGGTCTGTATGTTCCATGAGCTTTCTCCAAACTAAAGGGTTGCATAACAATTAAAAATTAACCAAAAAGTTAAGAAGAAAAAACTCCACCACCTTCTAAGGAGCATAATTAGTTTTTTGTAAAACAGTACCTGAAGAATTGGCAGTCCTGTGAGCAAGAATAATTTGAGCTGCACAGCTCTATGAAATGTCTCAAAACAAAATTAAAGACGCCATGCATGAGTTCTAATACTTGAGATCCACTGTGACATCAAAAGATAAGGCTTCAATTTCGACCTGTTATAAAAGTTCACCTAAGGGACTGTGCTGGTAATCTTAAAATATGTTAAAAAAATAAAGGGGGGGGGGGGGATTTAGCATACATTCACGTGTTTATAAAATATTCACAAAGGCATTTAAAGAGTGAAAACTCAAGTGATGTTGCTATCTAGCTATCCTATTACTAATATGCCAAACTATTAATGATTCAGAGACGAAATGTGTTGATAAGATTGGTTCTTTGGGAGTGATTATTGATTCTTCATGAAGTATGAAAGATCATGTGTAAAAGATGATTGACGATTTAAAAAAAAAAAAAAAAAATCAGAATCATTAGGTATTAGTCAGTCAAATGTGAGACTGATTATCCAGAGTACTGTTATACATCTTTATGATTATTGAAAGCAATGACATCACTGCAAATCATACAAAATGCTGTGGCCTGTCTAGATTTGAGCATATTACTCCAATATTGGTCCCAGAAAGCAACAAGGCAAACGATCTGCAAAATCCAACGTGGAAAACAAACCAGCAGATCAGTATAATATCCAAAAAGACTTTATTGAGGATATCGTGTGTGAAACAAATGCCCGACACAGGCCGTGTTTCGCCCAACAATAGGGCTGCGTCAGGGGCTATAATAAATAACAAACATATAAAATGTATTTATTTATTTGTTGCATTTGTAGCCCACATTATCCCACCTTTTTGCAGGCTCAATGTGGCTTACAGAGTAAGGTTATGATAAAGTCAGTGCATGGTTTAAATACAATTGATCATAAGCTGAGGTAAAGAGGATTTATATGTGCAGATATTGGGTAGGTTGAGTGAGAGGTGTTTTAGGTGTGCTTGGGTGGTATGGGGGATGATTTGTATCATTGAGGGTGACTTTTGTAAGCTTTGTTAGAGGTGTGTTTTCAGAGCTTTGCGGAAGCTGGTTAGATTATTAATGGTTTTCAGGGCCTTGGGTAATGCATTCCAAAACTGTGTGCTTTTGTATCCAAAGGTCATAGCATAAGCCTGTTTGTATTTCACTCCTTGCAGCTGGGGAAATTCAGATTGAGGAATTTACAGGCTGATCTTTTGGCGTTTCTGGGCGATAGGTCCACTAGGTTTAGCATATAGAGTGGGGCGTCTGCGTGAATGATTTTATGCACGGTTGTGCAGATCTTGAACTCAATGCGTTCCTTGAGTGGAAGCCAATGTAGTTTCTCTCTTAGAGGCTTCGCACTTCCATATTTTGGTTTTCCAAAGATGAGTCTGGCTGCCGTGTTTTGGCTTGTTTGGAGTTTTTTGATGGTCTGTTCTTTACAGCCTGCGTACAGAGCGTTGCAGTAGTCCAAATGGCTTATTACTAGAGACTGTACCAGGGTACGAAAGACGTTTCTTGGGAAAAAAGGTTTAATTCTTTTGAGTTTCCACATCGATTGGAACATTTTTTTCGTCGTGTTCTTCACGTGTGTATCGAGTGTGAGGTTTCGATCAATGGTGACTCCAAGAATTTTCAGGTTTTCTGAGATAGGAAGTGTGCAGTGAGGTGTGGTTATAGTGGAGTAGCTGTTTGTGTTGTATTGGGAGGTGAGAACTAGGCATTGGGTTTTTTCTGCGTTGAGCTTTAACTGGAATGAGTCCGCCCATGAGTGCATGATCTGGAAGCTCTGGTTGATTTCGTTGGTTATTTCGTTTAAGTTGCTCTTAAACGGGATGTAGATTGTGACGTCATCGGCATATATGTAGGGGTTAAGGTTTTGATTGGCCAACATTCCGGTGTCCAAGGCGGTGATCTGGCAGCATTCGTTATAACTTGGTAGGATCTAGTGGTGAGGAATCCTTTAAACCATTTGAGAACTGGGTCTCCAATTCCAAAGTATTCTAGTATGTGTAATAGTATTCCATGATCCACCATGTCGAAGGCACTGGACATGTCAAATTGTAATATGAGTATATTCTTGCCGGTTGCAATTGTTTTTTTTGAAGGAGTTCATTGCGGACACTAGTACGGTTTCGGTGCTATGATTTGATCGGAATCCTGACTGACTCGTGTGGAATTGAGTGTTTGGTCAAATAATCCATGAGCTGCTTCGTCACTATGCCTTCCATCAACTTTGTAGTGAGTGGGATAGAGGCGTCTGGTCGGTAGTTGGTTAAGTCCATTGTGCTTTTCTTGGCATCTTTGGCAGCGGAGTGAGTAGTATGTTTCCATTTTCCGTGGGGAAGAGACCATGTAGGAGTCTATAGTTTATTTGGTTCGTGAGGTCTATTTTAAATTGTTTGGGTGCAGCTTTTATTAGGCTGATAGGGCAGATGTCGAGTGTGCATTGAGATTTGGCATACTTTTTGAGCCAGTGTGTGAGTTCATCTACTGAAATTAAGTCAAAATTGGTCCATGATCGATCAGCTGGGTATTCCCCGGGTATTGGGTCTAGGCATTCAAGGATGTTTGAGTATTCAATGGTGTTACTTGGTATCATGTGTCGGAGCTTTGTGATTTTTTCATTGAAATACTTCGCTAGATTGGTTGCCGATGGGGTGTCTGTGTTGTTCGAGGTTATCCTTGTGGTGTTTAGGAGGTTGTTTACGAGTGAAAAGAGTTTGTGTGTGTCTTTGTAATCTGGTCCTATTATGGTTTTGTAATACGTTCTTTTGGTATGTCTGATGCTGTATTTGTATTTTCTTTGTAATTGTTTCCATTCTTTAAGTGTATGTTCATCTTTTTTTTTGCTCCATGCTCTTTCTAGTCTTCTGACCTGTGTTTTTAGTTCTTTCAATTCTTCATTGAACCATGGGTTAGAGCTAATCCTATGCGAGGTTCTGGTTTGGAGCGGGGCTATATTGTCTAGGACTGTTCTGCATCTGTTATCCCATTCTTGTAAGAATTGGGGTGATTCTGTGGTGGTTGTTATTCGGCTGTATATATTTGTTGCCAAAATCTTATAGGGTCTATTTTACCTCTTGTTGTGTAGGTTCTTTTTTCCTGTTTTTGTTGTTTCTCTTTTGTTTTCCAAGGTGTTTGCTTTGTAGTGATCTGACCATGGTGTGATTGTCCATTTTGTGTCCTTGATTGTGAGGTTCGCGTCTGATGAAAATTTGTGAGTTATGATGTCCAATGTATGTCCATGTTTGTGGGTGGGCTGCATGTTAGGCCAGTGGAACTCCCAAAGTTGGAGGAATTCCTTGCATTCGTGTACGTTATTTGAGTTGGTGTCTTCAAGGTGGAGGTTAATGTCTCCTGCTATGATGATATTCTGGGATGATAGACAAGTATTTGATATGAAGTCCGTAAAGTGTATCTGTGCTTCTTGCCATTTGGCCGGGGGCCTGTAGAATAGGATTATATTTAATTGATCATGCTAGTTTGGGTGTGTAACTCTGACTGAGGCTATTTCAAGTTGAGGGAGGATCGATTTGGCTGTAGTTGTAATTGTGAATTGAGATTTATAGATTATAGCTATACCTCCACCTCTTTTTCCTTCTGTCGTCCAATGAGTGATTTTGTACCCTGGTGGACAAAGCTCTAGGATTATTGGATCTTTAGAGTCATGTATCCAAGTTTCGTTGATGAGAAGGAGGTCAAGGTGATCTGCCGTTATCCAGTCGGTTATCGATGTGGTTTTTCTGATTATCGATCTGGCATTAGTGTATCCTATTTGTATTAATTGGTGTTTCTTTCTTGGGTTCGGGTTTGTGGTGATTTTTATCAATTGTCTGTTGTCTTGGTGTGCTGGTTTGGAGTCTTCTTTTGATATTCTTTGTTGGTGTCCATGGGCTTTAAGGTTATCGTGGTCTTTGTTGCTTATTTGGGCAGACATTCTGTGTGTGTGAGTGATGTGTGGTAGTTGTCTTCTGTATCGAAGATTATATATATGTGTAGGATTAGGGTGAGCCAATAGATGATTAAGAGTATTTTGCTGGAGTTCATATCCACATTTAAGATACTGCGGCGATTGCTAAAACAGGAGTGTAAAGAGTATACAGTGCAGAACAAGCGGAACATCTACATTAAATCAATTAAAGTGATCGCTCAATTGCTTTAAGTTCGAGGAAGTTCAAGGAAGCAGGGCCGAGCAATCACAAATGGTAGAGACGGCCGTTGGCCTCGCTGAGTTCAAAGGGGGTCCGGACAGACTCCCGAAGGAAAAGACCACCGTTCGTTATTACATTTTGGGTTATTTCCAGGTACCCGGGGCCCGGCTTGGCCGCCGTCGGAGACAGAGCGCTGGGCCCGATAGACCCCCGGCCTCCTCCCCGCGTGGCAGTGCCCATGTACCCCTGTACTTATTACTGTGAGCTATGCATGCAGTTATTCTCCTTTACCTTATGACTAGGATGGAGTAGCTTGTTTGCCTTAAATTAAAGCAGAGCAAAGCAAATCCAGCATTTACATTAAATCACTGCGTTGAGCGTTAGAGGAAAGCAATTATATATAAGTCATTGCTGTGAGCGTTTTTGTAAGCGGTTATTTCCCAATTCCTTATAGTTGGAATGGGGTAGTTCATTTGCCTTAGATTTAAAACAAACAAACAAACAAAAAACAGAGCAAGCAAATCTAGCATTTACATTCAAATCATTGCTGTGAGCGGCAGAGCATGTCCACTACATATAAATCATTGCAGTAGGCAGTGCATGCAGCTTTTTGCTTTACAATTAGAAAGGAGCAGCTTATTTTTTTAAAGCAAAACAAAGCCAAGTGTACGCTAAATTACTGCCATGAACGGAGCATGCAGTTAAATCAGGGCCATGCAATTATGTCCAGTTCCACGGGCGGTGAGGCTTACTCAGACCTGCATAGCTTCCTGCCTCCGCTCCTCTATGATCGTGAGCCTCCACGTGTGGTTCCCTCGAACCAGGGCCTCCTCCCGTTTTGGCTGGTGCTCGTCCACCGTCTCCTCTTCCAGGACAGTGCAGAGAGACGATCGAGCTGAGCCGATCCTCTCACAGTTTCATCATTTGGGCGATCTCAACGGTGCTGTGGCCGGCACTGGGGTCCTTCTCCGTGGCCTGGTCGCTGGTCTCACTCTGCGACTCGGGTCCTCTTGGTCTGCTCCTTGCTCGGGTGGTATGGCTCGCGACAGTCGAGCTCCGTGGCTCCAGCGATTCGCCGATCATCCAGCCTCGGTATGTGCTTCGATAGAGCACCCGATCAGCTGGGTAGGGCCATGGGGTCGCGGGTCCTCTGCTCGGTCAGGCCACGAGGCAGTCCGTCCCGGGTCACTCACTGAACCGGCTGCCTCTGGACCTCCGCCGCGCCACGGGCCAGATGGGTTGCCTGACGCGATCAGCCGCGGTTCGTCCTCCTGTGGGGCTGTTGCGGCGGTGATTCAGCCTTCCCTGGCTTGCTGAGCGTTCGCCCTAGTCCGCGGCAGTGCCGGCCCCGGGTCGCTCATCCGTGCACGGGACCCATGGGGCCAGTGTGGCCGCGGCTGTGGTCGCGCCCTCTCCCAGTCGGTTTGGAATTATCTCCTTTCCGGACCGGTAGGAGGGTCGCCCGGATGGATTATATAGAAATATATGAAATTATAAAACATAAAATTACATAAAATATATTTATAAAATATAAAACATGAATTGTACTGTACGTGTAAAACATAGACATGAATTATAAACACTAAAAGTGCTTTTTTAATTCAAAATTTATAAAATTTCATAAAATAACATTGGACATTAATATATCAGAAATTTTTGATAATATAAAAATACATATGCGTACAATAAAATAACATTAGACATCAAATTAATATTTGAACATATAGTATAAAAATATATAAGAATATGCATTAAATATATAAATCTATCAAAAGCCAACAGGATAAAAACATATGTACTACATATATATTCCAAAATACCAGAAAAAGAAGGGCACAAACATAAAAATTGAATAAACCATTAAAAAACAACAAAATCATTAGGAAAAAAACAAAAAATTGAGGACACCTACCTAGTCGGTATCTTTCTTAAATAAGATCGGCTGAAAAAGGAACAAATATATAGAGCACCCATAATTATCTCAAATATTTAGAAATAGTAAAACAACAGCTCAGAAAATCAGAATAATTAAAAAAATTAAAAATAAAAATAATAAAAAAATGCCAAACAAATAAATGTAAAATACTTACTATCAAATTATATGTCAAAACAAGGATATAAAGAACCTTCTTCATAAAAAACCAGCATGAGCAGCATAAAATAGAATATCCCCGGATGAGTAAAAATGATAAAGAATTATAAATAATAAAAAATACAAAATAAAAATAAATAAAAAATGAAATTCTTTTTGAAAAATGATAAAATAGTAATAATGAAAAAATGATAAATAATGAAGTGAAAGCGAATGTATGAGAAAAACTGATATATTATGGACTAATTTGCAATATAATATATAAGTAATGTGAATAATGGTCTTTAAAAATGATTGAATCATCATTATAATATCAACAACAAATGTGTGAACTATATATAATATATGATGATACTCTAACAAGTTCACAGAACTGTCAATTGTGAATCATCTTTGATACATGCAAATCAAACGTCAAACGTTCAAAATAATCTAGCATGTGCTTGCTAAAGCGTCTGTATATGAGTCTACATCCAGAGATTTAACCATAATGTCTCTAAAGAAATCATGTGCTGTAAAAAATATATAGACGTACTGATCTTAGTCCCTGTAGTAGGAGCAAACAACATCAGAGAGTGATGTGTACACAATTCATTGCTAACAACAAGGGGCTCCTGCTGAGAAACAGCTAACTATGGTAAATCACATTGCCCCTTGAAATGTACACAATCCATTGTAAAGGACAGGGGGCTCCTGCTGAGAAACAGCTGACTATTACAAAACAAATTGCCACTTGGAATCGCCTGACCTATGCTAGCTCAAACTCTATTAGAAATGTATAGATGTAAATCGACATCCATGAGCAGCATTAAATAAGCGTTCCAATACATGCAGACAGCGTCTAGCTCATTGTATTGACAACTTAAGTACAAAAAGGGCTAACTAATGTCTAACAAACAGATACTCTCCCATACTACTGAAAATAACCTCTACAGCAATATGATCTTAAATAAAAACCATCATTTAAAACTATACAAAAAAGGTGGGGGAGGAATACTCACTGGATGACGCCAGATAGACAATGAATAGCCTGCTAACAAAGGCTGGAAAAACTGTTGCAAATGCAAACACATCCTTAAATACCCCATTTCTGGTTTAGATTTAAAAAAAATGTTGCTTCAAAAACTACGTGCATGTATAATGATCTAAATGATATCATAATGTGAATTTGAAAAGACAACTAACTGTAGAATCACTAAAATAATAGTATGTGGAATTGATTAGAAAATATTACATACAATTAAAACCATATGTAAATAAGATGCAGTGCATAAGTGGTGAAATCTTATATCATATTGAAGTTGAAAAAAGAGGGATCATTGAAATGACGTGTAAAAAAATATAATAAAAGAAAAAACAAAAATCTGTATATATGTGTGTATAGAGGATGTGAAAAGTGTTCGTGAAAGTAAAAACCTCACCATAAATTAAAAGTTACTTGCATGGATGACCTTCCTGCTTATAATCGAACGAGAAAAACGCCCAAGTTACGACCTAAATCGGGAGATGGACGTTTATCTCACAAAAACGAATAACACGGTATAATCGAAAGCCGAACTTGGACGTTTTAAACTGCACTCCATCGCAGAAGCGTACAAAGTTGATGGGGGCGTGTCAGAGGCGTGGTGAAGGCGGGACTGGGGCATGGTTATCACCCGAACAGAGATGGGCGCCTTTCACCGATAATGGAAAAAAAGTATGCGTTTGTAGCTAGAATTTAGGGCACTTTTCCTGGACCCTGTTTTTTTCACGAATAAGGCCCCAAAAAGTGCCCTAAATGACCAGATTACCACCAGAGGGAATCGGGGATGACCTCCCCTGACTCCCCCAGTGGTCACTAACCCCCTCCCACCACAAAAAATGATGTTTCACAACTTTTTATTTTCACCCTCAAATGTCATACCCACCTCCTTGGCAGCAGTATGCAGGTTCCTGGAGCAGTTGTTAGGGGGTGCAGTGGACTTCAGGCAGGTGGACCCAGGCCCATCCCCCCCTACCTGTTACAATTGTGCTGCTTAATGCTTAGTCGTTCAACCCCCCCCCCCCCCAAACCCACTGTACCCACATGTAGGTGCCCCCTTCACCCCTTAGGGCTATAGTAATGGTGTAGACTTGTGGGCAGTGGGTTTTGAGGGGGATTTGGGGGGCTCAAAACACAAGGGAAGGGTGCTATGCACCTGGGAGCTCTTTTACCTTTTTTTTGTTTTTGTAAAAGTGCCCCCTAGGGTGCCCGGTTGGTGTCCTGGCATGTGAGGGGGACCAGTGCACTACGAATCCTGGCCCCTCCCACGAACAAATGCCTTGGATTTATTCATTTTTGAGCCAGGCGCTTTCATTTTCCATTATCGCTGAAAAGCAAGAACGCCCAGCTCACAAATTGTCGAATAAAACATGGACGTAGATTTGGGAGTTATCAGCATAGAGATGGTAGGAAAAGCCATGGGATGAGATTAATGAACCAAGGGAAGAAGTGTAGATAGAAAAGAGGAGGGGACCAAGAACAGAACAGAAAAGTGGAACAAATGGAAGGACAGGGAGTAAAAGTAGAAGAAGGGTGAAAAAATGGTACAGGGAGAACAAAAGGAACAAAGGGAAGGTGCTACTGACCAACTCACACCCCAAACATACCCATCTCCACTCACTTGTTTATTCATAAACCCCAGCTCACTCCTTTTAGGTTTGTTCCAAAGGAAAGAATATTGAGAACCACTGCTCTACTTGTATACATGTACCCCAACAAAACAGATTTTATTATTTCCAGCCCAACAGAAGTTGAAAAATGTCTGAGAAGTGGTTAAGAAATGTCTGTTCATTTGGCTGGAAGCAAAATAACTCTACAAAATTTTTAATGGAATGGAATGAAGGTTGGCATGGAGGAAAAACTAGTGTAAAGGCTTTCAAACCAGATTGTACAGGGGGGGTTCTAGAGAAATAAGCCATGACCCATTTCCCCCCTAAAAATAAAACAAATTGCCTAGTGCATTATATAAGATATACAGGGAAATATAGAGCAGTTAGAGAATTCCTCCTTTCAAACTGCCTCTTCCATGTTCTGTACGATCCCCTTCCCCTGCTATTTACCCACCACCAACTAATTGCCCCAGTCCCCAAAATTACCACCCCCACCGCTATACCAGTCTCTGCCCCCACTTTCCAAAACTAACCCTGAAATTCTTGTCACCTGACAAACAGTCCCAACAGGTACCGCCACAAAACTACCCAAACTAAAGAGAGAGAGAGAGACACACACACACGTTATAGAGATTCAAACACAAATGGTTGTATGCATGCAAGCACACCCCCATCCCCCAAGTCTATATATAGTGCTCTAAATTGCATGGGTGCCCAAATTCCACAGCAATTTAATTGAATAATGAACCAATTAGCTCCAACTGGATGCTAATAATCAGTGATTAATGCTAATTGGCAACAATTAGAATTTACATGTGCATCTTGCAAGCATATTCTATAAAGATGCATGCGTAAATTTTCATGCATGGATCTGAAACGGGGGTGTAGCCATATGAAAGGCATGAGCATTCCAAGAATTTACATGCACTGTTAGAATTCACCTGATCCATGCCTAATTTAGACATGGGGATTTACACCAGATGTTAATTGGCTTCTGTTGCTAGGCGCTATTCTATAAATGGCGCCCAACTCAGAGCTTCGTTTATAGAATAGCGCTTAGCACTTTTTTTGGCACCATATATGGCATCTAGTCTACAGAGGGGTGAAAAGAATTTGCATGTTTTCCCCACTTGTTAGAAAACTCAGGCAGTGGTTTCTAAATTTTTTGCAGTATTATGGAAACTGAGATGGTTAAGATCTTGGTTCACACCAGAGGTATTTAGAATGATTGCACAAACACTGGTGTTAGCACACATTGATTTCTGTTAAACACTACAGCCTGCCTGATCTTCAAAGTTTCCAAGTTCGAAAGAGCCACACCTTTGCTACTCCAACTGCATTGGTTACCAGTATGATCACGCATTATGTTTAAACTGTGTTCACTGGTTTTCTTGATCCTGCATGGTTCTGCTTCAAGCAAGGTGGTTCCTTTTACTCATCTTTCAGTTAGGAATTCAAACCCAGAATCGAGGGAGTTTCCAATATTTCACTTTCCTAATCCTAGGGGGTTTTGTAAGGGAAACTGTTTTCAAAATCATTTCTATACCAGGCGGCAGGTCAGTGGAGTAAACTTTCTGGAGTGATTAAGCATCAGTTAAATTACATCAGATTTTGGAAGTTATTGAAGACATTTCTGTTTGAGAAGTATCTGACCTAGTGCTGGGGCTTTGTTTTATGTGGAAATTTTATTTTCCACTGTAATGCTCCTAGGAATGCCCAGCTTCTTGTGTTGTAAGCTACACTGAACTTTATAGGTATGGGTGGGATAAAAATGTCATATAATATAATGTAATGTAACTATTATTAATCTGGTTGTTTAGTTCCTGGTTTGTTATTTCAGCCTTTTTCTTCTTCAGGTGTTTTGGTTTGCCACAGGACCCCATCAGGAAGATGCTAAATTCTATGAGTTTCGAACTTACACTGTTAAGCCAAAGAGGATGCAGGAGTTCATGAAGTTGTGCAGTGAACATATTCATCTTCGCATAGCTCATTCTGAGCTAATTGGCTACTGGACCATGGAGCTTGGTGGTCTAAATAAGGTTTTACATATTTGGAAATATGGTACGAACAGTGTTACTTGTTCTGAGGCTGATTTGTACGCAGCCAGTGTAGCTGCAAGTTCCTTGGATGTCTGTCTATTGTTATATTTTATTGGGATTTAATATACCGCTCAAACTAACTTGCAGACATGAGCAGTGTACATAAAAGTAATAGAAATTCAAAACTAAAAGGAAGAAAAGGAACTCCAGTACAAGAAAGAAAGATGCACAACATTCATACCATGCAATCAAGGATGAGAGGGATGGAGCAGTAACAAGGGGAGGGGAGGTGGACTGGGGAAGTAGGAGGGATGGAAATTAGTGAGAACTGCATGAGTGTATCCTACAAGTGGTTGTATTATAAGCTTGGTGATATAGCCAGGTTTTAATTGCAGTCTTTGTTGAACATTTCATTGATTCAATGGCAAGCTAGTACAATAGCAACAGAGAACCAGATAACCATATACATTCCATGAAAGCACTTTTCTTTTAATTGCAATCTTGAAAGTTTTGATGGGTGATTCAGCCCTGACGGAGAGAGAGGAAAAGAATTACAAAAGAAAGGGGTTGTAAAGAGGAAGGCACGGTGATGAATAGATTCAAGTTGGGCGGATTTTGGGCCTGGTAGTACCAACAGAAATCGTTATTAGAGCAGAGGAGGCAGACATATAAAAGGAGTGAAAAGTTTAACGTAGGCAGTTCCCATGTTGTCTAGAAAAGAAGACAATGATTGTTATTGCTAAAATGACACCTGCAAGCCTGAAGGCTATTGAAGTGGCGTAAGTTCAGATACAGTAGGTATTTTTCAAGTCCTGAAATGATCACATTTACAAAAGAAGAGTTATAGTGGAGTGGGTTTCAACCTGTGCCCCTTGGTTTAGAGTGCACTGCACAAACCACTAGGCTTACTCCTTTGTTCTGCAGTGACATCTCTGTGGCCTTATTTTTGAAAATGATGCCAGATAAGCTTTCATGTCCCTAGTTTTTTTGTAGTTCAAAAGTTGGACGTTTCACTTTGGAAAATGGCTATTCATTTTGGATGTTATCAGTGCAAAAAACATGCGTCTCGTAGCTATAATCAAATAGGAAATCTAGATGTTTTTCCTGTTCGCTTATGGCTGTGAGATTGATGGGGTTTTTTTTGATGCTTTGAGCAGGACTTTAGCTTTTAACGTGCGCTAAAAATGCCAGCACACCTTAGTAAACCCTTAGTTCCCCTCTCTGATCACCATCTTATAACTTTCACACTTAAATCTCCTCCCTCCCAGTCCCGTCCTATCTTATCTAATTTATCTAGGAATCTTCACGATATTGACCCTTCATCTCTATCCTCCCGTGTTTCAAACCACCTCTCTACTGTGGCACCATCCACGTCTGTCAACGAGGCTGTTTCTTCTTACAACAATACTCTAACCTCTGCCTTAGACACTCTTGCACCCTTGATGACCCGCCCTATAAGGCGTGCAAAACCCCAACCTTGGCTGACTTCTAATATCCGCTACCTACGTTCCTGTTCCCGCTCCGCCGAACGCCTCTGGCGGAAATCTCGGGCCCTTGCTGATTTCTTACACTTTTTCATGCTGACCTCCTTCCAATCTGCTCTTTTACACGCCAAACAGGATTATTATATCCAACTGACCAACTCTCTTGGCTCTAACCCTCGACTTCTCTTCACCACATTGAACTCTCTCCTCAAGGTGCCCCCTCCCCCAACTCCTCCTTCATTATCTCCTCAGACCCTTGCTGAATTCTTTCACAACAAGGTTCAAAAGATAAACCTTGAATTCTCTACCTCGCCACCTCTCCCTCCACTAGTCTGTTCCCCTCTCTCTCCTTCCCCTCATTCCTTTTCCTTTTTTCCTGAAGATTACTATAGAGGAAACTACACTTCTCCTTTCTTCCTCAAAATGTACCACCTGTTCCTCTGATCCCATTCCCACCCACCTTCTTAATGCCATCTCACCTGCTCTTATTCCTTTTATCTGTCACATTCTCAACCTCTCACTTTCCACTGCAACTGTCCCTAATGCCTTTAAACATGCTGTGGTCACACCTCTCCTTAGAAGCCTTCACTCAACCCTACTTGTCCCTCTAATTACCGACCCATCTCCCTCCTCCCTTTTCTCTCCAAATTACTTGAGCGTGCTGTTCACCACCGCTGCCTTGATTTTCTCTCCTCACATGCTATTCTTGACCCACTACAATCTGGTTTTCGCCCTCTCCACTCAACTGAAACTGCACTTACTAAAGTCTCCAATGATCTATTACTGGGGAAATCCAGAGGTCTCTATTCCATCCTCATTCTTCTTGATCTTTCCACTGCTTTTGACACTGTCGATCACAGCATACTCCTCGATACCCTGTCCTCACTTGGATTCCAGGGCTCTGTCCTTTCCTGGTTCTCTTCCTACCTCTCCCTCCGCACCTTCAGTGTTCACTCTGGTGGATCCTCTTCTACTTCTATCCCTCTGCCTGTCGGCGTACCTCAGGGTTCTGTTCTTGGTCCCCTCCTCTTTTCTATCTACACTTCTTCCCTTGGTTCATTAATCTCATCCCATGGCTTTTCCTACCATCTGTTTTTATTCTTCCTTTCTATCCCGGGAAGAATTGCCCCTCTCCCACATGTGTCCAAATGGACGAGGGGAGTCTCCCAGAAGGCTTAAAATATATTCCTCTAACATGACCTCTTTCATCTGACTCCTGATATCCGTGAATATCAGTAGATGTGTAAGGGTCCTACCCATAACTAATTTAGGCTCAGGAGGTTAAGCATCCTGCTAGTCATTAGTTAAGAAGGAGAGAAGACAGATAGCAAGGGTAATTACCTTTATTTCCGAGTTACTTGGCCAATGATTTAGAGATGGCCAAGTAACTCGGAAATCTCCAGCTTGGGGCAGATTGGAAATGCACTGGAGCTTCCAGCTCAAACCAATCAGGGGCGTGCTGCTCCATTTGAGCCTCAGTGACCCACGGGAAGAGGGGAGTAGACACTAAGATGTAGTCCAGTCTCGCCCACGTCCCATGGGCTCATGATCAGTGAGAGAAATCCCTTTTCCCAGGGTGCAATATCTCCACATGTCTACCACCAAAAGGGAGGTGGAGAAGGATTGTAACATGCCCTACCCGATGTCCCACCACCCCTAGTTCCTGTGCAATCAACCTCAGGGTCCATTAAAATATGCATATCCCCTACAACAATTAGTGGCTTGCCCTGATAGGGAATGAGTTTTCTCAGCAGCACCGGGAAAAGCCTTGGGTCATAAGGGGTAGGAGCATACACAGACAGTAAATAGAGCTCTCGGCCTTACAGCCACAATTTTGTCAGAAGATACCTCCCCTGAGGATCCTGCAGGAGGACCTCGGAGGTCTGGACTAGTTTCTTGTGAAATAAAATCGCTACTCCCCCCTTCCTTGCTCCAAGAGGAGTAACTAACCTGACCCACCCAGGCCTGCTGTAGGGCGAGTTGTATATAAACAAAAGTAACGTGAACATTCTGTGATACTGGTTTTTATTATGTATGCTTGGTTATAACCAGCTGTATTCATTGGATACAGCTGGCTATAAATTTTAATAAACTATAGAGGATGCTGCCTTCACAACAGCAGCAGGGGTGGCTTGGCTTGTTTTGCCCACCCCCATCTCCCTTTTAAGGATTGCTCTGTTACATTCCATTAGTCCAGTACATGAAAAGAAGGAAAACCTTGGTCTTATCTGCTGATTTTCTTTCTTTGAGTCCAATCAGACCAGTCCAGAAGCCTGACCTTTCAGTTAACTAGCTGGGATTCTTGGAATACAGCCTATTTGCTGTGAGTCCATAGACAGTTATTAAATGGACTCGGGGAAAATGTACTATTTCTGGGATAAGCAGTATAAAATGTTTTGTACATTTTTGGGATCTTGCCGGGTATTTGTGACCTAGATTGGCCACTGTTGGAAACAGGATGCTGGGCTCGATGGACCTTTGGTCTTTCCTAATATGGCAATACTTACGTACTTATGAGCTAGATCCCGTCTTCTGCTAAAGTAGTAGAAGATGATGTTTGGGTGATCTGTTTTGTTGAGGCTGCACAGGGGTTCTAATAGAGCAGAGCTCACAGCTCAGTAGTCTGTCTCCACCTGTTGGTTGAAGGACAAAACTCATCAGTACTCAACTGGACTGGTTGGACTCAAGAAAAACAATTAGCAGGCATGACCAAATTTTCCCTTTTAGAAATGGAACTAATTTGGGTTTGATTTGTGACTTTTGCATTCAGAGTTAATGGTTTGTTCTTTCATGTTGAAACAGTAAATAAGAATTATAAAAATATTTAAAATGTAGAGAATGTTGTTAGGTTAGTAAAACAAACTATAATTTTGGATAGCAGAATGCAAAAAATGTACGTGTGTGAAGACTTTTAAAAAGCACTGTAAATTTGCCCCACTGTTGCTTTTTTTTAACAAAATTGTTTTTGACGTTTTTAAATAACACTGTAGTGAATAGAGGGTTTAAAAAATATTAATGCTTTCATTGCAAGTTGTCATTCCTTAATTGTTTTCTCTATTTAGATAGTTTTCAACACTGAACAGAAGTCCGGACAAAATTAGCCCAAAATCAGGAATGGCAAGAAAAATATATTTCCAAAATGCTGCCTATGTTGGATAAACAGGAAAATGAAATTGTTTACCTAGTTCCATGGTGCCAGTTGGGGAAACCTGAAAAAGAAGGTATGACTTCCAGCTGTATCATGTATGTTTCCATATCATCATGCTGATCAATCCATAGACTGGTGGGTTGTGTCCATCTACCAGCAGGTGGAGATAGAGAGCAATCCTTTTGCCTCCCTATATGTGGTCATGTGCTGCCAGAAACTCCCCAGTATGTTCTCTATCTCAGCAGGTGGTGGTCACACACAGCAGCAGCTCTGGCTAGGCCTCCAAGCCTAATTTTTAGGTTTTGTTGAGTGCCTGGGGTTGAGGGCTCTTCTTGAGCAAGTGCAAACCTGGTGGCGCCAGGTCCCTCCTTTTCTCCCCCCTCCCGCTGGCTCCGTTAAAAAAAAAAAATTTTGGACGTCCTTAAGGGCGTTTATTTCGACGTTTATTTAAACGTTTATTGCAGCTACTCACTGGGACACCAGGTCGTTACAGCTCGGAGCGAGAAGCAGGTAATTTTTACCTTTTTATAGCGGGCAGGGGGTTCCCCGATTGATCTCCACGTGGCCTATGGCGTCGGAGGGTGAGGGCGCGAAGAATCGCTCCCCGGACCGCGTGTGCGCTTCTAGCGGGGATGCGGGGGTTTTAAAGTCTGATTCGCCCTTGTTGGGTGTCAGTTTGGAGGCCGGTCAGTGTCCCGGGTCTTTCTCCGGCGCGGCGGTTTTTCCCGCCATAAACGCCCATCCCCCGCTGCTCGCCTTCGCCATCTTGGCTGGCCACTCTGCTCGGACGGCTTCTTCTTGGGCCGCCCTTGAGCTGGGAGACGTTCATGCCATGGCCGCCCTTGATTTGGGCGACAGCAAAAAAACGGCTAAAGTTAAGCGCCGTTCTTCCTGCGCGGATCCTTCGCGGAGTGTCGCGCCGGACGCCATCTTGGATGCGCAGCATGTTGCTCCCCCGCTCTTGCGAGCGCCGGTTGAGGGTGCGTCTAGGGCTGTGGCCCAGGCTGCTGAAATACACAGTCTGGGGGGTTTCTCCCCCGAGTTTATTTTGCTGCTGCATCAGGCCTTCCTTATGCAGAACGCTGCCCCTTCTCCCTTGTCCGATAACGGGGTTGAGGCCCCCGGAAGTAAACGCCCTCGGGTGGATTCCCAGGCCTTAGAGGACGCTGTTTCCTCTGATGTAGATGAGGGCAGCGTATCTGAGTTCTCCCAACGGTCCTTTGGGGATTCCTTGGAGGAGACGGATTCCCGCTCGGATGGAGCGGATGACCCCTCTGCAGCGCGGATCTTTCGCTCAGAGGATTTGCCCAACCTGTTACTGCAGGCCATGAGCATTTTGAAGATTTCCTCGCCAGAGGACGTCTCTCCCTCAGCCCCTGTTGGCTCTGCCATTATGCTGGGGACGAAGCGCCCGCCTAGAACCTTCCACATGCATGATGCCATGCACACCTTAATTTCGGCTCAATGGGATGTCCCAGAAGCGAGCCTCAAAGTGGCTAGGGCTATGTGCCGCCTCTATCCTTTGCCTGAACGTGAACGTGAGGCCTTTATTTGGCCTACCGTGGATTCTTTAATCACTGCGGTGACTAACAAAACGGCGTTGCCGGTGGAAGGTGGCACGGCCCTAAAGGACGCCCAAGACAGGAGATTGGAAGCGGCTTTAAGGTCGTCCTTCGAGGCGGCTGCCTTAAGTTTGCAGGCCTCAGTTTGCGGCTCCTATGTGGCCAGGGCGTGCCTGACGATTGTGCAGCGGGCTTCCCCCTCGGATCCTTCCTTGAGGGCTGACTGGCCGGCCCTGGAATCGGGCTTGGCTTATTTGGCAGACTTACTGTATGATGTCTTGAGAGCCTCGGCTAAAGGTATGGCTCAGACAGTCTCTGCGCGGCGCTGGCTTTGGCTGAAACATTGGTCTGCGGACCACGCCTCTAAGTCCCGCCTGGCTAAGTTGCCTTTTAAAGGCAAGCTGCTCTTTGGGGTCGAGCTGGACAAAATCGTGACCGATTTCGGCACGTCTAAGGGCAAGAGGTTACCAGAGGTCAGGGCTCGGGCCAGTGCTCGCCCCTCTTCCTTCAAAAGGAACTTCTCCCCCAAGCAGCATTCCTTTCGCAGAGACCGCCGTCCCGGAGGTACGCCCTCCGGTCCTCCCCCAGGGTCTCGTACCCAATGACGGGGTCCTGGTCCATGGCCCAGTGCAGATTGGAGGACGCCTGTCCTCGTTTCTGGGCGAGTTGACCAAAGTAACTTCAGACGCTTGGGTGCTGGAAGTCATCAGAGACGGCTACAAGCTAGAGTTCTGCCGACCCTTAAGAGACGGGTTTGTACTCTCTCCCTGCAAGTCTCCGGTCAAGCTGTGGCAGTGCAGCAGACCTTGGACAACCTGATACGCCTGGGTGCGGTCGTTCCGGTGCCAGAAAATCAGCTTGGCAAGGGACGTTACTCCATTTACTTTGTGGTACCAAAGAAAGGAGGTTCTGTCCGGCCTATCCTCGACCTCAAAGGGGTCAATCGGGCCTTGAAAGTGCGGCACTTTCGCATGGAGACTCTCCGCTCTGTTATAGCGGCAGTGAAGGCAGGAGAGTTCTTGGCTTCCTTGGACATCAAGGAAGCGTACCTGCATATTCCATCTGGCCTCCTCATCAACGCTTTCTGCGTTTTGCAGTCCTGGGCCGACACTTCCAGTTCAGAGCCCTCCCTTTCGGGTTGGCTACTGCTCCGCGGACCTTCTCCAAAGTAATGGTGGTCATCGCAGCCTTCCTGCGGAAGGAAGGAGTACAAGTCCATCCTTATCTGGACGACTGGTTGATCCGAGCCCCCTCTTATGCAGAGTGCGGCAAAGCTGTGGACCGGGTGGTTGCTCTTTTGAGCTCCCTGGGGTGGATCATCAACTGGGAGAAGAGCCAGCTGCGCCCGACTCAGTCCCTGGAGTATCTGGGAGTTCGATTCGACACCCAAGTGGGCAGAGTGTTCCTGCCAGACAATCGGATTGTCAAGCTTCAGGCTCAGGTGGACCAGTTCCTAGTAGCCTCTCCTCTTCGGGCTTGGGACTATGTGCAGCTGTTGGGCTCTATGACGGCCACGATGGAAGTAGTGCCCTGGGCCAGGGCTCATATGAGACCACTACAACACTCTCTGCGGCAGCGCTGGACTCCGATGTCGGAGGATTAGGCTGTGCGCCTTCCCTTGGACCCAGCAGTGCGCAAGGCGCTGAGCTGGTGGATGCAGACAGACAAGTTGTCTGCAGGAATGCCTCTGGTGACCCCGGAGTGGATTGTCGTCACGACGGACGCCTCTTTGTCGGGCTGGGGAGCCCACTGCTTGGGAAGGACAGCGCAGGGGCTCTGGTCTCCTGCAGAGGCAAAGTGGTCTATCAACCTCCTGGAACTCAGAGCCATTCGGTTGGCGCTTTTGGAGTTCATCCCGGTACTGGCGTTGAAGCCAGTACGGGTCCTGTCGGACAATGCCACGGCTGTGGCCTATGTCAACCGCCAGGGAGGTACCAAGAGCGCCCCTCTAGCCAAGGAGGCCATGAATCTATGCCGGTGGGCGGAAGTGAACCTGGAACAGCTGTCAGCGGCCCACATTGCTGGAGTCATGAATGTCAAGGCGGACTTTCTCAGTCGCCATACCTTGGATCCCGGAGAGTGGCAGCTATCTGCTCAGGCGTTCTTGGACATCGCGAAGCGCTGGGGCCAGCCGAGCCTAGATCTGATGGCGTCATCGGCCAATTGCCAAGTGCCGCGCTTTTTCAGCAGAGGACGGGACCCTCGATCCCTGGGAGTAGATGCTCTTCTCCAACAGTGGCCGACACAAGAGCTTCTCTATGTGTTCCCGCCCTGGCCCATGTTGGGCAGGGTGCTAGACCGGGTGGCAAAGCATCCGGGCCGGATAATCCTGGTGGGTCCGGACTGGCCCAGACGTCCGTGGTATGCGGACTTGATCAGGCTCTCAGTGGACGATCCTCTGCGGCTGCCAGTGGAGCAGGGCCTGTTACGTCAGGGTCCCGTGGTGATGGAGGATCCCTCCCCCTTTGGGCTTACGGCCTGGCTATTGAGCGGCAGCGTCTGAGAAAGAAGGGCTTCTCAGACAAGGTCATCGCCACTATGCTGAGAGCGAGGAAGCGCTCTACTTCTACTGCTTACGCCAGGGTTTGGCGTATCTTTGCAGCGTGGTGTGAAGCAGGCTCACTTTCTCCCTTCACTGCTCCAATTTCTTCAGTGTTGGCGTTCCTGCAAGAAGGTCTGGAGAAAGGCCTGTCGCTCAGTTCCCTTAAAGTCCAGGTAGCGGCTCTGGCTTGCTTCAGGGGCCGCCTGAAGGGTGCTTCCCTGGCTTCGCAGCCAGATGTGGTGCGCTTTCTCAAGGGAGTTAATCACCTGCGCCCTCCTCTGCACTCAGTGGTGCCTGCGTGGAATCTCAACCTGGTGCTAAGAGCCTTGCAGAAGCCGCCTTTTGAACCCTTGTCAAGGGCATCTCTGAAAGACCTGACGTTGAAAGCAGTCTTTTTGGTGGCTATCACTTCAGCCAGAAGAGTTTCCGAGCTCCAGGCACTCTCATGTCGAGAGCCCTTTTTGCAGTTCACTGAGGCAGGAGTGTCTATTCGCACAGTGCCTTCCTTCCTGCCCAAGGTTGTTTCTCGCTTCCATGTGAATCAGCAGCTCTGTCTCCCTTCCTTTCGTAGGGAGGACTACCCAGAGGAATACTCTGCTCTCAAATATCTGGATGTGAGACGTGTCATCATCAGATACGTGGAAGTGACCAATGATTTCCGGAAATCGGATCATCTGTTTGTCCTGTTTGCAGGTCCTCGTAAGGGTCTGCAGGCTGCTAAGCCTACAGTGGCAAGATGGGTCAAGGAAGCCATTGCAGCGGCTTATGTGGCCGCGGGGAAGGTGCCGCCTATCCAGCTGAAGGCTCACTCCACTAGAGCTCAGGCGGCCTCGATGGCAGAGGCCGGGTCCGTCTCCTTGGAAGAGATTTGCAAGGCGGCAACCTGGGCATCGGCCCATACCTTCTCCAGGCATTACCGCTTGACTGTGGCTGCTCGGGCGGAGGCCCGGTTTGGAGCTTCAGTGTTGCGGTCAGGGATTTCAATGTCCCGCCCTGGGTGAGTACTGCTTCGGTACATTCCACCAGTCTATGGATTGATCAGCATGATGATATGGAAGGTAAAATTATGTATCATACCTGATAATTTTCTTTCCATTAATCATAGCTGATCAATCCATAGCCCCTCCCAGATATCTGTACTGTTTATATTCTGGTTGCATTTCAGGTTCAAGTTTAGTCTTCAGTTCCTGTTCAGGAGGACTTCGTGTTCAAGTTTTTCAATGAATTCTTCAAGAGTTGAGACGAATTTGTGTTACAGTGAGCTGCTGCATTCCTCTCCCCTCCGTTTTACGGGGCTGGATTGAGACTTAAATTCTGCCGGCGCTCCCTCCCGCTTCATGCGGCAGTAGGGCAGCTTTGTACCCCTCCCGCTTCGGCGGTGTTAGGGTCAGTCAGCTCCTCCCGCGGTTGCGGTTGCAGGATAACCCAGATCCCCCCGCATCGGCGGGTGTGGTGTCCCTCCCCCGCTCTGCGGGGATGAGCTGGACGGATTCCCCTCCCCCACTTGTGTGGGGATGAGCTGGGTTAATTCCCCTCCCCTGTTTCGGCGGTGGTGAGCTGGGCAGAGTGTCCCTTTGTGGGTGTAATTCTCTAAGTGCTGAGTCCTGCGGATGGAGCTTGGATATCGACATACTGAGGAGTTTCCGGCAGCACATGACCACATATAGGGAGGCAAAAGGATTGCTCTCTATCTCCACCTGCTGGTAGATGGACACAATCCACCAGTCTATGGATTGATCAGCTATGATTAATGGAAAGAAAATTATCAGGTATGATACATAATTTTACCTTAATTTTAAATACATCTTTGTATAACTAGTGTTAGGAAGGGAGGAGAAGGAGGAATGGAGAGCATTCAAACAACTTCCTTTGGGTGAGGACATTTTGGAAATGTTTCCAGTACCAGTTTTTCTCTGCAGATAAGTGAATTGCTCGCACACAGCATGAGGATGTCATCCAATGAGCTCCTCGGTCTGCTTTCCATAGTCCACATCAGTTGCAGCTTGCCTCCTTTCCAATTATACCACCAAAGCAAAAAGGAAGAATAATATTATAAAAGACAAGAAAAAAGCAATAAGCAGCAACAGTTGAAAAATCGAAGATTCTTACCTGTATCAGGTATTCTCCAAGGACAGCAGACTGAATATTCTCACACATGAGTCGATGATCCGCGTCGGCCTGGGAATCGGCATAATACAGCAAAAAAAAAAAAGTTTGTCAGATCCTTCTGGCACGCGTGCAGCGCGCATCACGCATGCGCGGACTGATTTTCCGCCCGTCGCGCAACTGCTCTCCTCAGTTAAAGTTGTAAAGCAAAAAGAAATAACTCCAAGGGGAGGTGGGCAGGATTGTGAGAATATTCAGCCTGCTGTCCTCTGAGACTACGTGTTACAGGTAAGTATCTTCGCTTTCTCTGAGGACAAGCAGGCTGATATTGTCTCACACATGGGTTATCCCTAGCATCCAGGCTCACCCAAAACAATTAACATTGGTCAATTGGTCTCGCAACGGCGAGGACAAAACATAGATTAACCTGAAACTATATACAGCTAGCTGAGAGTGCAGCCTGGAATAGAATAAAACGGGCCTAGGCAGGTGGAGTTGGATTCTAAACCCCAAACAGATTCTGCATCACCGACTGGTCAAACCGACTATCACGTCCGGGTATCCTGCTCAAGGCAGTAGTAAGATATGAATGTGTGGACTGAAGACCACATTGCAGCTTTGCAAATCTCTTCATTGGAGGCTTACTTTAAGTGAGCCACCGACGCAGCCATGGCTCGGACATTGTGAGCCATGACATGGCCCTCTAGAGTCAGCCCAGCTTGGGCATAACCGAAGGAAATGCAATCTTCTAGCCAATTGGAGATTGTGTGTTTTCTGATGGCGACTCCCTCAAAGCAGCAAACAACTGGACGGACTGTCTGAAGGGCTTTGTCTGCTCCACATAAAAGGCCAGAGCTCTCTTGCAGTCCAAGGTGTGCAAGCTGCTTTCATCAGGGTGGGCACAAGGACGGTGAAAAAATGTTGGCAAGACAATCGACTGGTTCAGATGGAACTCCAACACCACCTTCAGCAGGAACTTAGAATGCATGCGGAGGACTACTCTGTTGTGATGAAACTTAGTATAAGGTCCATCCACTACTAGGGTCTGAAACTCACTGACCCTACGAGCTGAAGTAACAGCCACCAAGAAAGTGACCTTCCAGGTCAAGTACTTCAGATGCAGGAATTCAGTGGCTCAAAAGGAGCTTTCATCAGCTGGGTCAGAACGACGTTGAGATCTCATGACACTGGTGGAGGTTTGATGGGGGGCTTTGACAAAAGCAAACCTCTCGTGAAGCAAACAGCTAAGGTGAACTCTTACTGAGTTGGTCTTGAGACCAGTCTCTGACAACTGTATTTATTTATTTGTTTGTTTGTTGCATTTGTATCCCACATTTTCCCACCTATTTGCAGGCTCAATGTGGCTTACATTGTACCGTGATGGTGATCGCCATTTCCGGTAGATAAATACAGAGTGGTGATTGCGTTAAAGTTCATGAGTAATAGAATGAATTAGATAGTCTAGGAGGAAGAATTAAGTATTGCCCAGTTCTGGTATAAGTTTCGTTGTGTTGCAGGGTTCGGGTGTTTAAGTTGGGTCGTTGTGGTAAGCCTTTTTGAACAAGTTGGTTTTTAGTGATTTCCGAAAGATTGTTAGGTCATGTATTGCTTTCATAACGTTTGGTAGTGCATTCCAAAGTTGTGTACTTATGTAGGAGAAGCTGGATGCATATGTTGATTTATATTTTAGACCTTTGCAGCTTGGGTAGTGGAGATTTAGGTATGTGCGTTCTGACTTTTTTGTGTTTCTGGTTGGTAAGTCTATAAGGCCTGCCATGTAGCTCGGGGCCTCGCCGTGAATGATTTTGTGAGCCAGGGTGCAAATTTTGAACGCATTTCTTTCTTTGATTGGGAGCCATTGTAGTTTTTCACATAGGGGTTTGGCACTTTCATATCTCGTTTTTCCGAATATGAGTCTGGCTGCAGTGTTTTGGGCAGTTTAGAGTGTCTTAATAATTTGTTCTTTGCATCTGGCGTAAATTGCATTGCAGTAGTCTAGGTGACAACACCATTGATTGTACCAGGCTGCGGAATATCTCTCACTTAAGTTTCCACATTGAGTAGAACATTTTCTTTGTTGTACTTTTTCACTTGGTTTTCTAGTGTAAGGTTTCGGTCAATGGTGACTCCAAGGATTTTCAGGTTGTCTGATATAGGAAGAGTGTAGTCTGGGGTGTTTATAATGGTGGGTTTGTTCGTATTGTATTGTGATGAGAGGATGAGGCAGTGTGTCTTTTCTGCGTTGAGTTTTAGTTGGAATGCATCCGCCCATGAGTTCTTGATTTGCAGGCTAAGTTCAATTTTGTTTATAATTTAGCATGCCATGACGGCACGCCCAAAGCCACATCTGGACAGCTTCCTGACACAGAGGACGAGATCCAGTGCCTCTCTGCTTGTTGGTGTAATACATCGCAACCTGATTGTCTGTTTGAATCAAGATAATTTGGTTGGACAGCTGATCTCTGAAAGCCTTCAGAGCGTTCCCGATTGCTAGGAGTTCCAGGAGGTTGATCTGAAGACCTGTTTCCTGGAAGAACCAGGGTCCCTGAGTGTGAAGCCCATCTACATGAGCTCCCCACCCCAGGAGGGATGCACTTTCTACGGCTGAGGAATTTGGAATGAGCGTCCTATGGTCAAATTGGGCCGGATTGTCCACCACTGAAGAGAGTTGCGAAAGTCCATGGACAGTAAGATGACATCTTCTAGATTTCCCACAGCTTGATACCACTGGGAATCTAGGGTCCATTGAGCAGAACTCATATGTAGACGTGCCAAGGGTGTTACACGAACTATGCCCCAAGAGTTGATACCACTGGGAATCTAGGGTCTATTGAGCAGATCTCATATGTAGACGTGCCATGGGTGTTACACAAACTATGCCCCAAGAGTCTCAACATCTGCCAAGCTGTGACTTGCTGAGACGCTTGAACTGTGGACACTAGGGACAGAAGGTTGTCTGCCCGTGTCTCGGGGGGGATAAGCCTGAGCTGTCTGCGTGTCCAGCAGTTCTCCAGTGAACTCCAATTTCTGAACAGGAATGAGATGGGACTTGGTGTAATTTATTACGAACCCTAGTAGTTCTAGCACCTGAATATTCATCCGCATGGACTCCCAAGCACCGTCCTCCGAGGTGCTCTTCACCAGCTAGTCGTTGAGATAAGGGAACACATGCACTCCCAGCCTGTGTAGCGATGCTGTGACTACTGCTAGGCACTTTGTAAACACTTTGGGCGCAGACACCAAGTCAAAGGGCAGTACGCGGTACTGAAAGTGCTGCGTTCCCAACAGAAACCGAAGATACTTCCTGTGAACTGGGAGTATCGGAATGTGCGTATAAGCATCCTTTAATTTCAGAGAGCATAGCCAATCATTTTCCTGAATCATGGGAAGAAGGGTGCCCAGGGAAGCCATCCTGACTTTTCTCGGACTAGAAATTTGTTCAGGGCCCTTAGGTCTAGGATGGGACGCATCCCCCCCTGTTTTCTTTTGCACAAGGAAGTACCTGGAATAGAATCCCAGCCCTTCTTCCCCTGGTGGAACAGGTTTGACCGCATGGGCCTTTAGAAGAGCAGAGAGTTCCTCTGCAAGTACCTGCCTGTGCTGGGAGCTGTATGAATGAGCTCCTGGTGGGCAATTTGGAGGTCTGGATTCCAGATTGAGTAGGCACCTACGCGGCTTACAAAAAGGGGCACTATGACACCTAATGATGCCAAAGAACTATTTTTGATAGTGAAGAAACTAATGAATTCTAGTAAAGCTAAGGGGCTCATTTTTGAAAGAGAAAAAACAGACTATTTGAAGAACCCATCGGTCGGAGGTTACAAGAGGGCACCTTTGGTGAAAAACATTAACCTCCCTCCAACTGGCAAGTCGCCCAGTACGGATACTTTTACTGTGGCTATGCTTTGCTGGAGCCAGTCAAAAGCCCATCCCTTGCTTTTGCTGGGGAGCAGCAGGGGCCTTAGGCGCATGCTGTTGATGAGAACGAGCATTCTGGAGCTGAGCCTGAGAAGGCTGTCGGGACGTCAGAGTGTACCTACGCCCAGCATAGGAATAGGGAGCACTCCACGACCCCCCCCCCCCCCCCCCAAAAAAAACAAAAAAACAAAAAAAAACTCCTAGCTGAGTAGGATGTAGCAGAAGATGCCGACGGGAGAGAAGCCATAGCATCTCTAACATAGTAACATAGTAGATGACGGCAGAAAAAGACCTGCACGGTCCATCCAGTCTGCCCAACAAGATAAACTCATATGTGCTACTTTTTGTGTATTCCTTGATTTGTACCTGTCCTCTTCAGGGCACAGACCGTATAAGTCTGCCCTGCCTCCCACCACCGGCTCTGGCACAGACTGTATAAGTCTGCCCAGCACTATCCCCGCCTCCCAACCACCAGTCCCACCTCCCACCTCTGTGTACTTCTTGATCTGGTCGACCAGGTCTTCCACCTTCTCTCCGAAAAGGTTATTCCCCCGGCAAGGTACATCCCTCATCCTCTGCTGGACCGAATGGTCTAGGTCAGAGACATGCAGCTATGAGAGTCTACGCATTGCTATACCTTGAGCCAGAGATTCTGAATGCCACATCAAAAGTGTCGTAAGCACCCCTGGCCAGGAATTTATGACACACCTTCTGTTGCCTGACCACCTGGCGAAAAGGCTTGGCCTGCTCCAGAGGGAGGGCATCAACCAAGGTAGACAGCTGCCTCACCGAGTTCCGCAAGTGAATGCTCGTGAAGAGCTGGGAAGAATGGATACGGGCGGCGAGCATAGCGGCCTGATACGTCTTCCTCCCAAAAGAATCCAAGGTCCTAGCTTCTCTGCCCGGGGGCGCCGAGGCATAGTCTCTCTTGAGGGCGGAGTGCACCACCATGGAGTTGTGGGGTAACTGAGACCTCATCAACCCAGGTTCACCGTGAATCCGATACTGGGAATCAGTCTTTTTTGAGATCACGGGACCAGACAGAGGGAATGACCAGTTTCACATAAGGACATTTACCTAATGCAAAGGAGCCGTTACTGCCTCCTTTGGTGGAGAGATGTAGTCCAGGACCTCGAGCATCTCAGCCCTGTGCTCATCCTCCACTTCTTTAGGAAATGGAATGGCCTCAGCCATTTCCCGTACAAACAATGAAAAGGAGAGGCTCTCAGGAGGAGACAGTCTCCTTTCAGGTGGAGGGGAAGGTTCAGAGGTAATCCCAAAAGGCTCATCGGAGGAAAAGTACCTGGGATCTTCCTCTGATTCCCATGAGTGCTTCTCCTCAGTATCAGAAAGCACTTCCCTCAGGGACCTCCGAGACTGAGTCTGTCTCGACGCTGAGGACCGATGTCCTTGATGGTGATGTCGAGGGGCCGATGCCCACATGGACTGTGGTGAAGCATCCTCCACCGACGACGTTGGGGAGTCGACCTGGGTGGCAGCCAACACCGGAGCTGCAGGCGGCACCGAGACCTCACCCCAGGTGAAGGGCCAGATGCAGCTGCAGAAGGTGGCACGGCAGGTGCAAGCACCCCCGACGCTGAGGCAGACTGGTGCAGCAGTCCTTCCGGAAGCTCTGGAAGTAAAGCCCGGATGCGCTCGTCAAGAGCCGCCATTGGAGAAGGCTGGGGGGCTGGTGGAGCAGTCGGTGGCAGTATCGGTTGAGTCTCAGGAGCAGGAACCGGACTGCTAAGAGCATAGGTGCCGACTCCGTGGGTGCTGTGGGTGCTCGAGCACCCCCAATATTTCACCCACCGGAAGTTCCTTTCGCCAGCCCAGAATTTTCAAAGTCCCTTCCTTCGAGTTCCAGGCCCCCTCCCTCTGAATTTTAAAAGTCATCTTACCTCGTCGGGGTTACGGCGGCAGCCGCAGTGGAAAACGTGCAGGCTCGGCGCTTCAGCCTTCCCTTCTCTCTCTCTCAGCTCTGGTCCCACCCTCATTTCCTATTTCTGCAAGGGCGGAGGGAGTTTGGAGGGAGGAGGGGGGGCCCTGGAACTGGGAGGGAGGGACTGGAACTCAGAGGGAGGGGGAAAGGGAGGGGGAGGGAGGTGGATGCGGAAGGGGGGAGGGGAGAACGCACCACCTGTAAAAAAAAAATAAAAAAAATTTCAGCACCCCCAATCATTTTGAAAAGTTGGCTTCTATGGCTAAGAGGCCGACGCATCGGCACCACCTGTATGGAGGGGGAGCAGTCCTCCCGGTGAGATGCTTCTTGGGTGCCGAATCCTTTGATGCCCCGGAGCTCCCGGCACCGTGTTTCGAGGGGGAATGGTGACGGTGCTTCTTCGCCTTCACTCGATGCACTTCACCAAGGGTGCTGACGAGGACGACGTCGGGTCCGACGATGGACGGTCCCAGGGGGCCTGCACAGCAGGAGGCCTCGAGATATGTGGTGACCCACTCATCTCACTGGTCCTAGCGTGCCCTGGCCTCTCAGCAGACATGCGTACCTCTGTTGATGTGTCCCTCAATGTCGACGTTGATGCTGCCAACCTCAATACTGATGCCGATGTCAAAGGAACGGACCAAGCCCCTAAAAGTTTCTCACGTTGGGCTTTTCGAGCAAGTTGAGTCTTTTTCTTCATATGAAGACACAGGGCACAACGAGCTGGGCTAGGTCGGGCCCAAGGCACTGAATGCACCAAGAATGAATATCTGTACCTGAGATGATCTGGTTGCACCAACTACAATGTTTGAAACCTCTGGGAGTCTTCAATGACATGGAAGGGAAGACTGCACTGGCAAAATCAAATGGCTCGATTGTGCCTATAAAAAGAGACACAAAAAAGGAGAAAACCGACTGTGCGGCCGCTATGAAAAATAAAAGAAACTTCAAAAGGGGAAAAAAAATCTAAGAAAATAAAGGGAAAACTCTCTTTCTTTTTTTTTTTTAAACAAAGTGAAAACAACCAAAAACAATGAAACCCAAAGGTAGAAAGCGAAGGCTCTTTCCCGTCCACGAAGAGGAGCCTCGGACAAAAGCTGCTGCTCCTCACATGGAAGAAAAAAAAAACCTGAGGAGCGCGGTTGTGCGACGGGTTAGAAATCAGTCTGCGCCTGCACGGTGCACACTGCATGCGCGGCAGAAGGCTCTGGCACACTTTCTTTTTTTTTTTTTTTGCTGTATTATGCCGATTCCTGGGCCGACGCGGATCGTCAACCCATGTGTGAGAAGATGTCAGCCTGCTTGTCCTCGGAGAATTTGTTTTCATTAGTGTTTTTCATTATAGCCATGGCTTCTTGCTTCCTGCACAAATGCAATCCCCATACCAGCAGCTGCATAGGGAGCCACACCAACATCCCCAAAAGATGAGATACGGCAGAGTACATAGCTTCCTCTTTGAGTCTGCAGACTACCTTCCTCACAAACCCGACACTCTCTTTTATGTGCTACTTCAGGCAGTCTTAGGCGTGTTTTTTAGAATTTATTTTAGCTTTTTTTCTTTGTTGTTTTGTTTTGTTAGAAGAATGGCCTTAATCCCAGTGGTTTTAGGGCAGGGCAGGTATGGTGTCCTGGCTTTTTTAACACATGTTCCCAGATCTGAGAGTCTTGGTTCCTCTTCAATTTACTTCTTGTTTTTATAAAACTGAGTTAAAAAGCAAGTGGAAGATCTCTGTGATTAATGCTCTTTGGGTGAGGAACTAGACTTCCATCTTGCTTGATTTGATTTATTCTAGCAAGGTGGATGTCCTGTGTATCACTACTGAGTCTTGGTTACTTGAATCAGATTCAGTGATTGTGAATAAACCTTGTCCACTGGGCTATTCAGCTTTTACTATGAAGTCTAGGTTAAAATGTAGAGGAGGTGGCTTGTTAATTTTAGTTGCCAAAAACAGCGAAGATGACACACAAAAATAAATAAAAAAATATAATAATAAAAATAATAATAAACATAAAAAATAAAAACCTCAATACCAAAAAATGAAAAATAAAAAAATAGAAAAAGATGAAAAAAGTAAAAAACAAAACAAGACGACACAAAATTTTTTTTTAAACTCAAAATTTATTGAAAGTTTCTTCTGTTTTGTTGGGAATTGTTAATTTTAGTTAAATTAGAATTTGTTTTTATTTTCAAGGATTCCTTCATTACAGAATCTATTGAATCCTTGTGGATTCAATCGAAGGATCTTGATTTATTTCTTATTTATAGTCCATCAGGTTGTCTTGCTGAAGACTGATCACCTTTGAGTTTTTAATTAATAAAAAGGTTAATGTTACTAAAACATGTCTTTTAGGGGATTTTAACTTGCAAAAGGCTGATTCAGTTGAAAATGATTTTTGTTTTCTTTAGAATGAGAACAAGTGATTAAGGGTTCTACTCATTTTCATGGTCATACCATTGATTTATGTTTTATTTCCCGCTCTATTGCTAATAATGATACTTGTTTCTCTGTGTCAAATTTGTCGGTGACATGGACAGATCATAATATTAGTTTACTAGTAAGAAATGCCCGTTTCGGAAAAAAATGAAACCGGCGCTAGCAAGGTAATTTCCCGGCCACCATCCTCCCTCCCTCTCTCCCTTCCGAGTTCCAGACCCCCCCTCCGTCCCTCCCTTCCGATTACCACACTCCCCTCTCCCTTCCTCCGTCCCTCAGTCACTTGGTTGCGAGTTTGTGATTAAAGTTCGCAGTGCTGTCCCCACTGCTGTCACTGATGTGTGGGACTCCCCGCTGCTGTCACTGAATCTGTGGAACTCGTGCGTTCCCCACTCCGCCCTCTACGTCATCGCGTTTTGACGCGAGGGTGGAGTTACACTGACTGCAGGCCCGTCCCACCCTCTGCGTCATCGCGTTTTGACGCGAGGGTGGAGCTACGCTGACTGCAGGCCAAACCGGATATCTCTGGCACCTCAAGTTTCTGTCTTGAGGCTTCATTGGAATGTTGGAGGTGCCTTTTATATATATATAGATCATCTTTTTTTTTTTAGAACTTGGTTGAATGTTTCTTCTTCTTCTAAGAGGACGACTGTTCTCCCACAGTTTGACAGAGATAAACTGGGAACTTTGTGGAATCAAAGTTTTCTTCTTTAGATTCTTTAGAGGTTGAGTATGGAGTCAATTTTTGGGATACCTCATTGATAGAGTCTTGATGCTATATAGCCCCTTTAGAAATTAGTGTAAAAAGAAGGTCTCGCATTTCACCAAGGTTTTCTTACTGTATTGTTGGCTAAGCAAGTTTTGCAAAAAAGAAAGGTAATTATCTACATGCAATCAGGAATTGTTTGCGGGATTATCACAACTCACTATGGGGTCCTTTTACAAAGGCGCGCTGAAAAGTGGCTTGTGGTAGTGAAGGCACGGGTTTTGGGCGCGCGCAGAATCATTTTTCAGTGCACCTGTAAAAAAGGACATGCAGCAAAATCAAAATTGCTGCACGTCCATTTTGGGTCTCTGACTTTACCACCTGCCATAGTCCTAGCGGTAAAGATTTACAAATTTATTCACATTCAATTATAACTAAAAGTCTTAAAGATGGAGTAGTTCCAAAAGTTCTCAAAGAAGCCTTGGTTAAGCCAAGTCTTAAGAAATCTCCACTAGATCTGTACCTTCCGAACAATTATCGTCCAGTCTCAAGTCTCCCTTTTTTGGCTAAAATATTTGAGACAACAGTGTTTGCACAATTACAATCATGCATAGTCAAAAAATGTGCTTCATCCAAGGCAATCAGGCTTTAGGAAAGGCCACAGTACAGAGATGGTTTTGACCTCTCTTTTAAGTGAAATATACTCTAGATTGGCACAAGGCTATATTGCACTGATTCTTTCGCTTGATCTTTCTGCGGCATTTGATCTAATAGATCATGATCTATTACTTAGTTGTTTAAAGGAAATTGGTATCTCTGGTACCGTTCTCACTTACATAGTAACATAGTAGATGGCGGCAGAAAAAGACCTGCACGGTCCATCCAGTCTGCCCAACAAGATAAACTCTTATGTGCTACTTTTTGTGTATACCATACCTTGATTTGTACCTGTCCTCTTCAGGGCACAGACCGTATAAGTCTGCCCAGCACTCTCCCCGCCACTAGCTCTGCCTCCCACCACCAGCTCTGGCACAGACCGTATAAGTCTGCTTAGCACTATCCCTGCCTCCCAATCGCCAGCCCCCGCCTCCCAACATCGGCTCTGCCACCCAATCTCGGCTAAGCTCCTGAGGATCCATTCCTTCTGAACAGGATTCCTTTATGTTTATCCCACGCATTTGAATTCCGTTACCGTTTTCATTTCCACCACCTCCCACGGGAGGGCATTCCAAGCATCCACTACTCTCCCTGTGAAAAAATACTTCCTGATATTTTTCTTGAGTCTGCCCCCCCTTCAATCTCATTTCATGTCCTCTCGTTCTACCGCCTTCGCATCTCCGGAAAAGGTTCGTTTGCGGATTAATATCTTTCAAATATTTGAACGTCTGTATCATATCACCCCTGTTTCTCCTTTTCTCTAGAGAGCGCCTGCAGCGCTCTGTGTGTAGAGTGCAGCAATGACCCCAAGAAGCCCATGGTACAGCATACAGGGGAACCTGAGCAAAAGGCCAGCTGACCAGTGGAATACTGGACTGCAACGGCCTCACGGAACTCCAACACGGGTGAACGAAACCCGAGGCTGATTGTGGCTGTCTGCTCACCTCGAGGCCTCGACCCATCCTTGACCGGACTGAAATCCAGCCGAGCCGAGGCCGATCGACCTCATTGACTGACGGCCTAAACGGGAGACCGCCACGAGGCATAGTGTTCCCTGAAATCCAGCCGTATCGAAGCCGATCAACTCATTGACCGACGGCCTAAACGGGAGACCGCCACAAGGCTGTGCTCCCACGATCCAATTCCGGTGCACCAGAGAGATCATCGAAACCCCGTTTCGCCCGTGTAAGGAGCTCTGTCAGAGAATTACTGAAGCTCGGTTTCCCAGTGCCCCTCACCGCCTCGCTGCCACAATCGAGTAACAGGAGAACCCAAGACACGAGCTCCAAAGCTCTCACACCGCCGCCGTGCTCCCCGGAGGACCAGCGCAGCACTGAACACGGGCCGTTGAGTAGGCCTAGCGAGAGGAGCGCTGAACCATCAAACCACCCGCCGACGCGATCCCAATAGGCTCGCCAGAGAGGAATTGCGACAGTAAAAGATCCGGACGAGAACGTGGACACTAGGACCTCCGAGGTGCTCGGAAACGACTACATCGATCATCAGGTGATAAATGCACTAGTTGATCGGGAGGTATCGAAGGAGCCAGACCAGACCGGACGAGAACAACACCAAGAGAATCCAAGCGAAGGTAAGCAGCAGCTCCAGAGAAGGCCGATAACAGGGGCCGATCGCTGTGCTCGAACACGCGACCGGAAGGGAGGAGACGAGGAGCCCCCACCTGCACACCTCAGCCCGAGTCCCCCGACGGGTGCGAGACGGGGCACGCACCGACAGCAAACAGCTGCCTGACCCAACGGAGGTGAGAACCGACGGGACCAAGGCGAGACTACTGCTACTTAATGCTGCTGCCACTTGACTGCTACAATGATTATTTAAATGCTAGCATAATTATAAATGCTTTACTTGCTTTGCTGCTTTCAAACACAAGCTACATGACTGTCACATTGATTGATTATTTAAATGCCAGCATAAATGTTTTAATCGCTCTGCTAGCACAAATGTTTTGCTTGCTTTGCTGCCTTAACTGTTGACTGCTGCTACTTAATGCTGCTGCTACTTGACTGCTACAATGATTATTTAAATGCTAGCATAATTGTAAACACCTTACTTACTTGCTTTGCTGCCTTCAAACACATGCTAAAAAAAACCTTTCATATTGCTTTGCTTCTAAGCCTTGCTCCTAGCTGCCTTATTTCTAAAAGCTCTAAGTGCCTGCAATTTAAACGACTCCTAATTGCTTGCTAGACCTTCCATAACATAATAACTTATATATCTCCTAAATGTTTGCTAAACCTAGGATAAGCACGGCTAGCATTATGCACTGCCATATTTTATTGATCCAATCACTGTTGCTGACCAATTGTTAAGACAGTTGACGCACCACTGACATCACCAACACCGCTCAACACTCCCACGAACACCACCCACATAAACCACTGACTCCACCAACAATACCCAACACTCACACGAACAACGTCCACAAAATCCAACATGAACACTAACAAGCTATTGATATTAATCTATCTCATTCCCATAATCTACCACGCACGGACCACCCCTAACATCAATAACAACCCAGCCACAACTCACCAACTCTATCTACAACCTACCAACATCTCACCAGAACAAAAACACAATAACCAATCAAAAAGAAAATCTCCTCATACGAACACCACCAACAGAAAGAGAAGAAAAACAACAACAATGACAAATTCAACCACCGAGGAAACAGACAACTAATCAAAATAAACACATCTAACCTCCCTACAGAACCATACCGCTCAATCTGAATAGGATACATTAACGCTAGATCAGCAGTAAGCAACTCAGTAGACATACTAGACTGGATCACCACAGAGAATCTAGACCTTCTATTCATCACGGAAACATGGGTTCCATGGCCCTACAGACCTCGCCATCATAGAAACATGCCCACCAGAATACAAAATCACCCACTGGGCAAGACATGGAAAGAGAGGTGGCGGAATAGCCATAATCTACAAATCCGAGTTCACCATCACAACCACTGGCGAATCCACCTCACCACAACTCGAAGTCGACTCAACAAGAGTCACTCATCCAAACCTACAAGGACACCTCAATGCAATCCTATTCTATAGACCACCAGGAAAATGGAAAGACTCCCAGACGCAACTCATGGACTTCATCTCCAACACATGTGTATCGGCCTCAAACATCCTCATAATAGGAGACATCAACCTACATCTCGAAGACGACACCTCAACAGGCACACAAGAATGCAAAGAATTCCTAAAACTCTGGGATCTACACGCACCTAACACTCAACCAACACACGAGAAAGGACACACACTAGACATCATTACACACAAATTCGATCCAGACTCAACTCTCCTACTTACAGACACAAGATGGACACCCACACCATGGACAGACCACCACAAAGCAAATGTCTCCCTCCACTGGCGAAAAATACACAAAAATGCAATCAACAAACATGAACGAACAACATACACCACGAGAGGAAAAATAGACCCCACAACATTCTGGCAACAGGTCTACCAAAACGAATGGTCAACAAACACAGACACCATTCAATTCCTCCAAGAATGGGATGACATATGTAAGACAACATTAGACACAATTGCCCCAATCCAAACCAGAACATCACACAGAATAAAACCAAATCCATGGCTCACCGAAGAACTGAAAAAACTCAAAACACAAGTCAGAAAACTAGAACGCGCATGGAACAAAAAGAAAGATGAACACACACTGAATGCCTGGAAATCACTTCGGAGAAAATACAAATACACCATAAAACAGACTAAAAGACTACAATACAAAACAATAATCGGAGCAAACTACAAAGACACACACAAACTCTTCTACATTGTAAATAAGTTGCTAGACACCACACCAGTTACAAACAACAGCAAATATATACCAGGGGTTGAGGACCTCGCGAAATACTTCAAGGAGAAAATCATAGAACTACGACTTAAATACCCACCAGCCCTACTGAATACGCCACACTCCTAAACTGTCTAGACCCAGAAGACGGAATATATCCAGCAGACAGGATCTGGACCAAATTCGAATTACTGCCAGAAGACCTCATCTCTAAAACGCTCAAAAGATTCACCAAATCCCAATGCAAACTAGACATTGTTTTAATTTTATGGTTCAGAGACCCCCAAGAAGGCTGGAGTGACCTTAAATCTGACTCCATCTCTAAATAGCACTAGTACTGGGGTAATCAAGGAGTTGTGAAGTTCTAAAAGGAATTGCCACTAAGAGAGCTGTTAGGTCTAAGGAAAAGATACCAGCCTTATGACAAACTGGATTTAGATTACAAGTTATACAATGCAGCGAAAGATAGCCTGATACAGCAAAAGCATTTATACTTACAGCCTTTCATCATTAAGTGAAGCCCACAGAACATCATTTGGGATGAGGAGTTTATTTGCCAAGATACAAGTCAAATCAGTGATTGACAACAGGCACGTACAATCAATTAGTTATAGGAATATAATAATCCAGCTGCAAACAGGTGTTAATTAGTTCCTAATCTTTTATAATTTCTTTTACCAATTAGAGGTTTTACAAGGGAAAGCAATTAGGTAATTTGTCAATTCTGCTGGACACATTGGTTTCCCTTGGAGAGAGAGAGAGTGGCAACCCTTCTCTCTAACTTAAGCCAGGAAATACCCTGATTTTTATAGGTGCCCTCAGGATATGGATAATATGACAGTAGATATACCCGATTGGATCTATGCTAATGTCATGGTTGTCACTGATTGGCTCATGCTAATGAGTAGCTTTTATCTTGCTAACATGGTTTTGTCTTTAGCTCGCTTGACCACAAATCTTAAGCAAGACCCTGCATCCAGCTACACCTTTCCTTTCTCACACCATGGCTGACCACAATCCTGCTCACAGGAAAGTCTCCCTCCCCTCTTGGACAGCTAGTTCCCTATTTTCTTTGCACCTGGCATGACTCGCTTATTTCTCAACTTGTTTTTCTAACTTACATTAGAGAAAATTCCACTTTGTAACAGATACGGCTTCCATCTTGTGCTGAAATCCTCCATTTTGTTTCCATATCTATTGACCTAACTTTTCCTAATTTAGCTTATTTAGGCCTCAATCCGGGCTACAAACTAGGCCATACTTTTCCAGTAAGCTCCCAGTTATGTCAGCCATCAGATTTCTGACTCAGCCAAGGTCTGTAATGGCCTGAGCTCTATGACTGGGCCCGCCACCATTCCAGTGGGGGGGTCTCTGGCTGTACCATAATTATACAACATCTGCCCAAACAACCTCATGAAATCAGCTCCTCAACAATTCATAATAGACCTAACGAACCTTGTGAACTTCATGCTACAAAACGGACTTTTCCCAAAGGAAAAAGGAAATATATTACTCACCCCAATACCCAAAGACACAAAGAAAAACGCAAATGAAATAACTAACTACAGACCAGTAGCATCTATACCACTAATAACCAAAATAATCGAAGGGATGGTAACCAAACAACTCACAAACTATCTCAACAAGTTCTCAATACTACATGATGCCCAATCAGGATTCCGATCAAATCACAGCACAGAAGCAGTATTAATTACCCTAATGACCAAATTCAAACAAATGATTGCAACCGGCACCAACATACTCCTCCTACAATTTGACATGTCAAGTGCCTTTGATATGGTCGACCACGGAATCCTACTACTCATACTTGAATATTTTGGTATTGGAGGCAATGTCCTAAACTGGTTCAAGGGGTTCTTAACCACACGCTCATATCAGGTCACATCAAATTCAACTACGTCTGACGCATGGACACCTGAGTGTGGAGTACCGCAGGGATTCCCCCCTCTCACCAACTATCTTCAACCTTATGATGGTCCCCTTGGCAAAACTTCTATCAAACCACAACCTAAACCCATACATATATGCCGACGATGTAACGATATATATTCCTTTCAAACAAGACATTAACGAAATCTCCAACGAAATCAACCAAAGTCTACACATCATGAACACCTGGGCAGATGCCTTCTGATTGAAACTGAACGCAGAAAAAACGCAATGCCTCATACTTACCTCCCAATACAACATGAATAAATTTACTGCTATTAGCACACCCAAACTAAATCTGCCAGTCTCAGAAACTTTAAAAATCCTTGGAGTCACTATTGACCGCCATCTCACACTTGAGACTCATGCGAACAACACCACCAAAAGATGTTCTACTCCATGTAGAAACTGAAAAGAATAACACCATTCTTTCCGAGATCTGTCTTCCGCAGCCTAGTGCAATCACTCGTACTCAGTCATCTGGACTACTGCAACTCACTATACGCAGGCTGTAAGGAACAAATACTGAGGAAACTTCAAACAGCCCAGAATACAGCAGCCAGACTCATCTTCGGAAAACCAAAATACGAAAGTGCAAAACCCTTACATGAGAAACTACACTGGCTCCCACTCAAGGAACGTGTCACCTTTAAAGTATGTACATTTAGTTCATAAAATCATTCATGGTGAAGCCCCTACATACATGTCTGACTTAATAGACCTGCCACCAAGAAACGCAAAAAGATCATCCTGAACCTTCCTCAATCTCCACTTCCCCAAGTGCAAAGGCATAAAATACAAAGTACTGCATGCATCAACCTTCTCTTATATGAGCACGCAATTCTGGAATACACTACCACGCAACCTGAAAACGACCTACGAATTAACCGACTTCCGCAGACTATTGAAGACTCACCTCTTTGAGAAGATATACTGCAAAGACCAAAACACATGAATCCATACACGCCAATAGAGAAGCACTAATACACTCTCTTCTGAATACTCTTCCCCTTACTTTTATTACACTTAAAACACCACCATAGATAAAATTGTTATACCCAATGTTCTCTTGCTATTGTTCTACCGCCCTATCAGGTCCCCTTTGCTACATTCTATTGTTCTACTCCCAGATGTTATTTGACTTTGATTTTGTCTTCCCATAACTCTTCACAACGTACCCATAATTGTACTGTGACCAATTGTATTTCGATTACTCACAATGTATTGTAAGCCACACTGAGCCCGCAAATAGGTGGCAAAAATGTGGGATACAAATGCAATAAATAAATAAAATAAAATAGAGTATACATGTTCAGGTCAGCAAGTCTCTCCTCATACGTCTTGTAACACAAATCCCATACCATTCTCGTAGCTTTGCTTTGCACCGCTTCAATTCTTTTTACATCCTTAGCAACATACGGCCTCCAAAACTGAACACAATACTCCAGGTGGGGCCTCACCAATGACTTATACAGGGGCATCAACACCCCCTTTCTTCTGCTGGTCACACCTCTCTCTATACAGCCTAACAACCTTCTAGCTACGGCTACCGCCTTGTCACACTGTTTCGTCGCCTTCAAATCCTCAGATACTATCACCCCAAGATCCCTCTCCCCGTCCATACTGATCAGACTCTCACTGCCTAATATATACATCTCCCGTGGATTTCTATTCCCTAAGTGCATCACTTTGCATTTCTTTGCATTGAATTTTAATTGCCAAACCTTAGACCATTCTTCTAGCTTCCTCAGATCCTTTTTCATGTTTTCCACTCCCTCCCGGGTGTCCACTCTGTTGCAGATCTTAGTATCATCCACAAATAGGCAAACTTTTACCTTCTAACCCTTCGGCAATGTCACTCACAAATATATTGAACAGAATCGGCCCCAGCACCGATCCTTGAGGCACTCCACTACTCACCTTTCCCTCCGAGCAAATTCCATTAACCACCACCCTCTGACATCTGTCGGTCAACCAGTTCCTAATCCAGTTCACCATTTCGGGTCCTATCTTCAGCCCATCCAGTTTATTCAAGAGCCTCCTGTGGGGAACCATGTCAAAAGCTTTGCTGAAATCTAAGTAGATTACGTCTATAGCTCGTCCCTTGGTTTACATCCTTCCTCAGTAATCATTCTTTTAAAGTTGTTCAAAATCGATCTACTTCAAACTCCCACATTATCACTTGGGGTACCACAAGGATCAGTTTTGTCACCTATACTATTTAATTTATATGTCAGTCCACTTTTGTTGCTTATCCAGTCCTTGGGTATCAGCTCATATTCATATGCTGATTTCCTTCTTATTCATTATGTGCAACCACATAATATTGATTTAACACCTATTCAAAATTGCCTTGATGAAGTAGCTAGTTGGCTTAAAAAACAGCAGTTAGTATTAAATCCAGATAAAATGATAACATCTTGGATAACAGGTCATGGATCAATACCAGCATTAATACCTACTTTATTTGGCAAGCAATTACCTACGGTACAATCTTGACTCTGCATTATCTTTTGATCAACAAATATCAGATGTAATAAGAAAATCTTTTTATCATTTATGGAGATTACGTTCTATTAAAAATTTGTTAGATAAAGAGTCCCTACATACGTTAACGTATGCTTGTATTATTACACGTCTAGATTACTGTAATGTCATTTATACAGGCACCACAAAGGCAAATCTAAGACGTTTACAATTGATACAAAATACTGTAGCCCGTGTTATTTGTCGAGCATTGAAATATGACAGAATTACACCACTTTTATACCAACTTCAATGGCTTCCGATTGAAGCCAGAATAAAATTTAAGATTACTATACCATATGCACCGATACGCACTTTTAGATCATTAATTCCATCACCAATGAGGACTAGATGGGAATCTACACGAAAGTCAGCATTCTATCGCCCTCACTTTAGAACAGTCTCCCAAAATTATTAAGATTAGAGGACACATATACCCATTTTCGTAAAACCCTAAAAACATATCTTTTTCAAAATACATTTGATAATAATGCAGGATAAAGATAAAATAAACGAGATGCTAAGTCACAGTTTGAATTATTATAAATTTTTAGGTTTGGTATAATTGTTATTATTATTTGTTATTATGATTGGTTTGCTGTGCTTTCCTATCGATTACTGGATTTCCTAGATGTTATGTTTTTTAATGTTTTTAATGTTTCTTTTTAACATGTAAACCGTCCTGTTTTGTATAGTAAATAAATAAACGATAGACGATAAGGACCTACTCGCATCAGATGCCACTTGGCGCGCGTCCGAAAATAAAAATTATTTTTCAGACGCACGCCAAAAATGAAATTACCGCAAGAGCCACGTGGTAGTTGGGCGGTATGTCCATTTTGGCACGCGTAGGCACCTGTGCGGCTTAGTAAAAGGGGGCCCTATGACAGCTAAGAGAGAGTATTTTGACAAATTGATATCCCAAGCACCTAATGATAAAGAACTATTTTCGATAGTGAAGAAACTAATGAATTCTAGTAAAGCTAAGGGGTTCATTTTTGAAAGTGAAAAACATCCACAAAGTGTCATAAAGCACCATTTGGATGTTTTTCTTTTCAAAATGTCCAAATTGTATTTTCAAAACCTATTTTGCTGACATCTGTCTATGCAATTCATCTATAGTGTGTCCAAATCAGAAGGGGGCTTGTTGGGGGGTGGCATTAGGGTGTGCCTAACACTTGGACATTTTACAGCCATAATGGAACAAAACAAAAACTTCCAGGACTAAAACCAAGACAATTTGGTCTAGATCTGTTTTCAGAATAAATAGGACACAAAAATGTGCCCTAAATGACCAGATGACCACTGGAGGGAATCAGGGGTGACCCCCAAGTGGTAGTGGTCATTGACCCCCTCACACCCCTCAAAAATGTGAGTAAAATATGACTTACAGCCTCTATGACAGCCTCAGATGTTAAAGTCAGGTCTATCAGAGCAGCATGCAAGTCCCTGGAGTAGTGTAGTGGTCGGTGCCGTGCGGGACCCAGGTCCCTATTGCCCTCTACCTGCCTCACTTGTGGTGGAAACTGTGACCCCTCCTAAAGTCACCAAAACCTTCTGTACCCTCATATAGGTGCCCTCTTCACCCATAAGGGCAATTGAAGTGGTGTACAGTGGGTTTTGGAGGTCTCAGAGGACCAGATAAGAGAGCAAAAGTGAGATGTGCACCTGGGAGCATTTTCATGACATGCACAGAAGTTCCCTCTAGGGTGCCGTTCCTACATCCCAATAGCATGAATCTCTGTTTTGCACTTTTCCGAAAATGGACCAAAAAACAAAACAGTATTTTTGAAAAAAAAAATTTCTTTTTTCGAAAATGATGTTATTTCCTATTTGGATTTTGGACATTTTGTCCAAAGTTGGACTTAGACTTCTGTGCATGTCATGAAAATGCTCCCAGGTGCACATCTCACCTTTGCTCTCTTATCTGGTCCTCTGAGACCTCCAAAACCCACTGTACCCCCGACACAATTGGAAGAACTAGATAAAGATCTGATCGCTGATATTCAAAAGTTGGGAAGAAAAGAGAGGTACTGTTGTTGGGAGATTTTAATCTGCCGGATGTAGATTGGAGGGTTCCGTCTGCAAAATCGGAAAGAAGTAGAGAGATTGTGGATGCTTTCCAAAGTGCTCTGCTCAGACAAATGGTGAACGAACCCACGAGGGAGGCAGCCACGTTGGATCTGGTGCTCACGAATGGGGATAGTGTGTCAAATGTCCGAGTAGCTGCGCACCTTGGAAACAGTGACCATCAAACGGTTTGTTTTGATGTAACGGCTCATGTGGACGGCGACCACTCTAAACTCAAAGTCCTCGATTTCAAGCGAGCTGACTTTAACAAAATGGGAGAATACCTGAGGAAGGAGCTGATGGGCGGGGAGGACATACGAGAAGTGGAAGGACAGTGGTCCAGGCTAAAACAAGTAATAAACAGGGCCACAGACCTTTATGTAAGGAGAGTAAATAAAAGCAGGAGAAAAAGGAAACCGATATGGTTCTCAAAGCAAGTGGCTGAGAAAATAAAGATTAAAGAGTTAGCGTTCCAGAAATATAGAAGATCTCAAGACGAGGAACACAGGGAGGAATACCGGATGAAACTGAAAGAAGTCAAGAGAGAGGTACGTCTGGCGAAGGCGCAAGCGGAAGAACAAATGGCTAGAAATGTAAGGAGGGGAGACAAAAACTTCTTCAGGTATATTAGTGAAAGGAGAAAGACTATAAAGGGAATTGTGAGACTAAAAGATACAACAAAACGCTATGTAGAAAATGATGAAGAAAAAGCCAATTTGCTAAATAGATACTTTTGTTCTGTTTTCACTGAAGAAAACCCTGGGGAAGGACCGAGAAAGACTGGCAAAAGTACACCTGAAAATGAGGTGGATAGAGCGCCGTTCACGGAAGAGAGTGTGTATCAACAACTTGGAAAGCTAAAGGTGGACAAAGCCATGGGGCCGGACGGGATCCACCCCAGAATACTGAGGGAGCTCAGAGAGGTTCTGGCGGGTCCTCTTAAAGACTTGTTTAATAAATCCTTGGAGACGGGAGAGGTTCCGAAGGATTGGAGAACAGCGGAGGTGGTCCCTCTTCACAAAAGTGGGGATAGGGAAGAAGCTGGAAACTACAGGCCGGTAAGCCTCACTTCGGTTATTGGAAAAGTAATGGAAGTCATGCTGAAGGAAAGGATAGTGAATTTCCTGGAAGCCAATAAGTTGCAAGATCCGAGACAACATGGTTTCACCAAAGGGAAATCGTGCCAAACGAATCTCATTGAATTCTTTGACTGGGTGACGGGAGAATTAAATCAAGGACATGCTATGGACGTCATCTACTTAGATTTCAGCAAGGCTTTCGACACGGTACCCCACAGGAGGCTCTTAAATAAACTAGACGGCCTGAAAATAGGACCCGAAGTGGTGAACTGGATTAGGAACTGGTTGACGGACAGACGCCAGAGGGTGGTGGTGAATGGAGTTCGCTCGGAGGAAGGAAAGGTGAGTAGTGGAGTCCCTCAGGGATCGGTGCTGGGGCCGATTCTGTTCAATATATTTGTGAGTGACATTGCCGAAGGGTTACAAGGTAAAGTTTGCCTTTTTGCGGATGACACCAAGATTTCCAACAGAGTGGACACCCCTGAGGGTGTGGAAAACATGAAAAAAGATCTGAAGAAGCTAGAAGAATGGTCTAACGTTTGGCAATTAAAATTCAATGCGAAGAAATGCAAAGTGATGCACTTAGGGAATAGAAATCCAAGGGAGACGTATATGTTAGGCGGGGAGAGTCTGATAGGCACGGACGGGGAGAGGGATCTTGGGGTGATAGTATCTGAGGACCTGAAGGCGACGAAACAGTGCGACAAGGCGGTGGCAGTAGCTAGAAGATTGCTAGGCTGTATAGAGAGAGGAGTGACCAACAGAAGAAAGGAGGTTTTAATGCCCCTGTATAAGACGTTGGTGAGGCCCCACCTGGAGTATTGTGTTCAGTTTTGGAGGCCGTATCTTGCGAAGGATGTTAAAAAAATGGAAGCGGTGCAAAGAAAAGCTACGAGGATGGTATGGGATTTACGTTCCAAGACGTATGAAGAGAGGCTTGCTGACCTGAACATGTACACCCTGGAGGAAAGGAGGAACAGGGGTGATATGATACAGACGTTCAAATATTTGAAAGGTATTAATCCGCAAACAAATCTTTTCCGGAGATGGGAAGGCGGTAGAACGAGAGGACATGAAATGAGATTGAAGGGGGGCAGACTCAGGAAAGATGTCAGGAAGTATTTTTTCACAGAGAGGGTGGTGGACGCTTGGAATGCCCTCCCGCGGGAGGTGGTGGAGATGAAAACGGTAACGGAGTTCAAACATGCGTGGGATATGCATAAAGGAATCCTGTGCAGAAGGAATGGATCCTCAGAAGCTTAGCTGAAATTGGGTGGCGGAGCAGTTGGGGGGAAGAGGGGGTGGTGGTTGGGAGGCGAGGATAGGGGAGGGCAGACTTATACGGTCTGTAACAGAGCCGGTGATGGGAGGCGGGAAATACTGCTGGGCAGACTTATATGGTCTGTGCCCTGAAAAGGACAGGTACAAATTCAAGGTAAGGTATACACATATGAGTTTGTCATGGGCAGACTGGATGGACCATGCAGGTCTTTTTCTGCTGTCATCTACTATGTTACTATGTTACTATATTGGATATGCCCCTCTATGTCATATGATAATCTCACATGTTGATTTGCTACATTCTTTAATAAGAAAGTACATTTACTCTGTCAGTCCTTTCAGAGTCTTCCTATACCTTAGTGCAACTTAAGTGCTTCGTTCATTATTTGGACTGATTTTCATTGTCTATTACTACTACTACTACTATAAATCATTTCTATAGCACTACCAGTCGTACACAGTGCTTTACAATTGAACATGAAGAAAAGACAGTCCCTGCTCAAAAGAGCTTACAATCTAAATCAGGACAAACAGACAGGACCAATAAGGATAAGGGTAGGACAGACAGAAGGACACATAGGGAAAGGGACTATTGAAGAGAGGAAGACAAGATATTCCAAATAATATGCCAAAGCAGATTAAAGAGATACTGAAAGGGCTGAATATGAATCAGTGTTCTTTGTACTAGAGAGCTGCACGGGAACGGGGATAGTAGGAATCCCACAGGGATCCCCTCCAGGTCCATTTGGTTCCCGTGAGGATGGACCGAGGTCCACGGGGATCCATGGGATAGACCCGGGCCCTGCAGGGTTCCTGCAAAACCATCGAATCAAGCTTTGCTTTCCCTCCCCACACATACCTCAAGTCACCCTGGTGGTCTAGTGGTTTGCTTTGGGGCAGGAAAGATCCCCACTCTTTCCTTCTCACTGCTGCCACTTGTTTAAAATGGCTGCTGAGACGTCAAGCAGCAGCCTCACAAAACTTTAGCGGAAGTCTTGCGAGGCCACCACTTGAAGTCTTGGCATCCATTTTAAACAAGCGGTGGCAGCAAGAGGATCAGCGGCAGCGGGCAGGAAAGAGTGGAGATCTTTCCTGCCCCGAAGCAAGCCTCTAGACCACCGGGCTGACTTGAGGTATGTGTGGAGAAGGCACCCAGGCCTGGAGGGGAGGTGGATGCAGTCATGTACATGGGTGGGAGAGAGGGGGCTGTAAAAAGGGTGAGAGTATGGGTGCAGGGAGGAGGGAAAAAATTGGTAAGGGGCAAGGAGGTTAGAGGGAGAACAGGAGACAATACGAGGCTATCTAGCCCATTGGGTTGAAACTAGTAGGTTGAGATTGCCGCCACACTGGTTCATCCAGAACAATAGTAAATACTATTGAAAACAATAGCAAAAGATCCTTAGAAATAAGGGACTGCCTATACGTGGTCTATTTATAAATAGTCAAAAGCTGTACAGTTGGATAGGCAGTGCCTTAAAAGATGGAGGACAAAAGTATTTTTTTAACTTATTTGACAGCTTTTTAATTTATTTGAATGCTTCCCATATGTAGATATAAATATCATGAAATAAATACTGAATATCACTAAAATAGCTTAAAAAATTATTGTAGCTCAGAGTTTCCCCAAACTGTTCGCCGTGGCACCCTGGTTCGCCGCAGCGCACTCACTGGGGTGCTGCAGCAAATCCTGACCTCCCTCCCATCCGAACCGCTACTGAAGACAGCAGTGGCAGACAATCAAATACAAAAAAAAAAGCAAGCTAGGGCTGTAGCAGCATTTAAGCATATGCTGTCAGTTCTGCCGGTCCTCTGCCCTCAGAACTGGAAGTTGACGTCAGTGGGGGGCAGAGGTCCGGCAGAGCCGTCAGCGCATGCCTGAAGGCTGCCGTGGCTTTTTTTTGTTGTTGCGGCCACTGGGGACAGGGAGCAGGAGGTGTCCGGGACTCGCAGAGGTGACTGCCAAGGAGGCTTAGTGCATTCCTGCAAATGTATGGACTCTGCAATGACACCTTGAATTTATTGAAGAAGCAGATTTGGTGAAGAGGATTGTTGACTGCATGTCCTAAGGGGTGAGTGGGGGGAGAGGGCCACGTGATTAAATAGAGCTTCTATTTCTAGGACAGCCTTTCAAAACCCAGCCTAGCATTTGCTGCAATGGGGGTAGACTTTCCCCAAAGATAGATCTGGAGAAATGTGAGCTACAAGACTTATTATATTGCCTGGAGAAATTGAAACTTTTGTAAGGTCTGTCCTCAGAAGAGGTTCTCTTCATATTGTCATTTTTTTTTCTATTTAGTTTTTATTAGCATTTATAAAGGCAGTGCTTCCAAAGCTGGCATTAATGAGGTCTGAATCACTGCAAGTATCTCTTCCTACAAAAGTTGGTTTTTATGACTCTTTTTGGTTGGTTATGTTACTGCAGATAAAGTCTATATACACCCTGGCACTGTCACATTTGTGCAGAGAAAAAGATGGAGACCTGTGTGGCCGGGGGATAGGGGGAGGGGGATTGGTGTGGCTGTGGCTGGGGGTGGGGAGAGGAGTGCCGTGAAAATTTGCTCAGACACGAAGGGTGCCATGAACTGAAAAAGTTTGGGAACCACTATTGTAGCTGGTAAAAACAGCACAACTAAAGTCTGTATTTTGTACTCAATTTTCTACACTGTTCTATACATGGCCAAATTTCAGTGAGAATATCCTGTTTACTGATGGGATCATCTTAACTGTTGTAGTCTGCCTTGGGAAGCCTGGTGCTACAAAGATTGGAAGTAAAATTAAACTCTCCTTTCATTGGAATCACATCTTTACCTCATCTCTTTTATACAAATGAATTATTCTGTTTTGAGCATGTTTCAGGGACAAGTGGTTTTCATAAGTCAAAATAATAAAAATAAATATTTCATGCCGATCTCTATCTTCGGGGGGGGGGGGGGGGGGGGGGGCAAGGTGACTACGGGGCGGCAGGGGCTGGGTGGGCTGGGATGGAGGAGATTACTTACGATGGAGACAGTTTAGATTCCTCAAGAGGAGAGGTTAGATTTCTGTCTCCGTGCAACTCTGTACTTTGTACGCCTGTTCTCCCTCGGTTATTAAAGTTTTGCAAACCGATTTAGCAGGCCCTATAAGCAAACTGCTTGGTGATTTAAACTGATAACTGTTTTGTATAGCAACCCTCTTGCCTCTAAAGGGAAGCTAAACAGAAGAGACTGAAAGACCTTCTGGCAAAGGAAATACTCCAGAGATTAGTATTTCTCTTTTATAGTAATATATAGTAACATAGTAGATGACGGCAGAAAAAGACCTGCATGGTCCATCCAGTCTGCCCAACAAGACAAACTCATATGTGCTACTTTTTGTGTATACCTTACCTTGATTTGTACCTGTCCTTTTCAGGGCACAGACCGTATAAGTCTGCCCAGCACTATCCCCGCCTCCCAACCACCAGCCCCGCCTCCCACCACCGGTTCTGGCACAGAACGTATAAGTCTGCCCAGCACCATCCCCGCCTCCCGCCACCGGCTCTGCCACCCAAGCTTGGCTAAGCTCCTTAGGATCCATTCCTTCTGAACAGGATTCCTTTATGTTTATCCCACGCATGCTTGATAAACACACAAAAAGGACACACACTAGACATCATAACTCATAAATTTTCATCAGAAGCGAACCTCATATTCAGGGATACAAAATGGACAGTCACACCATGGTCAGATCATTACAAGGCAATCACCTTGTAATGTAAAAGAGAAACAACAAAAACAAGAAAAGAAGACCTACACTACGAGAGGCAAAATAAACCCTCTAACATTCTGGCAACATATATACACCGAGGAATGGACTACAACTACAGAATCACCTCAATTTCTACAAAAATGGGACAACAGATGCAGAACAGTGCTAGACAAAATAGCACCGCTCCAAACTAGAACCTCACATAGGAACAACTCAATCCCATGGTTTAACAAAGAACTAAAAGAACTAAAAACACAGGTCAGAAGACTAGAAAGGGCATGGAGCAAAAAAAAAAAAGACGAACACACACTCAAAGAGTGGAAACAGGCACAAAGAAAATACAAATATAAAATCAGACAAACCAAAAGATCGCATTACAAAACTATAATAGGACCAAACTACAAGGACACGCACAAACTCTTTACACTTGTAAACAGTCTTCTAAACACCACACGGGTCACCTTGAACAGCACCGATTCCCCATCAGCAACTAACCTAGCGAACTATTTCAACGAAAAAATCACAAAGCTCCGACGCATGATACCAAGTAACACCATTGAGTACACAAGCATCCTTGAATGCCTAGACCCTAATCCTGGGGAATACCCAGCAGACCGATCATGGACCAATTTTGACCTGATTTCAGTAAATGAACTCTCACACTGGCTCAGTAAATATGCCAAATCTCAATGCAAACTTGACATTTGCCCTACCAGCCTAATAAGATCCGCACCCAAACAATTCAAACAAGACCTCACAAACCAAGTAAACTATAAACTCATAAACGGACTCTTCCCCACGGAAAATGGAAACATCCTACTCACTCCACTGCCTAAAGACGCCAAGAAAAGTACAATGGATTTAACCAACTACCGACCAGTCGCTTCTATCCCACTCACAACAAAATTGATGGAAGGCATAGTAACGAAACAACTCACGGAATACGTGACCAAACACTCGATCCTACATGAGTCTCAATCAGGATTTCGATCAAATCATAGTACTGAAACTGTACTAGTGTCGGCAATGAACTCATTCAAAAAAACGATCGCTACCGGCAAAAACATACTCATACTACAATTCGACATGTCTAGTGCCTTCAACATGGTGGATCATGGAATATTGTTAAACCTACTAGAATACTTCGGAATCGGAGGCCCAGTTCTCAAATGGTTCGAAGGATTCCTCACCACCAGATCCTACCAAGTAATAACAAATACGGACAGATCACCACCTTGGATACCGGAATGCGGAGTTACTGAAGGATCCCCCCTCTCACCAACTATCTTCAACCTAATGATGATACCACTAGCCAAACTCTTAGCCAATCAAAAACTTAACCCCTACATATATGCCGATGACGTTACGATCCATATCCCGTTCAACAGTGACTTAAATGAAATAATCTACGAGATCAACCAGAGCTTCCAGATCATGCATTCTTGGGCGGACTCATTCAAGTTAAAACTCAACGCAGAAAAAACTCAGTGTTTAGTTCTCACCTCCCAATACAACACAAACATATACCCCACAATAACCACACCCTACTGCACACTTCCTATCTCAGAAAATCTGAAAATCCTTGGAGTCACCATCGATCGAAACCTCACTCTTGACACCCACGCGAAGAATACAACGAAAAAAATGTTCCAATCGATGTGGAAACTCAAAAGAATAAAACCTTTTTTCCCAAGAAACATCTGCCGTACCCTAGTACAGTCATTGGTGATAAGCCACTTGGACTACTGTAACGCTCTGTACGCAGGCTGTAAAGAACAGACCATCAAAAAACTCCAAACAGCCCAGAACACCGCAGCCAGACTCATTTTTGGAACACCTAAATACGAAAGTGCGAAACCCTTAAGAGAGAAACTGCACTGGCTCCCGCTCAGGGAACGAATTGAATTCAAAATCTGCACGACTGTACACAAAATCATTCACACAGATGCCTCACTCTATATGTTAAACCTAGTGGACTTACCACCCAGGAATGCCATAAAATCAGTCCGCAAATTCCGCAATCTGAACTTCCCCAGCTGTAAAGGAATGAAATACAAACAGGCCTATGCTACTACCTTTGAGAACAAAAGCACACAGTTTTGGAACGCACTACCCACGGCCCTGAAAACCATGACCAATCTAACCAGCTTTCGCAAAGGTCTGAAAACACATCTCTTCAACAGAGCCTACAAAAGTCACCCTCAATGAACCAAATCATTCCTAAACCAAAGAACACCTCTCACACGACCTTATCCAACACCTTTCCATCTTATTCCTCTTTCACCTCAGCTCATGATCAACTGTCTGTATAAAACATGTAATGACGTTCTCATATCCAGACTCTGTAAGCCACATTGAGCCTGCAAAAAGGTGGGAAAATGTGGGGTACAAATACAATAAATAAATAAATTCCATTACTGTTTCGTTTCCACCACCTCCCGCGGGAGGGCGTTCCAAGCATCCACTACTCTCTCCGTGAAAAAAATGCTTCCTGACATTTTTCTTGAGTCTGCCCCCCTTCAATCTCATTTCATGTCCTCTCGTTCTACCGCCCTTCACATCTCCGGAAAAGATTTGTTTGCAGATTAATACCTTTCAAATATTTGAACGTCTGTATCATATCACCCCTGTTTCGCCTTTCCTCCAGAGTATACATGTTCAGGTCAGCAAGTCTCTCCTCATACGTCTTGTAACGCAAATCCCATACCATTCTCGTAGCTTTTCTTTGCACCGCTTCAATTCTTTTTACATCCTTAACAAGATAAGGCCTCCAAAACTGAACACAACGACTTATACAGGGGCATCAACACCCCCTTTCTTCTGCTGGTCACACCTCTCTCTATACAGCCTAACAACCTTCTAGCTACGGCCACCGCCTTGTCACACTATTTTGTTGCCTTCAAATCCTCAGATACTATCACCCCAAGATCCCTCTCCCCGTCCGTACCTATCAGACTCTCCCCGCCTAACACATACGTCTCCCGTGGATTTCTACTCCCTAAGTGCATCACTTTGCATTTTTTCGCATTGAATTTTAATTGCCAAACCTTAGTCCATTCTTCTAGCTTCCGTAGGTCCTTTTTCATGTTTTCCACTCCCTCCGGGGTGTCCACTCTGTTACAGATCTTAGTATCATCCGCAAATAGGCAAACTTTACCTTCTAACCCTTCAGCAATGTCACTCACAAATATATTGAACAGAATTGGCCCCAGCACCGATCCTTGAGGCACTCCACTACTCACCTTTCCCTCCGAGCGAATTCCATTCACCACCACCACCCTCTGGCGTCTGTCAACCAGTTCCTAATCCAGTTCACCACGTCGGGTCCTATCTTCAGCCCTTCCAGTTTATTTAAGAGCCTCCTGTGGGGAACCGTGTCAAAAGCTTTGCTGAAATCTAAGTAGATTACGTCCATAGCTCGTCCCTGATTCAATTCTCCTGTCACCCAATCAAAGAATCCAATGAGATTCATTTGGTACGATTTCCCTTTGGTAAAACCATGTTGTCTTGGATCTTGCAACTTATTGGCTTCCAGGAAATTCACTATCCTTTCCTTCAGCATCGCTTCCATTACTTTTCCAATAACCAAAGTGAGGCTTACCGGCCTGTAGTTTCCAGCTTCTTCCCTATCACCACTTTTGTGAAGAGGGACCACATCCGCCGTTCTCCAATCCCTCGGAACCTCTCCCGTCTGCAGGATATATAAACAAATCTTTAAGAGGACCCACCAGAACCTCTGTGAGCTCCCTCAATATCCTAGAGTGGATCCCATCCGTCCCATGGCTTTGTCCACCTTTAGCTTTTCAAGTTGTTCAGACACACTCCTTCTGTGAACTGTGCTCTATCCACTTCAATCTCATTTGTACTTTTTCCAGTCCTCGCGGTCCTTCTCCAGGATTTTCTTCTGTGAAAACAGAAGTATCTATTTAGCAAATTTGCTTTTTCTTCATCATTATCCACATAGCGGTTCGCAGTATCTTTTAGACTCACAATTCCCTTTTTAGTCATTCTCCTTTCACTAATATACCTGAAGAAAATTTTGCCATTTGTTCTTCCGTTTGCGCTTTCGCCAGACTTATCTCTCTCTTGGCTTCTTTCAGTTTCATCCGGTATTCCTCCTCGTGTTCCTTTTCTTGAGTTTTTTTGTATTTCTGGAATGCCAACTCTTTAGCCTTTATTTTCTCAGCTTGCTTGGAGAACCATATCGGTTTCCTTTTTCTCTTGCTTTTATTTACTTTCCTTACATAAAGGTTCATGGCCCTATTTATAGCTTCTTTCAGCCTGGACCACTGTCTTTCTACTTCTTGTATTTCCTTCCATCCCATCAGCTCCTTCCTCAGGTATTCCCCCATTTTACTAAAGTCAGCATGCTTGAAATCCAGGACTTTGAGTTTTGAGTGGCCACCCTCCTCTTCAGCTGTCATATCAAACCAAACCGACGATTGGCTGGTAAAGAACACCTCAGAGGCAGGAGCTCTACAGTCCATGCAGTTGACTATTCAACTCCTGCAGCTACTAGGGTTTGTGATAAATTATCCGAAGTCCCATCTTCTTCCGGTACAAAGACTCGAATTTATAGGAGCTCTGCTAGACTCCCAGACTGCTCATGCCTACCTTCCCGAGACGAGGACTGACAGTCTTCTGTCCCTTGTTTCCTGGGTGCGAGCATCTCAGCAGATCACAGCTCGGCACATGTTGAGATTGCTTGGCCATATGGCCTCCACAGTTCATGTGACTCCCATGGCCCGTCTTCACATGCGATCAGCTCAATGGACCCTAGCTTCCTAGTGGTTTCAAGCTGCGGGAAATCTAGAGGACGTGATCCAACTGTCCACGAGTTTTCTCACCTCCCTGCATTGGTGGACAATTCGCTCCAATTTAACCCTGGGACGTCCCTTTCAAATTCCTCAGCCGCAAAAAGTGCTGACGACGGATGCGTCTCTCCTGGGTGGGGAGCTCATGGGCTTCACACTCAAGGGAGTTGGTCCCTCCAGGAAATAGGTTTTCAGATCAATCTCCTGGAGTTGCGAGCAGTCTGGAACGCGCTAAAGGCTTTCACAGATCGGCTGTCTCATCAAATTATTCAAATTCAGACAGACAACCAGGTTGCCATGTATTACATCAACAAGCAAGGGGGCACTGGATCTCGCCCCCTGTGTCAGGAGGCCGTCAGGATGTGGCTTGGGGCTCGCCAGCACGGCATGTTCTCCAGCCACGTATCTGGCAGGAGTAAGCAACAGTCTGACCGACAGGTTGAGCAGGATAATGCAACCTCACGAGTGGTCTCTCAACTCGAGAGTAGTACGCAAGATCTTTCAAGCGTGGGGCACCCCCTTGGTAGATTTTTTTGCCACTCAGGTCAACCACAAGGTCCCTCAGTTCTTCAGGCCCACGGCAGACTAGCGTCGGATGCCTTTCTCCTTCATTGGGGGAAGGGCCCTTCTGGTACGCGTATCCTCCCTACCCTTGGTAGGGAAGACTTTGCTGAAACTCAAGCAGGATCGTGGAACCATGATTCTCATCGCTCTCATTCTGGCTGCGCCAGATCTGGTTCCCTCTTCTTCTGGAGTTGTCCTCCAAGAACCGTGGAGATTGGAGTGTTTTCCAACCCTCATCACTCAGAATGAGGGGACGCTTCTGCATCCCAACCTCCAGTCCCTGGCTCTCACGGCCTGGATGTTGAGAGCATAGACTTTGCCTCCTTGGGTCTTTCTGAAGGTGTCTCCCGAGTCTTGCTTGCTTCCAGAAAAGATTCCACGAAGAGGTGTTATTCTTTCAAATGGAAGAGGTTTGCCGTCTGGTGTGACAGCAAGGCCCTAGATCCTCGTTCTTGTCCTACACAGACCCTGCTTGAATACCTTCTGCACTTGTCTGAGTCTGGTCTCAAGACCAACTCTGTAAGGGTTCACCTTAGCGCAATTAGTGCCTTTCATTATCATGTAGAGGGTAAGCCTATCTCGGGACAGCCTTTAGTTGTTCGCTTCATGAGAGGTTTGCTTTTTTCAAAGCCCCCTATCAGGCCTCCTACTGTGTCATGGGATCTCAATGTCATTCTCACCCAGCTGATGAAACCTCCTTTTGAGCCACTGAATTCCTGCCATCTGAAGTACTTGACTTGGAAGGTCATTTTTTTGGTGGCAGTCACTTCAGCTCGTAGAGTCAGTGAGCTTCAAGCTTTAGTAGCTCATGCTCCTTATACTAAATTTCATCATAACAGAGTAGTCCTCCGCACTCACCCTAAGTTCTTGCCAAAGGTGGTGTCGGAGTTCCATCTGAACCAGTCAATTGTCTTGCCTACATTCTTTCCCCCTCCTCATACCCACCCTGCTGAACATCAGTTGCACACATTGGGACTGCAAGCGAGCATTGGCCTTCTATCTGGAGCAGACCAGCTCATTCAGACAATCCGCCCAAATGTTTGTTTCTTTTGATCCCAACAGAAGGGGAGTGTCTGTCTGGAAACGCACCATCTCCAATTGGCTAGCAGATTGCATTTCCTTCACTTACGCCCAAGCTGGGCTGACTCTTAAGGGTCATATCACGGCTCATAGTGTTAGAGCTATGGCAGCATCAGTGGCCCACTTGAAGTCAGCCACTATTGAGGAGATTTTCAAGGCTACGACGTGGTCTTCTGTCCACACATTCACATCTCATTACTGCCTACAGCAAGATACCCGACATGACAGTCGGTTCGGGCAGTCGGTGCTGCAGAATCTGTTTGGGGTTTAGAATCCAACTCCCTCCTCCTAGGCCCAGTTTTATTCTGTTCTAGGCTGCACTCTCAGTTGGTTCTATTTAGGTCAGTCTCAGTTATGTCCTCGCCGTTGCGAGGCCCAATTGACCACTGTTTGTTGTTTTGAGTGAGCCTGGGTGCTAGGAATATCCCAATCGTGAGAACAAGCAGCCTGCATGTCCTCAGAGAAAGCGAAGTTACTTACCTGTAGCAGGCATTCTCCGAGGACAGCAGGCTGATTGTTCTCACAAACCGCCCTCCTCCCCTTTGGAGTTGTGTCTTCCCTTGTCTTTTGCTTTCTACTGGACTGAGCAGCACGCTCGCGTTACGGGCGGGAAGACGGTTGCTCATGCACGGTTCGCACATGTCCATGTGGGGGCTAGCAAACTTTGTTGCTAGGAAGATCTTCTGATCTGGGGTTGCCGTGGGACGTCACCCAATCATGAGAACAATCTGCCTGCTGTCCTCGGAGAATACCTGCTACAGGTAAGTAACTTCGCTTTTCCCTGGAAGCTTAACAAAAATCTGACTGCCACAAAATGTGCTTGTCAGAATACTGAAGCTTAATTTTGTCCAATTTTATTTTTGTTACATTTGTACCCCGCGCTTTCTCACTCGTGGCAGGCTCAATGCAGCTTACATGGGGCAATGGAGGGTTAAGTGACTTGCCCAGAGTCACAAGGAGCTGCCTGTGCCTGAAGTGGGAATTGAACTCAGTTCCTCAGTTCCCCAGGACCAAAGTCCACCACCCTAACCACTAGGCCACTCCTCCACTCCTCTCCAATCACTTAATACCTTATATTTTCTGTCTTACTTATCTGTTATTCTTCAACTCTGACCTCTAAGGTCACCTTCACATAATTCTGCTTCTTTAGTATTTTTCCCAATTATCCATCATTTGCGCTTTATAACCTCCCTCCCTCGAATACTTATCACTCATACTTGTCCTTCACTTAAAATGTCTCTGTATTAATTCAGAGTTTGTTTGAAACAAACAGAGGTTTTAAAGTTTATGGCCTATTATTTTACGCTAAGCAAACCTGTCTGTTAACTTGGCCCTGCAAAAGCCAAAAAGACACAAGCTATAGTTTTAGATCATAGATATGGGAATAAGTTATGTATACAAAGCTGGCTGATCTGCAAAACCAGACAACTCTATTCTAAACAGTTTGAAATACTTAGGTGTTTGGGTCGATTCTGTCCTTTCCATGACTGAGCAGTTAAAATATTAAAATATACAATTCAAAAAGTTTTTTACAAACTCAGGCTAATTCGTAGAATGAAGGATTTTTTTGTCACCATTAAATTTTTGGACTGTGGTTCAGGCATCCGTTACTCCCTTATAGGATTATTGTAATGCTTGATATCTAGTATTGCCTGCTTATAGGCTGCATGCTTACAGATTTGCCAAAATACTGCAGCTTGACTTTTGTCAAATCTTAATCGATTTGATCATATTACTCCTACCCTTTGGGTATTGCATTGGCTAACCATTACTTGGAGGATCAAGCTTAAAATTTTAACCTTGGTCCACAAAGCTCTGAATAATAATGGTCCATTGATCTTGGTTATTTCTTTGAAAATTCATACGCCAGTTAGATCTGGAGACAAATTGTTAAGTAAATAAATATTGCCATACTGGGACAGACCGACGGTCCATCAAGCCCAGCATCCTGTTTCCAACAGTGGCCAATCCAGGTCAAGATCTCAAAAAAGTACAATACATTTTATGCTGCTTAGCCTAGAAATAAGCAGTGGATTTTCCCCAAGTCCATTTTAATAATGGTCTATGGACTTTTCCTTTAGGAAGCCATCCAAACTTTTTTTAAGCCCCATTAAGCTCACATTAAGTGTCATCTGCCATTTGAATGGTCAGTCTCCCAGTCTTGTAAGGTCCATATTTTTTCACAATCCTCTTTTGATTTAACAACTTTGAATAACCTGTCTTCCAACTGGTTATAAATTTACATTTTACATTGATGAAACTGCTATTATTATTGGGAATATTTAGATTTACTAAAGGAAAGTTATATTCTAATGGAAGCTGATTGTTGAATCAACTGAATTTGTTTGTTCAGACTGTATCATTTCTGGTCACACCTAGAGAACCTTTTTTGATACAGCACATGGCTGACTCACTGTGAGGTAATCACTGCACAGCAGGAGGTGGGTTGGGCTCTAAATAGGGAGACACAGACCACTTTGTAGCATTCCATGTGCTGGACCTGAACCAAAATACTGCTAAATGATTTCTGATTATTTAATTCTAATTTCTCAACTTTTTGGCTATAGGTTTATCTACCTGATATATCTATTCTCTTGAATTTATTGCTTATTGCTAAATTTGTCCTGTGAATCTGTATTGTGGTGCACTTCTCTTCTAACCCTGCCCCCCTCCCAAAAAGACAAAAACAACAACAAAAAAAACCTCTTCCCTTTCCTGCCTAGCTCTGATAGTAGGAGAGGATAGGCTTTTCTAACTGCTTGTCCTGTAGCATTCTAACTTTGTGGACAGGTTCTGCCAGTCCTAGGCAAAAAAAAAACTTAAAGGGGCATTTTCGAAAGAGAAGGGCGCCCATCTTCCGACACAAATCGGGAGATGGGCGTCCTTCTCTCAGGGTTGCCCAAATCGGCATAATCGAAAACCGATTTTGGGCATCCTCAACTGCTTTCCGTCACGGGGACGACCAAAGTTCACGGGGGCATGTCGGAAGCATTGCAAAGGCGGGACTGGGGTGTGCCTAACACATGGGCGTCCTCGACCGATAATGGAAAAAAGAAGGGCGTCCCTGACGAGCATTTGGCCAACTTTACTTGATCCATTTTTTTTCACGACCAAGCCTCAAAAAGGTGCCCAAACTGACCAGATGACCACTGGAGAGAATAGGGGATGACCTCCCTTGACTCCCCCAGTGATCACTAACCCCTCCTTCCCTGAAAAAAAAACTTTAAAAACTTTTTTTGCCTGAAATGTCATACTCAGGTCCATCGCAGCAGTATGCAGGTCCCTGAGAGGGGGGAGGTATGTGTGTGTCAGCGGAGGCATAGCGAAGGCGTGGACGTCCTTCTTTCAAACATTTTGGACTTCATGAACTGGCCCCCCCCCCTAGGGACGGCCAGATTTCAAAGGAGTGGAGTGGAGGAGTGGGCTAGTGGTTAGAGCACTGGTCTTGCAATCCACAGGTGACCTGTTCAAATCCCACTGCTGCTACTTGTGATCCAAAATCCAAATAAATAAAGGGGGTGTCGGAGGCATAGCAGGCATGGACGTCCTTCTCACAGAAACATTCAAGCATGGACGTCCTTCTCACAGAAACATCACATTTTGGATATCCTCAACTGCCATCACAGGGACGGAGGCATAGCGAAGGATGTCCTCAACTGCCATTGTAGGGACGGAGGCATAGCGAAGGACGTCCTTCACCCGTACTCTAAAAAAAAAAAAAAAGACGTCCCTGACGAGCACTTGGACGTTTTCACCTGGACTTGTATTTTTCTAAGGTTGTAGATGGCAATTTATTTAAGGTTGTAGACGGCTATTATACATGCAGCTTGTCTGCATGTATGAAGCTGTCTTTGGCTTTTGCAGAGCAGCCACGCATAATGCTTGGCTGCTGTGCACTGGCTTCCCCTCCTTAAGAAGGAAATCAAACTCGTGTGCAAATGAGCTAACTGTGAGCAGCTCATTTGCATGCGATTTCCTTCATGCATTCCCATTCCTTTCCGAATCGCTAAGGGATTGGTAAGGGAAGGGCTTTTTCTGTTCAGTTAGTGCGTCGCTAGTCCACTGCAGTGCCCCCTAGGGTGCCTGTTTCGTGTCCTGGCATGTCAGGGGACCAATGCACTACGAAATGGCTGGCTCCTGCCCATGACCAAAGGACTTTCATTTGGTCGTTTCTGAGATGGGCGTCCTCGGTTTCCATTATCGCCGAAAACCGGGTGCAACCATCTCTAAGGTAAACCTGAATGTTGAGATTTGGGCGTCCACAACCGTATTATCGAAATGAAAGATGGCCGCCCATCTTGTTTCGATAATACGGGTTTCCTCGCCCCTTCACGGGGACATCCTGCGAGGATGCCCTCAGGAAAACTTGGGCGCCCCGTTCGATTATGCCCCTCCACGTCTCCCAACTGGTTATAAATTTGCATTTTACATTGATGAAACTGCTATAATTATTGGGAATATTTAGATTTACTACAGGAAAGTTATATTCTAGTGGAAATTGATTGTTGAATCAATCGAAATTGTTTGATCAGACTGTATGATTTCTGGTCACACCTAGAGAACTTTTTTTGATACAGTACTTGGCTGACTCACTGGGACTTATAGTCCCACCCACCCCAGCCAAAACTCATTAACTTTACTCCTCAGACATACACAATCTTGCAGACTGTTAACTCTATCATAGTATAATTGTTCATACCCATTTCAACCAATCAGGATGACTTTTATTCTCTGTAATAATTGTGATGCTTTAGTTTCATGGCAAATCATCTGGAGACTTAACGCTTGTCCTATCTGTCTTCTGCTTGCTAGTCAGGAGCTCAGTAAACTAAAGCAGGAATTGGATGCACTTAAAGCAGCTTCTATGACTGCACAGAATCATACCAACTTCTCACCACTGCCTCAAAGGATAAAACTACCTAAGAATAGATGGTTCACAGTAGGCTCAGGCAGACTAGTTATGTGGCACAGAAGCATCCGCTCTCACAAGTGTTGCCTCTACAGAATTCTTTTGCTCCATTACAGCACTGTGATGTCCCTGAAAATAGAACTGAGGCGGAACAAAAAACAATGAAGGTGGAACAAAAAGATATTAAGGTGCCAAAGAGAAGACACCCCCAAAGCAACTAATATTGAAACTCATACCAGGAAAATGTTTCTACTAGGCCATTAGCAGAGGCATTAACTTTGAAACACAGTTCAAGGGCCCTGTAAAGTGAAATGCCTTCCAGGAGTACCAAGCAAATAATCTCTGTAATCGGAGTATAAACTAAGGAGTCAAACACTGATGTTGTTATCCACCTGGGAGCAAATGACTTGTCCAGTAATACCACCTTACTGTGCAGAGAGCTTTTCAGGAGCTGGGGGAGGGGTTAAAAACCTTTGTACAAACAGTAGCTTTTCTGAAGTACTACCTACCTTTAGAAAGGAGAGAAAAGATTGCGAAGTACTGAAAATGTCAATAGTTGGCTCAAAGCCTGGTGTCACCAGTAGGATTAGGTACATAGGAGGATGGGGCAATACATGGAAAAACAAAAGACTATATTTTAAACGATGGGCTGCATCTCACTGTAGCAGGAAAAAAAATCCTTGGGGAGAAATTTAGACAATGTATTTCTAGGCATTTAAACTAGAAGGCAGGGGTGGCATATGGAGGCAGGTTACTTCAAGTGGTCATTCCCAGCTAAAGCTAAAGACAAGATGTGACAGTAGAAAAGAAAGCAATGAAAACAACAATCTTAGGAAATCACTTCTTATCACCACAGCAGGAAGTGAGACTAAACAAAAAAACTGGAAGGTAAAAATGCCACTGAAATGTAGATGGAAAGCGATGACCAGAAATGCTCACAGTCTAAGCAATAAAGTTCATTACCTGCAAGCCCTGATGTTAGAGGCAGATTTAGACGTTGTTGCAATCATGGAGACATGGCTCAATGATTCCCATGAATGGGGATGCAAACATACCAGACTATAATCTATTTAGGAAGGTAGAAATGGTCATAAAGATGGAAGAGTAGCTCTGTATGTGAGAAATGATATTGCAGCAACTGAAATGACAGGGGCCTGGGGAAAGGAAGAAGCAATATAGATCAACTTAAAAGATGATATAGAGAAGAGAGGGGCAGAGCAAGATTGCGGCACTAACAGCGTTCCGTGACTGACTCTCCAGAGACCGCTGGGTTTATCCTTTTCTCTTCGTTTTTCTTTAACGAAATTTCTTGCTTACCAAATTGGAAATGCCCCACACGAAGCGAAAGGGATCCGTTCGAACCGGGACCCAGCCGGCTCTGACATTAACACCTACCCAGCAGACCTTGGAGAGCTTTCTCATGAGATCCACTTTATTGGCGGTCGGAGCTCCCGCTCAGCTAGCGGCTCAAGGAGAAGCCGAGCTCTTGGGACAGGACACATCGTTGTCCCCTCCGACGCTCTTCCCACCGCCGCAACCGGCTGAAAACGATGGCAAGGTGGAAGCCCTAACCCGCAGAGACGTGGGAGGGGTGACCTGTCTGGGACCCGACGTCGGATCAACAGCCGAGGCTCTCTTTACACCTGAGGCTCAGACATGGAGAGGGATCTTGGGGTGATAGTATCTGAGGATCTGAAGGCGACGAAACAGTGTGAGAAGGCGGTGGCTGTGGCCAGAAGGTTGCTAGGCTATATAGAGAGAGGTGTGACCAGCAGAAGAAAGGAGGTGTTGATGCTGCTGTACAAGTCGTTGGTGAGTCCCCACCTGGAGTATTGTGTTCAGTTATGGAGGCTGTATCTTGCTAAGGATGTAAAAACAATTGAAGCAGTGCAAAGAAAAGCTACAAAAATGGTATGGGATTTGCATTACAAGATGTATGAGGAGAGACTTGCTGACCTGAACATGTATACGCTGGAGGAAAGGAGAAACTGGTACAGACATTCAAATATTTGAAAGGTATTAATCCGCAAACAAACATTTTCCGGAGATGGGAAGGCGGTAGAACTAGAGAACATGAAATGAGATTGAAGGGGGCAGACTCAAGAAAAATGTCAGGAAGTATTTTTTACAGAGAGAGTGGTAGATACTTAGAATGCCCTCCTGCGGGAGGTGGTGGAGATGAAAACGGTAACAGAATTCAAACATGCATGGGATAAATATAAAGGAATCCTGTTCAGAAGGAATGGATCCTCAAAAGCTTAGCAGAGATTGGGTGGCATCACCGGTGGTTGGGAGGCGGGGCTAGTGCTGGGCAGACTTCTATGGTCTGTGCCCTGAAAATGGCAGATACAAATCAAGGTCAAGTATACATATAAAGTAGCACATATGAGTTTATCTTGTTGGGCAGACTAGATGGACCATACAGGTCTTTCTCTGCTGTCATCTACTATGTTACTATGTTTTGTGTTGTTAGCAAATTGAATTACCTCACTACTTACTCCCATCTCTACATGAAACTCCTCTCATATGAGGAAAAGCTTAAAGAGGTTAGGGCTCTTCAGCTTGGAAAAGAGACGGATGAGGAGAGATATGATTGAATCATTGTGGATTGAAATTCCATGTATAAAAGGGAAAAGGACGGTGATAGGAGTGTACTACGGTCCACCTCTCCAGGTTGAGCAGGTAGACGCAGAAATGATAAAAGAAATCAGAGACGCAAACAAAATGGGCAATGTGATAATAATGGGTGACTTCAATTATCCAAATATAGACTGGGTAAATGTAACATCGGGACACGCTAGACAGGTACAGTTCCTTGATGAAATCAAGGATAGCTTTATGGAGCAGCTGGTGCAGGAGCCGACGAGAGAAGAAAAAATTCTAGACTTGGTCCTTAGTAGAGTGCATGATCTGGTGAGGGACGTTATGGTACTGGGGCCGCTTGATAACAGTGATCATAATATGATCAGTTTTGATATCAACCTTGAAGTAACTATACATAATATGTTAGCGTTTAACTTTTAAAAAAGGAGACTATGATAAAATGAGAAGAACGGTTAAAAAAAACTTAGGGGGGCAACTGAGAAGGTAAAAACTGTACAGCAGACATGGACGCTGTTCAAAAATACCATCCTGGAGGCCCAGGCCAAACATATTCCGCGAATTAGAAAAGAAAGACGGAAGTCTAAAAGACAGCCGGCGTGGTTGAAAAGTGAGATGAAGGAAGCTATTAGGGCTAAAAGAAATGCCTTCAGAAAATGGAAGAAGGAACCGTCTGAAAATAACAAGAAGCAGCATAAGGAGTGTCAAAGCAAATGCAAGGCGCAGATAAAGAAGGCCAAGAGGGATTACGAAAAAAAGATAGCATTAGAGGCAAAAAAAACATAGCAAAATTTTTTTCGGTATATTAAAAGCAGGAAGCCGGCAAAGAATTGGTTGGGCCGCTGGATGACCGAGGGGTAAAAGGGGCAATCAAGGAAGATAAAGACGTAGCGGAGAGATTGAATGAATTCTTTGCTTCGGTCTTCACCGAGGAAGATTTGGGTGGGATACCGGTGTCGGAAATGGTATCTCAAGCGGACGAGTCGGAGAAACTTACTGACTTCACGGTAAACATGGAGGACGTAATGGGGCAGTTTAGCAAATCTCCTGGACCGGATGATATACATCCTAGAACTGAAAAATGAGCTTGCGGAGCTACTGTTAGTGAATTTATCCTTAAAATTGAGCGTGGTACCAGAAGATTGGAGGGTGGCCAATGTAATGCCGATTTTTAAAAAAGGTTCCAGGGGAGATCCGGGAAATTATAGACCGGTGAGTCTGACGTCGGTGCCAAGGAAAATGGTAGAGGCCATTATCAAAAACAAAACTACAGAGCACATCCAAGGACATGGATTACTGAGACCAAGCCAGCATGGCTTTTGTGTGGGGAAATCTTGCCTGACCAATTTACTTCAATTCTTTGAAGGAGTAAACAAACGTGGACAAAGGGGAGCAGGCTGATATTGTGTATCTGGATTTTCAAAAGGCGTTTGACAAGGTACCTCATGAAAGGCTACAGAGGAAATTGGAGGGTCATGGGATAGGAGGAAATGTCCTATTGTGGATTAAAAACTGGTTGAAGGATAGGAAACAGAGAGTGGGGTTAAATGGGCAGTATTCACAATGGAGAAGTGTAGTTAGTGGGGTTCCTCAAGGGTCTGTGCTAGGACCGCTGCTTTTTAATATATTTATAAATGATTTAGAGATTGGAGTAACTAGCGAGGTAATTAAATTTGCTGATGATACAAAGTTATTCAAAGTCGTTAACTCGTGACAGGATTGTGAAAAATTACAGAAGGACCTTATGAGACTGGGACACTGGGCGGCTAAATAGCAGATGTCGTTTAATGTGAGCAAGTGCAAGGTGATGCATGTGGGAAAAAAGAACCCGAATTATAGCTACGTCATGCAAGGTTCCACGTTAGGAGTTACGGACCAAGAAAGGGATCTGTGTGTCGTCGTCGATAATACACTGAAACCTTCTGCTCAGTGTGCTGCTGCGGCTAGGAAAGCGAATAGAATGTTGGGTATTATTAGGAAAGGTATCTAAAACAGGTGTGAGGATGTTATAATGCCGTTATATCGCTCCATGGTGCGACCGCACCTTGAGTATTGTGTTCAATTCTGGTCGCCACATCTCAAGAAAGATATAATGGAATTGGAAAAGGCGACTAAAATGATAGCGGGGATGGGACAACTTCCCTATGAAGAAAGACTAAGGAGGCTAGGGCTTTTCATCTTGGAGAAGAGACGGCTGAGGGGAGACATGATAGAGGTATATAAAATAATGAGGTGAGTGGAGTGGAACAGGTGGATGTGAAGCGTCTGTTCACGCTTTCCAAAAATACTAGGACAGTGTAGTAAATTTAAAACAAATAGGAGAAAATTTTTCTTCACCCAACGCATGATTAAACTCTGGAATTCGTTGCCGGAGAACGTGGTGAAGGCGGTTAGCTTGGCAGAGTTTAAAAAGGGGTTAGACGGTTTCCTAAAGGACAAGTCCATAAACCACTACTAAATGGACTTGGGAAAAGTCCACAATTCCAGGAATAACATGTATAGAATGTTTGTACGTTTGGGAAGCTTGCCAGGTGCCCTTGGCCTGGATTGGACGCTGTCATGGACAGGATGCTGGGCTCGATGGACCCTTGGTCTTTTCCCAGTGTGGCATTACTTATGTACTTATGAGGTCGACAAAATCCTGAGTGGTGTAGAACGAGTAGAAGTAAATCAATTTATTACTCGTTTCAAAAGTACAAAGACCAGGTGACGCTCAAGGAATTTACATGGAAATACTTTTAAAACAGGAGGAAATATTTTTTCACTCAACGAATAGTTAAGCTGTGGAACTCTTTGCCGGAAAATGTGGTAACAGTGATTAGTGTATCTGGGTTTAAAACAGGTTTGGGCAAATTCCTAGAGGAAAAGTAACATAGTAGATGACGGCAGAAAAAGACCTGCATGGTCCATCCAGTCTGCCCAACAAGATAAATTCATATGTGTATACCTTACCTTGATTTGTACCTGTCTTTTTCAGGGCACAGACCGTATAAGTCTGCCCAGCAGGATTCCCCGCCTCCCAACCACCAGTTCTGCCTCCCATCACTGGCTCTGGCACAGACCGTATAAGTCTGCCCTCCACTATCCTCCCCTCTTCCCCCCACCTGCTCCGCCACCCAATTTCGGCTAAGCTTGTGAGGATCCATTCCTTCTGCACAGGATTCCTTTATGTATATCCCACGCATGTTTGAATTCCGTTACCGTTTTCATCTCCACCACCTCCCGTGGGAGGGCATTCCAAGCATCCACCACCCTCTCCGTGAAAAAATACTTCCTGACATCTTTCCTGAGTCTGGCCCCCTTCAATCTCATTTCATGTCCTCTCGTTCTACCGCCTACCCATCTCTGGAAAAGATTTGTTTGCGGATTAATACCTTTCAAATATTTGAACATCTGTATCATATCACCCCTGTTCCTCCTTTCCTCCAGGGTATACATGTTCAGGTCTTGGAACGCAAATGCCATACCATTCTCGTAGCCTTTCTTTGCACCGCTTCCATTTTTTTAACATCCTTCGCAAGGTACGGCCTCCAAAACTGAACACAATACTCCAGGTGGGGCCTCACCAACGACTTGTACAGGGGCATCAACACTTCCTTTCTTCTGCTGATCACACCTCTCTCTATACAGCCTAGCAACCTTCTCGCTACGGCCACCGCCTTATCACACTGTTTCGTCGCCTTCAGATCCTCGGATACTATCACCCCAAGATCCCTCTGCCCCTCAGTACCTATCAGACTCTCCCCGCCTAACACATAAGTCTCTCGTGGGTTTCTACTCCCTAAGTGCAGGGAGTAGAAATACTTCCTGACATCTTTCCTGAGTCTGCACCCCTTCAATACCAGACTATGGAAAAGTCCATAGTCTGGTTTTGAGACAGACATGGGAAGCAACTGCTTGCCCTGCGATTTATAGTATGAAATGTTGCCACAATTTGGGTTTCTGCCAGGTACTTGTGACTTGGCTTGGCCACTGTTTGGAAAACAGGATACTGGGCCAGATGGACCATTGGTCTGACCCAGTATGGCTACTCTTATGTTATGTCATTTATAAATTTGTTAAAAAGCAGCGGTCCCAGCACAGACACCTGGGGAACCCCACTATCTACCCTTCTTCATTGAGAATACTGACCATTTAACCTTACTCTCTGTTTTCTATCTTTTAACCAGTTTTTAATCCACAGTAGAACACTACCTCCTATCCCATGACTCTCCAATTTCCTCTCCAGATACACAATATCGACTGGCTCACCTTTATCCACATGTTTGTTCAAAGAAATGTAATAGATTGGTGAGGCAAAATTTCCCTTCACTTGAAGTTCCATTGGTTTGACAAGTCAAATTAGATATCTGTCAATCCTCTATTTTTTGTATAGAAGGACTAGGTTTATGGAATGCATTACCGGAAGCATTGCACAAGACTTGCTCTATTCTGCAACTTAGGAAGTGTTTGAAGGCATATATGTTCACGCAAGCTTTTGCTGGTATTTAGTGACTGCTGTTCGATTTCTGATTTACCGTATTTACCTGCTGCATTTATATTTTATTTTATGCTTTTTGTTCCTTGTGTTTGAAGATATGCTTGTCATTTGTTATTATGTATTCTGCCATCGTGTTCTCTTTCATGAAAACACTAGAGATTCTATTTTCTGTTTGGAATACCCTCCCAAGATCATTATAACCTATGTTATCAAATTTTAAAGCGGAATTTAAAACTCATCTCTTTGGAGAAGCTTTTCGTTGACTCTTCCAGAGTGCCCAGTTCAGGCAGTCTGTTACCACAACGCACTTCTTCTGTTTTACCCCATCCTCTTTACTATCAGCATTGTAATTCCCCCCCCCCCCCCCCCCCTTTTCCTTTTTATGTCATGTCATCATCCTTGAATTTTTGTCTTCCCTTTCTCTCTCTTCCTTTTTTCAGTTTGTAAACTGCCATTGACGGCCTTCATAGGGCAGGGTAGTAAATAATAAAGAAACCTAGTACGATAGCACAGTCTGCAATTTCTTTTGAATAAATAAAAAAAATTACTAACCCCACAAAGTCTCACATTTCCCCAAGGCTGCCCAGAAGGCAGATCTCAGGGAAATCAGTGTGATCACACAAACAAACCCTCCAAAGGAAAAGCTACAAAGCATAAACTGAGATCAGCGGACCCTCTCCAGATCCCCACAGTGCAGAGACATGTCTTCATCTAAATGAAGTTGTTTGAATGCTCTCCATTCTTCCTCTTCCTATTTCCAAATATGTGGCCAAGGCCATCACCAATAAGCCTTTGTTATCCCCAGAATTCATAGCTCCAACACCAGATTAGTCGCATATCAACATGCAGGGCTCGCTGCTCCTAATCCTTCAAAGATTTCCTCAGGAGAGAACCCCCTACTTCAAACCACAACCAGAAGGCCAAAATTGATTCTACTCATCTCAGCCCTCATTATTCTCAAGGATTGGTCACCACATCCTATGATGCTTCATCACTTTGAGTCCTGAATTAACTCCATTTGGTGCACAGCACCATTGAATTCTATCACTGAGAGACTGCAGGAGATTACACCATCTTCTGCTCTCCATACACTGTTTAACCATCAGAGGATCCCATACCCAAGAAACGTGAAGATCATTCCTACCCAAATTCCTACAAAAGATCTCCAAAACCCTCACCCTTGACTCCTAGCAGATGCAGGATAACAAACGATACTTTCAATCCATCTACAGTACTAAGATTCTTGCACATCTGGTTCATCAAATTTTGCAGGACCTCCAACTTCTAAAGTTCTCAGTTTTTTCTGGTACTTTCGACTCTGTCTTAATCGCTTTGCTTCCTTTGACCTGTTCTCCCCTCTTTACCTGTGCCACATTTCCCCTTCTGTCTCACATTCCCTGTCCCGTATTCCCGTGCCTTTCTTCCCATTTCCTTCCCTCCTCTGTCCCTTCCTCAGCATTGTTAAGGATTTTTATTTTGGTATTGTAAACCGCTTAGTCGCCTGTCTAGGATCAATTTTGTGGTATATCAAGTGTATGTACAAATAAATATACATCTGGAAAACTCCTGTCGATGCAGGTGATCTCCAGACGCCTTGAAATAAAGTCTGTTCGGCCCCAGGGTACAACCAGTCTCAACTTCTTCATCAGTCAGTAGTCTCAGAGGCAGCACTAAAAATGTCCAAAGTCCCCTTATCAGAAGCTCATACCCCATCAGGGCACCAGAAGATTCAGGACATCATTGGGGAAAAAGGTGTACCACGGGCCATGGTTAGCCAGTAGATAGTGCAAGATCCGTAACTGAGGGGTCATTATCACCATTCCCTTCTTCAAGAGACAGCCCTCCAAACCCATCACTAGGATCTGCAAGATCAACTCCTCCAATTGCACATCAGCTTACAGGAATGGCACAGTATCCCACATAGCCATAGTCATAGTAAAACTGCCTGACTCAGAGCATCTGGTCATCCAGAGACCTGCATGACTTCCTCATGGATGCGCCCTGCTTTGGGGGCAACTTTTTTGACCAAAATGTAAAAGCTGTGGTCTCCTATATCAAATAGTATTGTTCTGTCTTGCAAGAGCTATCTTTTCAGCTGCCAGACCCCCTTTTTCAGTACCACAGGGCCAAACATCCCCTCTAAAAGAAGACTTGCCCTTCCCTCATATGTCCTATCTATCTTACCCCCTTAGAGCTTCCCAGCACTAACCTGCTCAGCCGTATACTTGGCGACAAAGGCCTCATGAATGCAAGCAGCAGTGTGAAACTTTCTGTACCCCCATCAAACCCAAACTCATTTTTTGACTGACTACTAATGGAAGAAAGGCATCAGCATTTCAGAGAGGCCTGTCACACCCTCGCCACAGAATGGTGAGTTCTAAAACTCATAAAACAATGTCTACAAAATGAATTTCATCCAATCCCACCTGACTCAAGATCCAAGACCAAAGATCTTATTCCAGGAAATGCTGTACAGGCTGCAGTGCTTGATTTGCTTTTGCACAGCTGAGCAATCAAAGACCCTCTATCCCAACAGGGATGGGATTTATTTCTCATCCCCAGGAAGAAGGGAGGGGGGGGGTCCTGAGGCTCATGCTTGACCTCCATAATCCTCATTCTTTTCCTAAAGATAGAGATATTCGATATAAAAATCCAAACCACAATACTGTTTCACCCTACATCATTTGGCTTGCATCTCTGGAACTGAAGGATGCCTGTACCCTCATTACAGTCCAACCTCACTTCTGACAGTTTCTTTGCTTCATATTACTCAGCCACTATTATCAATATTAAGTGCTCTTCTTTGACTTTTCCTCATATCCCAGTGTTTATAAACCCCCAGATTTTATAAGTTGCCCAAATTTACACGCCAAAATTTAAGCACAATCCTGTGATATGTGTGCAACTTCATTGATTAACAAGCCAATTAACAGCAATGACTGGGTGCTAACAATCAATTGTTGACATTACCTGGCACCAGTTGGGATTTGCACACACATCTGGCTGCAAGTTATTTTATAAGGCAGTGTGCCAAACTCCCATAGCATGTATCTCGAAAGGGGGCATTGCCATGGAAAAAACATGGGTATGTTAAGGGGTGTTCAAAACTTTTCATGCATGGTTATAGAATACTGGGTCAGTGTGCCTAAATTGAGCACCAGCATTTACACCAGATACCAGCAGGTGTAATTCTGGCGCCCATAGTTAGGTATGAGATCCACACTTAAGCATTATTTTATTAAGTGCACATGCCCTTTACAGAACAGTGCTGATTTTTTTCCGGTGCCTAATTTGGAGTGTCATTTATAGAATCTGGCCCAAAGTATCTCGCTGTCTTTAGTTTATTTTGTGCTTGCCTTTGCCAATTAACAGATCAAAGTGCAGACAATTCTCATGTAGAGCCACAAAACACCCTTTTAAGGTGGATAGTGTTCACAATGAGCTCCTTTTATTAACGACTATATGTAGATCCTTCAAGAGGTAGTGTGTCGTGATTTAGGCTCTAAAACCCTTTCTGATGTTTTGGTGCCACCTCAGTAAGGCCAATACACAATCTCTCCACTGCAAAACACTATACACAAACTTGTGCAAAAACACACTCTTAACCTTAGCAAACCATAACAGCACTAATTCCAAGGACAGGACGAGCTACAACCTTATGTGTGGAAAGGCAGCACTGTAATTACACCGGGCTCTAAAACCTAGTGAAACAAAAAAACCCCAAAAAGGGTTGTAAATACTACACACTAGTAGAATACTGCACCTTGATTACACATGAAAAACACACGACACAACAGATATGAAGGCAAAACTGGAAAGTTACCTCAAGAAGTCAGACTCAGCATGCAGCAAAGGTCCAAGAAAGCACAAAGGCAGACGGTCTGCAAACTCCAAGATGGAAAACAAAAAAGAGCAGATCGTGTGAAAATAAGATGTAATTTATTTAAACAGTATAGCAATACTCATGTAAATACAAACAGCCCGACACAGGCCGTGTTTCGCCCAACTGGGCTGCTTCAGGGGCTATGAAAAGATAAAATATATAAATATTGTCTGTTATAATATTACACATGTAGATAACATATATATATATATATATATATATATATATATATATATATATATATATATATACACATACATGTATATACACACACAACAATTATATCGTCTATATAAACGTACATATATAAATTTAAAATAATACATCATCTAAAATTATATTAAATATTAATAAAACAGAGATCAAAAAGAATAAAAGGAACAGCTACGACTTAAAATTAAAATTCTTCATATGCACATATGATGGGCAAACATAGGCAATACTAGAAAAATTAAAACTTACATGCAAAATATCACAGATGAACATTTCCAAAAGCTGACATATTCCAGTTAATAAATTCTGAATAAAATACTTTTTTTTACCTTTGTTGTCTGATCATTTAGTTTTTCTATTCACTTTGGTCCCAGTGTCTTCTTTCCATTTGATATTTTTTCTCTCACCATGTCCACCATCCTCCTGTGTCCTTATGCGTCCTTGTGTGTCTTTATGCGTCCTGTCTACCATCTGTAGCCCTGTCCCTATCCTTTCTCCAGTTTCAGCATCTGCCTTCAAAGTGTTCCGATCCAGCCCTTAAATTCAGCAATTTCCCCTCCATCCATATCCAGCATTTCTCCCCTCCATCCATGTGCATGTACTTCCTTTGTCTTTCCTATCCTCCATCCTTGTCCAACATTTCTCCTCTGTTCCCTGCCCTCCACTCCATCCATGTTCAGATTTCTCCTCTCTTCCCTCCCCTCCATCCATCCATCCATGTCCAGCACCTTCCCTCTTTCTCTCCTACCCTTCCATCCAGTGTCATCCCTCTTTCTCTCTCCATCCTTCTACCCATTACCCTCTCCCAATCCTTCCGTCTATTGTCTCCCTTTATATCTCCTTCCTTCTAAACAGTTCTCTCTCTTGACCCTTTTCCATTCAGCATGTCCTCTCTATCCCCATCCTTCCAGTGTCTTTCCTCTTTCCCTCCCTACCCTTACGTCCATTGTCTTCCCTCTTTCTGCCCCCTCCTTCCAGCTTTTCCCTCTTTCTCCCTCCTTTCATTCAGCATTTCTCCGTCTGACAGCTAGGGTCTCCCCCAGTTTCTCCCCAGCAGCTTCTCTCTCCTGCCGATGACCCCTCTTTCTCCCCCCATCTTTCCACTAATCTCTCTCTCTCTGTACCCCTCTTCCATCCAGCATCTTCTCTCTGGCTCTCCCCTGCTCTTTTCCATGGCTCCTCTTTCTCTCCCCATCTCTATCTGGCTTTCCCCTGCTCTTTTCCATGGCCCTGGCTTTCCCCTGCTCTCTTCCATGTCCCCTTTTCTCTCCCCATCTCTCTCTGGCTCTCCCCTGCTCTCTTCCATGTCCCCTCTTTCTCTCCCCATCTCTCTCTGGCTCTCCCCTGCACTTTTTCACTTTCTCTCTCTCTCCTCCAGCGTCCTCATGCATCTCTCCTCTCCCTCATGCATCCCACCTTTCTCTTCCCTCCCCTTCTTGCTTCCATCACTCTTACTCCTTTCTCCACCCCCCTTTTCCCATTCCCATGCCCTGCCATTGCTTTCCTTCCTCCCTCTTCTCCTTAGATGTGCATCTCACATCCTCCTCTCTCCACCCCCCTTTCCCTTTGATCGGTCTGTCTGGCATCGCTTCCCCCCCCCTCGGACTAGTGCGGTACCGTATTGCTCTCCCCCTCTGCTCCTGTCACGTCGTCTTTCAACGAGGCTTCCTGTTCCCGTAGCAGCAACAGCAGCAGCAGCATTAGCAATGATGTTAAAGGCCTTCAACACTAATAATTTACTACGTTCTCCTGGTTCTTGCTTGTTTTTAAGTGTTTTGTACTGCGTTGCACTGATCTGTCTTGATTTGAGTGAACTTCTGGAAGAATAACTATATATGCCAATTTATAGACCCCTGAAGAAGGCCTCTTTGGCCGAAACACGGACAGTGTAGGGTCTTAATAAATGATATTGGCTTTTTTACATTTGTGATTTTAGTTTGGTCTTTCTGTACATCTTCCGTTTTTGTTGTCTTTTTTGGTGTTTTTTACGGGAGATTTGGACTCTCTTTGTCGCGGTAGATTGGATAGGCCATATGGTCTTTATCTGGCTACATATTTCTGTGTAAGTTCAAATCTCCTCTTTTGCTCATTAGTCCTGCTACTAGATGGTTTCTTCTCCAGCCATCCAGTGTTGTTCCCAGGTGGCCCTCTTAAGACTGTTCCACGTGGAGGGGCATAATCAAAAGGGGTGCCCAAGTTTTCCTGAGGACGTCCTCACAGGATGTCCCGGCGAAGGGGCGGGGAAATACGTATTATTGAAACAAGATGGGCGTTGATCTTTTGTTTCGATTATACGGTTGGGGGACGCCCAAATCTTGAAATTTAGGTCATCGCTAAAGATGGTTGTCTTTAGACTTGGTCGTTTCTGATTTTCGGCGATAATGGAAACTAAGGACGCCCATCTCAGAAATGACCAAATGCAAGCCCTTTGATCATGGGAGGAGCCAGAATTCATAGTGCACTGGTCCCCCTGACATGCCAGGACACCAACCGGGCACCCTAGGGGGCACTGCAGTGGACTTCAGAAATTGCTCCCAGGAACTTCGCTCCCATACCTTGTGTGCTGAGTCCCCCAAAACCCACTACCCACCACTGTACACCACTACCATAGCCCTTACGGGTGAAGGGGGGCACCTAGATGTGGGTACAGTGGGTTTGTGGTGGGTTTTGAAGGGATCACATTTACCACCACAAGTGTAACAGGTAGGGGGCGGGGGGATGGGCCTGGGTCCGCCTGCCTGAAGTGCACTGCACCCACTAAAACTGCTCCAAGGACTTGCATACTGCTGTCATGATATCTGAGGCTGGCAAAAAATATTTAAAAAAATGTTTTTGAGGGTGGTATAGTGACCACTGGGGGAGTAAGGGGAGGTCATCCCTGATTCTCTCCGGTGGTCATCTGGTCAGTTCGGGCACCTTTTCGTGGCTTGGTTGTAAGAAAAAAAGGACCAAGTAAAGTCGTCCAAGTGCTTGTCAGGGACGCCCTTTTTTTCAATTATGGGTCGAGGACGCACATGTGTTAAGCACGCCCAAGACCCGCCTTCGCTACGCTTCCGACACCCCCCCGGGAACTTTGGTCGTCCCCAAGACGGAAAGCAGTTGGGGACGCCCAAAATCAGCTTTCGATTATGCCGATTTGGGCCACCCTGGGAGAAGGACACCCATCTCCCGATTTCTGTCGAAAGATGGGCATCCTTCTCTTTCGAAAATAAGCCTGACAGTGACCCTCAGCTTGGGATTCACCCTGTAATGTGCCTGCATTTCCCCTGCTTGTCCTCAGAGAAAGCGGTGTTGCTTACCTGTAGCAAGGATTCTCTGCATACAACAGGGGAATGCCACCCTTTTCCTTCCTCCTTCCCCAATGATAATGTAGCAACTTAATAGTAGAAACAAGAAGTAGCAAAGATAGATTGGGCAGATGGAGGAGACCTCTTGAGAATGGCAAAAGGAGAACTCTGGTACTCTGGATCCATCAGATGACATCACAATGCACCGTGGCTGCTTTTCCCTTCTGTCTGTGGCGAACCCTTATTACAAACTAGTGGAACCCAGCCCATTTCCTCAACAATGAAACGGGCCCTAGGAAGGCTCTCTTGTAAGCGAATTTTTGTCTCTCCCCTGCTCTCCCCTCCCCTCCATGTCCAGTGATTCTTTCCTTCCCTCCCCTCCCCTCCCCTCCATGTCCAGCAATTCTCCTCTTCCCTGCCCTCCCATCCGTGTCCCGCGATTCTCTTCTCTCCTGTCCTCGCCTCCCATCCCATCCATGTCCATCGATTCTGCTCTGCACTGCCCTGCCCTCCACTCGATGTGCTGCGATTCTCTCTTCCTTTGTACCTCATCGTTTTCTGGCTGGCCTGGCTGGCTTCCCTTCCTATCTATTCCAAATGAAATTCTGTTCAGTGGAGGAATAAGCACAGTAGCTTATCCTATATAATAATTTGCACCTCCAACGTTCCATCACTGTCTGGCTGCCTGGGTTCGTAGCATCTCATGACGTCAGCTCACCTCCAGCGTTCCCTTCCCTCCCACCCTCTGACATCATTACATTTTGATGCGAGGGCGGGGCAGTGAGGGGGAATGGAACGCTGGAGGCTGGCTGATGTCATGAGATGTTATGAACCCAGGCAGCCAGACACCGATGGAACGTTGGAGGTGCAAATTATTATATAGGATAAGCAACAGTGCTTATTCCTCCACTGAACAGAATTTCATTAGGAATATATGAGCATCAGAAAGGACAGGGCAGGAATTTTATTGTCCCCCCTTTTTTTTTTTTTTATTTTTTTTAGAAAATTTTTACTGCAAGCAGAAAAATCAGAAAATAGCCATATTAATTGTGACTGCACATCAATTTAAAAATTTAGGGGGTCTTTTACTAAGCTTAGCTTGAGTTATCTGCAGCAGGGCCCATAGGAATAAAATGGGCCCTGCTGCAGATAACTCGAGCTAAGCTTTAGTAAAAGACCCCCTTAATCACATAATCATGATTACAATTTATTATTGCAAGATTAATTGCATAACCCACCCCTCCTGTACAGTACAAAAGATAAAGACAGCAGATATAAATTCTCTCCTGGCCATTTGCTATTTATTTTCTCTCTCCCTACATCCATGTGCAGCAGCATCTTCCTTCTCTCTTCCCTTCCCTCCATTTATATGCAGCATTTCCTCCCTTCTCTCTTCCCCTCCTTGGGGTCCAGCATCTCTCCCCTGCCTTCCTCCCTCCAAGGTCTGGTATGTCTCTCTACCTCCCTCTTCCACCCCATACCTCCAAACTTGCAATCTTCATCAGCAGTGGCAACAATTAAACTAAGCTGCCTCCAGTTGGCTTAAGGGCCTTCTCTCTGTAGCTGCTCACCCACATAGCAACAGGAATTTGCATCGTAGAGAAGGACCCCAGGGCCAGTCACAGACAGCCTGGTTGAATCTCTGCTGGTAAGGACAGCAAGCGTGGAGGATCAGAGAAAGAGAGGGAGATAGGATGGGAGCCTGCACAAGCATTAATTTTATGCTTTAATCATGTTAAATGTGCAGCCCTAATATTAGTGTATCAGTATTCTGTGGCAAAAACCCTTGTGTAGAAGTAAGACAATGTCCTAGGCAAGTTAAAGAAAACAGTTCACTGATAGTTTCTTTCAACAATGGCCTTTGTATACATTTTTCTAGGAGTTTATGAACTGGTCACTTTTCAGATGAAACCAGGTGGACCTGCGTTTTGGGGTCAAGCCTTCAAAACAGCCACCAGTGTTCACACCCATGCTGTGTATAGTAAGCTGATTGGAGTCTTCCACACAGAATATGGAGTGCTTAACAGAGGTAATATTCACTTTGGTGGAAATGATTGGGTACTTGCATAATCCCTTCTATATCTAGGGTCCCCTTTATATTTACTTTGCATGTTTGGTTGTGCTAGGAATAGTAATAATGGCAATTGCCATGAATCAACATTTGCTGTAGCTTGGGAAGAAGTGCATCATGGTTTTAAGCAGAGAAAGGAGCTGTTTATGAAAGAAAATACAGACATGAAGGAGGCAATGCATTATCTAATCTTATATTCTGCTAAATCCAGTCAAAGTTCAAAGCAGATTACATAAAATTGATAGTATTTACATAAATTATAAAACTACACTATCTAGAAATAAATTACCATAGCATCATAAATACATTCCTGGTATATAGTTCTTAAAAACAAGAAATTTATCAAAAGGTTGTTTTTTAGTAAATGGTGAAATATAAGATAGTTCCTCTGAACACATACAGATGGAAGCTTATTCCAAAAATTTGCTGCTTCATAGGAAAGAGAAGTAAACCGGTTTTTACATCTGAATGCAAGTAGATTTAATCATACAATCTCAAATGTCTAATCTGTGTAGGAAATAAAATTAAATGGAACATGTATAAAGGAGCAGAAACATGTTTAAGATTGGTTGTATGACTTTTAAAACCACACAATATTCACACTTTAATAGGAAGCCAATGTCTTATCAAATGGCTCTCTGGTAAGAGCTAGATAAGTAATATTAACAGGTTTATTTTCGAAAGAGAAGGGCGCCCATGTTTTGACACAAATCGCAAGATGGGTGTCCTTCTCCCAGGATCACCCAAATCGGCATAATCGAAAGCCGATTTTGGGCGTCCTCAACTGCTTTCCATCGCGGGGATGACCAAAGTTCACGGGGGGGGGGGGGTGTCGGAAGCATAGTGAAGGCGGGACTGGGGCGTGCTTAACACATGGGCGTCCTCGGCCGATAATGGAAAAAAGAAGGACGTCCCTAATGAGCATTTGGCCAACTTGGTCCATTTTTTTCTTGCGACCAAGCCTCAAAAAGGTGCCCGAACTGACCAGATGACCTTCGGAAGGAATCGGGGATGACCTCCTCTTACTCCCCCAGTGGTCACTAACCCCCTCCCACCCAAAAAAAAAACTTTAAAAATATGTTTTGCCAGCCTCAAGTGTCTTACCCAGCTCCCTGACAGCAGTATGCAGGTCCCTGGAGCGGTTTTAGTGGGTGCAGTGCACTTCAGGCAGGCGGACCCAGGCCTATCCCCTCCCCTACCTGTTACACTTGTGGTGGTAAATGTGAGCCCTTCAAAACCCACCACAAACCCACTGTACCCACATGTAGGTGCCCCCTTCACCCGTAAGGCCTATGGTAGTGGTGTACAGTTGTGGGGAGTGGGTTTTGGGGGGGGGCTCAGCACACAAGATAAGGGAGCTATGCACCTGGGAGCAATTTCTGAAGTCCACTGCAGTGCCCCCTAGGGTGCCCAGTTGGTGTCTTGGCATGTCAGGGGGACCAGTGCACTACGAATGCTGGCTCCTTTCATGACCAAAGGGCTTTCATTTGGTCGTTTCTAAGATGGGCGTCCTCGGTTTCCATTATCGCCGAAAACCGGGGACGACCATCTCTAAGGTTGACCTAAATGTTGAGATTTGGGCGTCCCCGACCACATTATCGAAATGAAAGATGGCCGCCCATCTTGTTTCGATAATACGGGTTTCCTCGCCCCTTCGCTGGGACATCCTGTGAGGATGTCCTCAGGAAAACTTGGGCACCCCGTTTGATTATGCCCCTCTAAGTGTGAATACTGATAACCTCTGCGAAATCTCTCTATAGATAAGATTTTCCAGTTTTAGGTTGTACAGATTTTATATTTATGATAGTGGTCAGTCAAAAAAAAAAAAAAACACATTATCCAAAGAAACCTCACTAGCATATGTACCATCAAAACTCCTTTTCAAAACTAAAAAACTGAAAGAAAAAAGAGCTTCAAAATATAACTCCAGTATAAGCTTGATTTTTTTTTCTTTCTATTATAGGTTCAAAAAGCCTTCCATCTTTTGTCATTCACAGATAATCACTCATATAGACAAAAAAGTTCTATTTATTATTATTATTATTATTTTTAGCATTTATACCCCGCTCTTTCCCGCTAGATAGCAGGTTCAGTGCGGCTTACAAGGTATGGTACAAAGTATCACAGAGATAATACAAAGTATGGTACAAAGTATCACGAAGATAACCCAGTTGTAGAGAGTAGGGCAATAGGAAGAGATGTGGGGGAGAGGATTGGAGTATGGGTAGTGTTAGTGGTGTGGATTAGGTTCAAGAATTAAGTTGGGTTGTTTGGGTATGCTTGTTTGAAGAGGTAAGTTTTCAGCAGCTTTCGAAAGGGTAGATGTTCATTGGTTGTTTGGATGTGTCGAGGTATTGCGTTCCAGAGTTTGCTGCCTATAACGGAGAAGTTGGATGCGTAGTAGGTTTTGTATTTGAGGCCTTTGCAATTGGGCAGATGGAGATTGAGATATGTTCGAGAAGATTTGGACCCGTTCCTGGCTGGTAGATCAATCAATTCGGTCATGTAGCTTGGAGTTTCGCCATGAAGGATCTTGTGGATCATTGTGTGGGCTTTGAAGTTTATGCGTTCCTTGATAGGGAGCCAGTGGTTTTTCATGTAGTGGTGTTGCACTTTCGAATCGTGATTTGCCAAAAATGAGTCTGGCTGCTGTGTTTTGGGTGGTTTGGAGTTTTTTTATGATTTGGGCTTTGCAACCGATGAAGATGCTGTTGCAGTAGTCGACATGGGTGAGTACTGTGCATTGTACTAGATTGCGGAAAGTTTTCTGTGGGAGGAATGGTTTTACTCTTTTCAGTACCCACATCATGTTGAACATCTTCGTCGTCGTGGCTTTTGCATGAGTTTCTAAAGTTAGGTGGTTGTCTAATGTTACTCCTAGGATTTTTAGATTGTCACGTCGGGGGTGATCAGAGTGGTTGGGAGCAGAGTGGCATATTGTGATGAAAGGATTAGACATTGAGTTTTTTCTTTGTTCATTTTCATCTTGAAGGCGTTGGCCCAGGATGCTAGGATGTTCATGGCAGTGATTATTTTCTCCAAGATTTCTGTAAGGTTGGATTGGAAAGGGATGAATATTGTGACGTCATCAACGTAGATGAAGGGGTTGAGGCTGGATTTGGATAGGGATTTAGCCAGAGGAATCATCATAAGGTTGAAGAGGATCGGGGATAGAGGTGAGCCTTGGGGGACTCCGCATTTTGATGACCATGTAGGCGATATTGATGAGGTTGATTTGACCTGATATGATCTGGTGGTGATAAAACTTTTTATCCACTTAATGATGTTTCCGCCGATCCCTTGTTTGTCCAATAATTTTGTGAGAATATTATGGTCTACCATAACAAATGCACTTGATAAGTCGAACTGCAGAAGAAGTATTTTGTTGCCAATTGAAATTTCCTGTTTGAACCTGGATATCAGGGTGAGCAAGTACTGTTTCTATGCTGTGTGCAGGTCGAAAACCTGATTGTGATTCATGTAATATGGAGAACTTTTGGGTGAATTAGATGCCCAATATAAGCAAAAAGTTCTGAGAGTGAATTTATCCTGCAGGAAAAACAGACACACTGATAACACTTTTTTTTCTCTGATCATGAGTAGCTGAGAGACCTTTCCTTGCCATTAGTGCTTTCATAAGCTAATAGAAAGTACTCTAATAGCAATTAGGGGCCCTTTTACAAAGGTGTGGTAGGCTGTACATGTGTGCAGGGTGTGCCAAAACAAGAGTACCACCAGGCTAGCGCACCCTTCTGGTAGTAATTTCATATTTGGAGCACACCTATACAACCGGGACAAATGATTTTTTAAATTTCCTACCACGCGCGGCGTTTATGGCATTAATCAGAAGTTGGCATGCACTGACTGGTCACTGTGTATTTAGCATGTGAGCCCTTACCGCTAGATCAGTGGGTGGCGTTAAGGGCTCAGGCCGTAAATAGGTGTGCGTTGGTTTCAGTTTTACTGCAGACAATTTTCCCAGCCCATTGAAAAAAAGCCCTTTTTCCCAGACGTGGTAAAAATTGGCCTGGTGCGCACCAAAAACACCCGGCCACACTACCACAGGCCACTTTTTGCAGCGTCTTATTAAAAGGACCCCTGAACTTTTTAACAGTGCTTGAACATACTCTCTCTGGGGTACTGGCACCCCTAGGTGACTCAAAACCTAGGAGATATGAAGACCAGTCTCCTAGACAATAATAATACTATCAAATTATCTCATTTTGTTATAAGCAGTCTTAATGTGCATTTTCATAGACTATCATAACAGACAGATGTGGAGGGGCATTTTCGATACAACATCTAAGTGCGATTTTGGAGGTTTTAGTGAAAACGTCCAAAATCAGGCAAGCATAATGGAAAGATATTATGTTCCATAATACTGGTGAAGAACGTATAAAATGGAAACGTCTGACAATCAGAAAAGATGTTTTTTAGACACAACGTCCATCATACAAATGGTCACGCTAGAAACATCCTCTCTATGTGCAGAACCTCATAAGGCACCGCACGTGTAAGTACGTTCATGCACGTGCTGAACGTCCATATAAGGCACTGCACATTTCAGAACATTTATTCTGAGAGCAAAATGGCAATCAGGAGAGAGCCGAACTTTAGTCTTGCTGAGACACTTCACCTGGTGCAGCTCTGCATAAGGCAGAAACGGTGCCTATTTAAATGGCACCACCACCTGCCACCAAGAAATGTCTCCATAAGGACCTTAATAAGAGACATCCTTGCAAGGTGCAGGAATGGCAGCCTCCCCCCCCCCCCCCCCCCCCCCAGCATTGGACATGGGCTATCAGGTCCCCCTCCTGTTGCACCACATATAAGAGCTCCCTCACCAATGCAAGTACTGACTGAAGCCTCTCATTCAAGAGTAATGGGATATGTGCACATCCACATCCATAAATATAATCAGTATCCTAGAAAGGAAAACCATTTCCACATCCCTGCAATACTGCACATGCAGAACAGAAAGGGCACTCTCCGCCCCATGTCCACCTCAACTACCATATCACCTGTGCCTATGTAATGTTCCACCCCCCCCCCCCCCCCCGCACACAAGATGGCCGCTGCTTAGAGGTCATGGGAGCAACTAGCTCCTATGACACGGGCTGGATATTGGCCAGAAATCGGCTGGGAATGTTCAGTCCCACATGGGCACAGAGGACAGGGGACTAACGGTCAGCTGCTATCTAGTCCAGACCGACAGCCTCACCTCAAGAGTGGAGAGGAGAACGTTATCGAACCAAGGTCCTTCCACGAGCATCCTTGCCGGGAGGGTCGCTGCCGCCGAGTGCCGACCACGGCTTCCTCCCTTCCCAGAGCCGCAGCACTACCCTGCCGGGCGGGTCGCTACTGAGAGCTGGACCAGCTTCCACTGAACAACACCAAGAGAGGCACCGGCTGGACGCCCGCCCGAGGCTGTGAGGAGAAGAAGCAGTAACGGCGCCAAAGAGAGCAGGAGCAGCGCAGGGTAGACCTCCTGGAGACAGACACCGGGGGGACCGCTCCTCTGGCTTATACCTCCAACCACTGACACAGCTTTCAGGACTGTGTGTCCTGGGCAGCGCTTCTGGTCACCAGACTGTAAGTAAATAGTCTATTATATCTCAGGATGATGGGACTCCACAATTGACGAGGCTTGAAAGACCTGACATCAAAATCCAAGGTAGAGACTAAATAATTGCTGAAAGAGCTGGGAACGCCTCAGCGTGCCTCTGGGGGAGCCTTCTGCACGTTCACCGCTGAAACCTGAGATGTTGGGCTTGTGTGGAGCAATACAAAGGTATCGTGTCTCTGGTAACATCCAAAACTGAACAAAATAAACCAGGACCTTAGCCACCAATTATTAAACTAAAGTCTCAGCTAACACCAATGCACTAGTCCACTCATCCGATATTTATAATACAATGCACACCCATGAGTAGCAAGGGAACCCTCAGATGATTTTGCCACTTCTCATGCAGTCAAGTATACTGCTCTGAAATGGTATAGCGTTTTTTTCATCGGGTATCCCTACAGTGAGTTCGGAAGACTTTTTTCTTTTTTTCTGTGTTGTTGCTTCCCGACACCACTGTGCTACAAACTTTCAGTCTTTTAAAACAAATGTGCAAGGTGAAAAGCTGAGTACTTATCCAGTCTCGTGGGAATTCTTCCACTTTATTCCTCTTTATTCCACACTGCCTTCCCCTGAAACCGCCCGACTCTGCAGGTTTCAATTGCTTGCGAGGGTTAAGGCATGAAAAACAAAAGAACTCCTTCCTCTAGCTCAAATTGAAACGAGACTTCCTTCCCAAACTTATTGTGTGGCTTTTAAAGGCATCAGCAAGCACACGTTGGCCGGAAGAATCCTTCTACTGACGTCAGAGGCACAACCAACTTTTTGATACTCACAGGGGCCAGGTACTCAACGATCCAGAAAGCTATTCTCAACAAGAAACCACTGAAGGGGGAAAAAGACTAAGAGGCAGATGCAGCAACCAAACGTAAAAAAATCTAAATCGTTAAAGTCCCTAACGATTTTAAAATAACGAAAAATGCACCAAAAAAAAAAGTCACACATGCTGAGATCGGTATTGAAACGTACAATGTACCAAAGAATCACAATACACATCGTTAATCAGCCCCCAAATCATGCGCAGAGCAGCCAAGCGTTATGTTAGCTGCTCTGCGCATGCCACAAACAGTCAAAACACAGTCAAATCACAAGCACATGGCTCCCAAATCAAAATAAAAATAAAAAAAAAGGGTCGGGAGGGGGCAAGGGCGCTCATCAGGAGCATCCTGTACGGACGGCCTTGCCCCCCCCCCCCCCCCCCGCGCTCGCCACTTTCCGCCGCTCCCCACACCCCGAAAAAGCAAAATGCTAGCTGCCCCGGTCCCCCTCCCTTCCTCACTACTCTGTCACCTCAGCTCCGCCTCCCGACATCCTCCGTCCTGTGCCCCGCCCCCTTTTGGGGTCGTCGCCGCCATTCCCCTCTTCCATCGGGCCCCCCTCCCTCTTACCGGGCCCGTGCAGCGCCTCTCTCCTCTGTCCGAAGGCGCTGCACGGGCAAGAAGAAAGCTGATGGCTGCCTTCGCCCAGCTTCGATGGCGCGTCTTTCTCCTGCTGGGCCCGCCCCTGTCTGACGTCAGTAACCTACGTAGGTCCTGACGTCAGACAGGGGCGGGCCCAGCAGGAGAAAGACGCGCCATCGAAGCTGGGCGAAGGCAGCCATCAGCTTTCTTCTTGCCCGTGCAGCGCCTTCGGACAGAGGAGAGAGGCGCTGCACGGGCCCGGTAAGAGGGAGGGGGGCCCGATGGAGGAGGGGAATGGCGGCGACGACCCCAAAAGGGGGCGGGGCACAGGACGGAGGATGTCGGGAGGCGGAGCTGAGGTGACAGAGTAGTGAGGAAGGGAGGGGGGCAGGGGCTGCTCGAATTTTGCTTTTCGGGGTGGGGGGAGCGGCGGAAAGTGGCGAGCGCGGGGGGGGGGCAAGGCCGTCCGTACAGGACGCTCCTGATGAGCGCCCTTGCCCCCTCCCGATCCTTTTTTATTTTTATTTATTTTGTTTTTCTGACGTCCTTTGGACCAATCACAGCGCTTTTAGCTCTGCTAATGCGCTGGGATTGGCTCAAAGTTTGTTTATTTTTTCTCTTAATGATTTTTCCTGCCACAGAGCGACCTAACGAGTGGTCCAGACCTCTCGTTAGTTTTCCTGCCTTTTTCCTGCGTAAAGGCAATCGGAAAAGGTTAGTGCATGTCGTTTCAATGGGGTTTTCACACTAATTGCTCATCTCCATTCCGTTTTCGTTAGCTGCTGGCTTCCTCGGTAAAAGCCCTTTGATGCATGCAACGGATCAAATTTTCCTCGTTGGAGAGTCATTAAAGGCTCATTTAGCTTTAGTGCATCTGCCTCTAAATTATGGTGTTCCATTCCACACTTTCATTAAGTCCTCTAGGATTCACAGTGTTTAATGTAAATATCCAGCGCTGCTCTAAACGAGCCAACTTTACATTGTGGTCCATTCCCCTCGATGACAGAGGTACATGATCTATTATAAACCAACGAAGATCTGCAGAAGTATGTTTAAATTGTTCACAATGCGTTACTATAGGGGCTGTCATAGTCTTTGTGGCTAATCTGCTTTTATGTTCTACTAGTAAAAAAGGCCCGTTTCGTACAGAAATGAAATGGGCGCTAGCAAAGTTTTCCTCGGAGTGTGTATGTTTGAGAGAGTGAGTGTGTGAGAGAGAGTGAATGTGCGCACGTGTGTGTGTGTGTGACAGAGGGAGAGTGAGACTGGGTGCGAGTGTGTGTGTGAGAATGAGAGTATGTGCCAGGGTCTCCCCCCCCCCCCCCCCCGGTCTGTCTCCCAGTTGCAGGGGGGATTCCCCCCTCCCTCCCAGTTCCAGGGGGGTTCCCCCGTCCCTTTTTCCCAGTTGCAGGGTCCCCCCTCCCTGTTGCAGGGTCTGTCTGTGTCCCCTCTCCTTTTGTCCTCAATTTAAAAACGACAATGTGAAGCAGCAGCTCCTAGGTTTGCTTGTTTGTGAGTGTATAGCAATGACGGCTGCGTGGGGGAGTTGAAACAGAGATTAACCAATGGGCTTCCTTGCTTACCGTACACTTGCTTGGGTCACTTCCACTCCTGTGTATTAAACGTCCTGAAGCATGTCATAGGTTTGCTTCTTTTGTTTTCAGTGAATGGGATGACGGCTGCGCTGGAGTCGTAGCCAGTGCTGTTTCCTCCCCCCCACCGCTTCCGAGTCGCCAGTGGTCCTCGACCCCGAGCCCTCACCCACCTCCTCCACATTGGACACTCGCCGCAGCCATTTGCTCGCCGTGTTGCCGCCCTCCCTCTTCGTCCTGTGCGAGAATGTGAACCTGGACTTGGAGAGGAGAGGGAGGGCGGCGGAACGGCGAGCGTGCAGCTGCAAGTGTCCATCGTGGAAGAGGGTGGGTGAGTGGGACGGGGTCCATCCGGTTTGTTGGGTTTTTTTTGGCGTGCCCGCTACTCCTTGGCGCTGAGTGCAGTTATTTCTTCCTTCCCTTATTCCGCCTCCATGGCTGGTAGCTTTTTGTGAGGTCGAAGCGCTGCCGGGCCGCCTCCTCTTCCACATTCCGCCCTCTCTCCCGCCTCCTCTTCGTCGTTCCGCCCTCTCTCCTGCTTTCGGCTACTGATTGGCTCCTTGAATGTGCTCCGTGCTCCGCCCTCAACGTCATTACGTTTGACGCGAGGGCGGGGCCCACATCTGCTGCTACAGAGCTTCGAACAAACGAACTGGCTTCATTGACGTCAGTGGTCAATGGAACGTTGAGAGTGCTTTTTATGTCCAGATAGGGCGTGGCCTAGGGCGCAGATGGGTGTGGCTGAGTGCGGGAGTCCGAATAGCCTAGGTCAGGAGCCACAGTTGGAGAGAGGTGAGCTTCAGAACGTCTGAGGGGGATTCAGAATGTCTGAGGGGGATTTTATTTATATAGATAAGCCTCACCTTCATGTGTCTTGTAGTGCGCCCTACATAATATAAATGACAGGGACATTCAATGATATAAATAACAAATGGTGTATTACATGTGGTTTTATGTCTCAACCTAAATATCTGAGAAGTACCATATGGAGTCCATTGTGTGATGCTCACAGTCTGACTACAAAACTGACAAGAGCCACAGGGTTGATGCAAACCTTCCTCTATAAAATGGCTCTCAATAGTCCATGATGTGTGCACTAGACGGTCCCTAAGGTTCTGGCCCCGAGTATACGCGATGCACGGTTGTTCAGAGAAAATAGAATGAAACGTAAGTACTTGCCAATGTTTGTTAATGATTTGAGCTACCTGAGGAGCTAACTCAGAGAACCCAAGGACACATACCATCCTATCCATGGACTCTTTTGGTTTTTCCATCAAAAGTAAAGATCTCTGGGCAAACCAAGCTCGTTTAAAGGCCTGACGAATGCATTTCTCTGGATATCCACGATCACGTAATTTTTGAGTTAACAGAGCTGCCTGGTGTTTAAATGCTACATCTGTAGAACATATTCTCCGAAGTCTCAAAAATTGACCTATAGGTAGAGACCACTTTAATCTGTGGGGGTGGTGGCTGTTAAACAATAATAAAGTATTTCTGTCCGTGGGCTTATGGTAGACCGTAGTATTATTATTTATTGCATTTGTACCCCACATTATCCCACCTATTTGCAGGCTCAATGTGGCTGCAAATACAATCTACCCTCATTTTTATATACTTGTGTATCAAGAAATATAGCTTGTTGACTACTTTTATTCATAGTGAATTTCAAGTGAACATCTCTGCTATTAAGCCACACTAAGAAATCACTCAGATGTTCTTCTGTAGAGAGCCATACAAAAAAGATATCTATAAATCTACCCCAATATTTGATGTTATTAAACCACACAGATTTATATAAGTGAATCTCTTCAAACGTGCTGACATATAAGTTAACAATACTAGGGGCTGCTGCAGCTCCCATAGCCACCCCCATGATTTGTAAGAAAAAAGTGGACTCAAATGCAGAATAATTATGCTTTAATATCAATTTTGCCAAGGCCAACAAAAAAAGTCGAAGGAATGCGTTCAGTCGTTAAACGATCTCTCAAAGTTCTTTCTATAATATCCAGAGCGAGGTCCTGAGGGGTATTCGAATACAAAGATTCAATATCCAACGTAACTAATAAAGCCTCCTCAGGGACCCCCTCTATCTCAGACAAATGTCTCAAAAAATGGGCAGTGTCACGGATATAGGACCTGGCTGTACTCACATAAGGTTGCAAAAAATAATCTAAAAATTTAGATAATGGCTCTAATATAGTGCCGCATAGCGACACTATGGGACGTCCCGGAGGATTTAATAGATTTTTATGAACCATAGGAACCTTAGGGGCTTGTGTGGAGAGCAGATTTGTGTAAGTTGATCAAACTAGAAAGAAAAACTAATCTTGTAACTTTGGCTGAATCAGCCTGGACATTAATCGGCCTGCACACAAACGAGCTTTTAGCTAAAGAAGCATTATCCGAGACTGCCGAAGTGTATAGAGAAGAAACCTGAGAAATGTAAAAGACCCCATGGAAGCCTAAACCAATGTTCAAGCACTAGCCTCCTCGCTTACCACATTCCAAAGAGCAATTAAATTAAGTACCTTACCATTGTCTTTCAAGCACCATTCCTTGACCAAGATCAACCTCCCCTCTCTGGGCCAACTCGTCAGCAATCCAAGACAGCCAGTTGCACATCTGACACCTCCCTGTTAATCTACCTTGAAAGTGCTCTGAGTTCCCCACCTGTCTCCAGCCACAGCCAGAAATAGGAGCCTGAAGTGTCCCTGGGTAAGGTGGGTGGGAAACAATTAGCTGCTAGGAGACAGATTACAGGAGGACCCAGACTCAGAGTTTACCCTTCCCCCTCCCAACCCCTTGCTCACTGAAACCGAGCCCAGCACTAATCTCAACTTCTGAAAAGCAAACCAAACTATCACACAAGACCAGAACTCCAGATTTCATACAAAAAAACAAAGCCCTCTCACACACCCAACCTCCAGAACACGGTCTTATTAGTAGCCACAGGGAATAAAAACCAAAATGGTCCCTCTTCACAAAAGTGGTGATAGGGAAGAAGCTGAAAACTACAGGCCGGTAAGCCTCACATCGGTTATTGGAAAAGTAATGGAAGCAATGCTAAAGGAAAGGATAGTGAATTTCCTGGAAGCCAATAAGTTGCAAGATCAGAGACAACATGGTTTTACCAAAGGTAAATCGTGCCATACGAATCTCATTTGAATTCTTTGACTGGGTGACCGAAGAATTGAATCATGGACATGCTATAGACGTAATCTACTTAGATTTCAGCAAAGCTTTTGACACGGTTTCCCACAGGAGGCTCTTGAATAAACTTGACAGGCTGAAAATAGGACCCGACGTGGTGAACTGGATTAGGAACTGGTTTACAGACAGACACCAGAGGGTGGTGATTAATGGAATTCGCTCGGATAAGGGAAAGGTGAGTAGTGGAGTGCCTCAGGAATCGGTGCTGGGGCCGATTCTGTTCAATATATTTGTGAGTGACAATGCTGAAGGGTTAGAAGGTAAAATTTGCCTTTTTGTGGATGATACTAAGATTTATAACAGAGTGGACACCCAGGAGGGAGTGGAAAACATGAAAAAGGATCTGCAGAAGCTAGAAGAATGGTCTAAGGTTTGGCAATTAAAATTCAATGCGAAGAAATGCAAAGTGATGCACTTAGGGTGTAGAAATCCACGGGAGACGTATGTGTTAGGCAGTGAGAGTCTGATATGTACAGACGGGGAGAGGGATCTTGGGGTGATAGTATCTGAGGATCTGAAGGCGACGAAACAGTGTGACAAGGCGGTGGCCGTAGATAGAAGGTTGCTAGGCTGTATAGAGAGAGGTGTGACCAGCAGAAGAAAAGACGTTTTAATGCCTTGTATAAGTCGTTGGTGAGGCCCCACCTGGAGTATTGTGTTCAGTTTTGGAGGCCGTATCTTGCTAAGGATGTAAAGAGAATTGAAGCGGTGCAAAGAAAAGCTATGCGTTACAACACGTATGAGGAGAGACTTGCTGACCTGAACATGTATACCCTAGAGGAAAGGAGAAACAGGGGTGATATGATACAGACGTTCAAATATTTGAAAGGTATTAATCCGCAAATGAACCTTTTCCGTAGATGGGAAGGTGGTAGAACTAGAGGACATGAAATGAGATTGAAGGGGGGCAGACTCAAGAAAAATGTCAGAAAGTATTTTTTCACGGAGAGAGTGGTGGTGGAGATGAAAATGGTAACGGAATTCAAAAATGTGTGGGATAAACATAAAGGAATCCTGTTCAGAAGGAATGGATCCTCAGAAGCTTAGCCGAGATTGGGTTGCAGAGCCGGTGGTGGGAGGCGGGGCTAGTGGTTGGGCAGACTTCTATGGTCTGTGCCCTGAAAATGGCAGAAATAAATCAAACAAAAAAAACAGCACCACGGGCCTTTAAAAATGGAACACAGTTCTTTAATGAATGAGCCTTGACAAAAAGACCCGACACGGGCCGTGTTTCGGTGACTAGCACCTGCGTCAGGGGTCACAGTGATGACGTGGAAAACTTGGGGAATAACTCGAATATATTCCTCTACAATATATTATTCCTTACCCCACGTCTCATGTAGTAAAAGCTACAAAGCACCAAGGCACATATGAGTTTATCTTGTTGGGCAGACTGGATGGACCGTGCAGGTCTTTTTCTGCCATCACCTACTATGTTACTTCTAATAATCTACTCCTTAACACTGATCCACCTAGCACTAACCACCCCACTTGCAGAAAGTAACATCATACCCATACTACACAATCATCAAAGACAGACTAGATACACCACACCTCATCAATCTGACAACTTAAACAAAACATAGTAAACATAGTAGATGACGGCAGAAAAAGACCTGCACGGTCCATCCAGTCTGCCCAAGAAGATAAATTCATATGTGCTACTTTTTTATTTGTACTGTCCTCTTCAGTGCACAGACCGTATAAGTCTGGCCAGCCCTATCCCCGCCTCCCAACCACCAGCTCTGGCACAGACCAAAGAACACTAACATGTGGTCAATCACAACAGAAGGGTATGAAGGGCCCAAACAAACTCACCTTAACAAAGAAACGGCAACTAAGAAAAGTCCACACAGCATCTAACACAGAACACCCATTCCAAACAATACAAGTGGGCTACATCAACCCCAGATCCGCTGTAAATAAAACAGCAATACTAACAGACTAGATTATGTCTGAAGACCGTGACCTACTCTTCATTAATGAAACCTGGATCCATGACCAAAAGGACCCTATAATCCTAGACCTATGCCCTCCAGGATACAAAATCATACACTGGACCAGAAAAGACAAAAGAGGCGGAGGCATATCACTAATCTACCAATCCCATTTTACCACTGAAACCACTGCCGACTCCGTAACACCTCAACTTGAAATTGCCTCAATCAGAATCCACAACAAAGCCCTATGTGATCATTTGAATTGTGTCCTGTTTTACAGACCTCCAGGTAACTGGAACGAAGCCCAAACTAACTTCATGGACTTCATTTCAAACACATGTGTAACGAACTCCAATATACTAGTATTAGGAGACATCAGACTTCAATTGGAAGACCCAAACTCCATCAAAGCTCGAGAATGCAAGGAATTCCTTCGTTTATGGGATCACAAATGCAAGCAACCCACATCAAAGGACATACACTCGATCTCATCTCACACAAACTTTCAACTAACCAGAACTTACTAATAACAGACATCAAATGGACAGAAACACACTGGACCGACCACTACAAACTAAATTTGTCCCTACACTGGCGGAAGAAAGGTCTACAATGAACACAAGAACACACATCCTACAGCACAAGACGTCAAGTAGACACGAATACATTCTGGCAACTGATATACAATAACGAATGGATAGCACAAACAGACTCCATATACTGCCTCACAGAATGGGATAAAAGATGCAAAAGCATACTAGATGAAATTGCACTCTTACGAACAAGAACCCCAAGCAAGCACAACTCGATACCATGGTTCAATGATGAACTGAAAAAGCTAAAAACGCATACCAGGAAACTCGAACGAGCTTGGAGAAAAACAAAAGATATACACACACTCGACACATGGAAACAAATACAAAGAAAATATAAATACGCAATAAGACAGACAAAAAGATCATACTACAAAACTAAAATAGGGACAGATTACAAAGACACAAAGAAATTATACCAACTCGTGAACAAACTCCTAAACACCAACTTGGTCACTACAATGAACACAGGCATCCCATCTGCAGATAAACTTGCTAAGTATTTCAATGAAAAAATTGTAAAACTAAGCAGCACACTACCTCAGGACAACACCGACAGCGAAACCTTCCTTAACGAGTTGGACCCAACCACTGGAGAATACCTGGCTGACCGGACTTGGTTAAACTTCGCCCTTGTTATCGTCGAAACAGTTACTCAGGCGATTAACAGGTTCTCCAACACTCACTGCAAACTAGATACCTGTCCCAGCTACCTAATGAAATCCGCCCCTGACTGCTTCATAGCAGACCTCACATCCCACCTAAATTACATGCTTCAACACGGTCTCTTCCCCAAGGAAAACGGCAATATCCTACTCACCCCGATACCAAAAGATACCAAGAATAAAACAAATGAAATCACTAACTACCGTCCAGTAGCATTGATCCCGCTGGTAGTCAAACTGATAGAAAGCATGGTAACCAAACAACTTACAGACTATACAAACAAATTATCAATATTATACGAATCACAGTCAGGTTCCCGCCCCCTCCACAGCACTGAAACAGTACTACTCTCCTAGCCAAATTCAAACAGGAAATAGCAATAGGTAAAAACATCCTTCTCCTCCAATTCGACATGTCTAGAGCATTCGACATGGCAAACCATAATATACTAATAAGACTACTAGATAAATTCGGAATTGGTGGAAACATACTTAGCTGGCCCAAGGGCTTCCTAACCACAAGAACATATCAAATAAAATCAAACTCCAGCATATCACCGTGGAAAGCAGACTGTGGAGTACCACAAGGATCACCGCTATCACCGATCCTCTTCAACCTAATGATGGCCCCATTAGCCAAGACCTTATCCAACTAAGGCCTTAACCCTTTCATATACGCAGACAATGTCATAATATACATCCCATACAAAACCAAACAGACAGAAATCACTAACTAGATCAGTCTCAGCTTGAACATCATGGACTCGTGGGCAAATGCATTTCAACTAAAACTTAATAAAGAAAAAACACGTTGTCTCATCCTCTCATCCCAACACAGCGTAGACAACCCCGCAAGAATCGACACACCAGACTACACCCTTCCTATCTCAGAAAGCCTGAAAATCCTCGGCGTAACAATCTACCGTAACCTAACACTAGAGAGCCAAGTGGCATCTACAACAAAGAAAATGTTTCACTCAATGTAGAAACTCAAACGCTTAAAACAATTCTTCCCGAGGGAAACATTTTGCACCCTGATACAATCAGTGGTACTAAGCAACGCAGACTACTGCAATGGAATTTATACGGGATGCAAAAAACAAACCTTAAAGAAACTTCAGACCGCTCAAAATACGGCAGCTAGGCTTATATTTGGAAAAACGCGATTTGAAAGCGCAAAACCCCTCCGCGAGAAGCTACACTGGCTCCCAATCAAAGAACGAATTGCTTTCAAACTCTGCACCCTGGTTCACAAAATCATCTACGGTGAAGCCCTGGGATACATGACATACTTGATTGACTTACCAACCAGAAACATATCCGAATCAACACGAACATTTCTAAATCTGCACTACCCAAGCTGCAAAAGGTCTTAAATACGAATCAACACGAACATTTCTAAATCTGCACTACCCAAGCTGCAAAAGGTCTTAAATACAAATCAACCTACGCATCCAGTTTCTCCTACATAAGCACGCAACTGTGGAATGCATTACCAAAAGCCTTGAAAACGACGTACGACCACCTAAACTCCCAGAAATCACTAAAGACTAACCTGTTTCAAAAGGCATACCCTACCGATTCAACTTAAATTGCCTGCAACACAACAAAACTAAAGTACATAATGGACATAACTCAACTCTTCCATTGTATGATTCTCTAATATGGCAGTGCTACATGAACTTTATCTTACCACAACATCACTTTGTATTTGTTCACCGGAGTCTGCAAACGCCTCTCCGATACTATGTAAGCCACATTGAGCCTGCAAATAGGTGGGAAAATGTGGGATACAAATGTAATAAATAAATAAAATCAGTGTTATCTGTCTATCCAATTTGGCTTCCAAAGGAATTTTTTTCTTTGAAGGCAAGAAAGCCCATCCCCTGAATCCTGGTGTACAAACTTGTATCTTGCAGGTGTTTTGGCATAAGAAGGGAGCTTGAATCCCTGAGGCGCTGGTTCCAGCGCATCTGGAAGGAAAACCAAGACATGAGCCAGCGTGTGTGATGGAGCCTCATGGCTCGAGGTAAATATTACAAACAGTGCACTCATATTTATTTGTTTATGTATTTATGTAATTATGACATTTTCCTGTACAATTTCACATTCAGTGTGGCTAATAAGCTAAAAAGAAGTCATAACACCTCTGTCCCGATCAAGGCCTGAGGTTGCAGCTACCCTCCCTAGAGTGTGGCTGCAAATTCCAACTAACCACCTATTAGATGACATGGAAAGGAATGGGTTAGATTGCAACTGCTACGGCAGGAGACATCAAACTGTTACCACCTAAGTTCACCATTTCTGGCATTACCCCTTCACAAATCCATATCCCCAATTTTAGGGGATCAGGGTGCCTCATTTCTGTATCCCTCTTTCTGGGGAGGATAATGTTTCATGGTATTCCTGCCTGAGGTCCTGCTATTAGTGGATGTGATAGCATAAATTTAAAGTAATTAAAATAAATAGTTCCCCTTCCAAAAAAAAACCAAACTCATCACCACAAACAGCTATACTGAGAATCCAACCATAGTCACAACTCAAATCCAAACATGCTGCTGAGGGATAACTGGGCCCTGCTAACACATCCTGTGTACTGCTTGTCAGACCAGCTTCCAGGGTTCCCTGTCATGTCATCTCCCCAGGCGTATACCCCAGGGCTCACCACTGACCACACCTTTCCCCATCCCTGCCTCATGCCACTCAGCTTCTGCTCTATACAAGTCATGTTGGATGTGCTGATCTCAAGGACAAATCTTTTACACACACAGGGCAGCAGGAGCAGCAGCAGGCCCTGGTGGAAGAGGAGGTGGTAGCGGCAGCAGCAGCAGCTAGGGAGGAGGAGGCTGCAGAGCAACAGACCCTGGAAGAGGAGGAGGTGGTGCCAAGGGAGCAGCAGCAGCAGCAGACCCTGGCGGAGGAGGCGGTGGCAGGGGAGCAGGCTGTGGTGGTGGAACCTGGACAATGGGAGGTGCCCAATATGCAGGACCCCTGGGAGGATATGCCTCCTCTTGAGGGGGAGAAAGAGGAGGGGGAGACACACCACCATCACCCCCCACTACCACCACCACCAGTGGACAACATTGCAGCAGTACTGCACCTCCTGCAGCAACTAATTGCTACACAAAACAAGTTGCTGCAGGAGGTGGCTGCACTGCGGCACTCCGTAGAGCAGCAGTTGGGGGCACAGAGGCAGCTCCTGCTGCTGCTTGTAGAGCTGCAGCAGAGGGCCATGGAGAGAAGAGACAACCCCCAGTGAGGGCAATTAACTTTTGTTGTAAATAGCTTATTGTTTAAAATATAATACAATGTTTACAATTTTTGCATACCAGGGTCTGCCTCTCTATTTTGTGCACTACATATATGGTATTATCAAATGCTGGGGCTGATGTGACAGGAGGCTGCAATCTGGGTTGCATAACAGGTTTACCATGACACAGAAACTTAGGTATATAATGCCATAAGTGTGGCCACATGTATACTGTGTTTATAAACAACTGCTATGGATTTACAGCCTGTATCACTGACACAGACTACTCAATAATTACTGTGGATTCTTTTGGATTCGTATTAGGTAAATGAGACCTTTATTAGAGGTGCCAAAATCTACAATGATTAAGATATATACAATAAAATCTACAATGATTAAGATATATACAATGATTAGCTATATAAACAATCATTACATCACTGGTCTCTACATCTAAGCAATGAGCAATCTTAGACCAGGAAATGAAGCAATAATACACTATACATACAACATCACTGGTCCTTACATCATCCAGGCTCTTAACATCAGCTGGGGGGGCCCGGTTCACAGCGAGAGCCAGGAGCTTTTTGACCAGGAACAAGGTTTTCTGTGCAGTTCGTACGTTACTCACAGATGAGCTCCCAATTTCACTGAAGAAACTCCCCTTTTTATAAGGCTTGAAGGAATGGCCTAGTGGTTAGAGCACCAGTCTTGCAAGCCAGAGGTGGCCAGTTTAAATCCCACTGCTGCTCCTTGTGATCTTGGGCAAGTCACTTAACCCTTCATTGCCTCAGGTACAAACTTAGATTGTGAGCCCTCCTGGGACAGAGAAATATCCAGTGTACCTGAATGTAACTCACCTTGAGCTACTACTGAAAAAGGTGTGAGCAAAATCTAAATAAATATAAAATATTCAGAGCTAAGGAAAATTACAGAATGCTTTTCTGTTTAGGTAAACAAGCCATACTGTGGGAACGTGGTCACATGTTTTCCAAGTCCAGGTGGCCAGGCTGAACTCCGAAAACAAGCACCATCCTCTTCACATGCCAAATTAATTAGAGCTGTGTCTTATCTTCTGCATTCCAACTTATTTTCACACAATCAAAGTTAAACAATCATTTTTAAACAGAATTACTTCTAATCAACAATACAGACCCCGAGTGCACTGGTCGGTCAAGACAGAGTTGAAAAACAATCTTTAAAATTCACTTTTATTACAATGTGTTCCTTTGAACCTGCATCAACAGAACTGCCCCATTACCCCCCCCCCCCCCCCTTACCATACAGCCCCACACCCTTTGGACATAAAGCACAGAGCTGCCTAAACAATAGGTACGTGGTCTTGCACTGGCAATCAGCCAAGTACAAATCTGCAGGTAAGCATAGGCAATGCCTAGACTATTGTTTGCTCTCTGATCAGCAGGCTACCTTACCCACTACCAAAATGGCTGAGGGCCAGGAAGGTTCTATAAACTGCTGGGTCATACAGTGGTGGAAATAAGTATTTGATCCCTTGCTGATTTTGTAAGTTTGCCCACTGACAAAGACATGAGCAGCCCATAATTGAAGGGTAGGTTATTGGTAACAGTGAGAGATAGCACATCACAAATTAAATCCGGAAAATCACATTGTGGAAAGTATATGAATTTATTTGCATTCTGCAGAGGGAAATAAGTATTTAATCCCTCTGGCAAACAAGACCTAATACTTGGTGGCGAAACCCTTGTTGGCAAGCACAGCGGTCAGACGTCTTCTGTAGTTGATGATGAGGTTTGCACACATGTCAGGAGGAATTTTGGTCCACTCCTCTTTGCAGATCATCTCTAAATCATTAAGAGTTCTGGGCTGTCGCTTGGCAACTCGCAGCTTCAGCTCCCTCCATAAGTTTTCAATGGGATTAAGGTCTGGTGACTGGCTAGGCCACTCCATGACCCTAATGTGCTTCTTCCTGAGCCACTCCTTTGTTGCCTTGGCTGTATGTTTTGGGTCATTGTCGTGCTGGAAGACCCAGCCACGACCCATTTTTAAGGCCCTGGCGGAGGGAAGGAGGTTGTCACTCAGAATTGTACGGTACATGGCCCCATCCATTCTCCCATTGATGCGGTGAAGTAGTCCTGTGCCCTTAGCAGAGAAACACCCCCAAAACATAACATTTCCACCTCCATGCTTGACAGTGGGGACGGTGTTCTTTGGGTCATAGGCAGCATTTCTCTTCCTCCAAACACGGCGAGTTGAGTTCATGCCAAAGAGCTCAATTTTTGTCTCATCTGACCACAGCACCTTCTCCCAATCACTCTCGGCATCATCCAGGTGTTCACTGGCAAACTTCAGACGGGCCGTCACATGTGCCTTCCGGAGCAGGGGGACCTTGCGGGCACTGCAGGATTGCAATCCGTTATGTCGTAATGTGTTACCAATGGTTTTCGTGGTGACAGTGGTCCCAGCTGCCTTGAGATCATTGACAAGTTCCCCCCTTGTAGTTGTAGGCTGATTTCTAACCTTCCTCATGATCAAGGATACCCCACGAGGTGAGATTTTGCGTGGAGCCCCAGATCTTTGTCGATTGACAGTCATTTTGTACTTCTTCCATTTTCTTACTATGGCACCAACAGTTGTCTCCTTCTCGCCCAGCGTCTTACTGATGGTTTTGTAGCCCATTCCAGCCTTGTGCAGGTGTATGATCTTGTCCCTGACATCCTTAGACAGCTCCTTGCTCTTGGCCATTTTGTAGAGGTTAGAGTCTGACTGATTCACTGAGTCTGTGGACAGGTGTCTTTCATACAGGTGACCATTGCCGACAGCTGTCTGTCATGCAGGTAACGAGTTGATTTGGAGCATCTACCTGGTCTGTAGGGGCCAGATCTCTTACTGGTTGGTGGGGGATCAAATACTTATTTCCCTCTGCAGAATGCAAATAAATTCATATACTTTCCACAATGTGATTTTCCGGATTTAATTTGTGATGTGCTATCTCTCACTGTTACCAATAACCTACCCTTCAATTATGGGCTGCTCATGTCTTTGTCAGTGGGCAAACTTACAAAATCAGCAAGGGATCAAATACTTATTTCCACCACTGTATTTTCACATTGAGAAGGTATAAGCAATGGTATAAATTGGTGAGGAGGAAAGGGAAAACAGTGTACAACTATGGGAGATACTGACAGTAGTCAGGAGTTCATGAAAGCATTAGATACATGTTTAGTTCATCACAATTGCAATACAATCAATCAGGTACTGAAGGGCACAGGCTAGGGGAATTATGTAGGCATCAGGCTGTAGCCATCTGCAGAGGATTTAGAAAAGGACCAGTAACTAGAAGCCCTCCCCCTCACCATGACTTATGGGCCTAAGCCTGTGGTAGGCACACACCTGTGGCCACATAGAAAATGGTTTGCAGGATTGAATAGAAAAGTTTTGCATTTCCCTAACTATGGAGGATTGTATGAGTGTGTTCAGTAATGTGGAAAAGACATTCAGTACATATATGCTTCCCCACAGAACCCTGAGAATGAGTGGGCACTTAATAAAAGGGGACTGGGGTTCACCACATAAATAGAGATGGAACCTACTGGGGAGACACATGAGGTGCAAAGCGGGAGAATAAGCACCAGATGTGGATACCAGTGAACGAGATTTTATTCCTGAGAAGGCACAGAATGGGGAGCCCTTGACAATGAGAGAAGAGGATGCACACATCCATTCTCATGGCCTCTTCCCTCCCCCCCCCCCCCCCCCCCTCCACAGGCAGCCATAACTGAGTGTGTCCAATTGAGACAAGACATCTGTACATAGGGTAGAAACAATTATCACTATCATAGTCCACTGTATTAGAGTCCACTGCTGTCCCTTCCAGTCCTGCTGACCAGCTGTTCTGCAAGATACAATAAGTGCTTGGTTAGCGCCTACATAGCAGAAAGGGAAGGGGTGGCTGAGAGGTTTGTGCTTTCCTGCAAAAGATGTGAAAGAGGCAGAGGCCATCTGGCTGAAAGATTCCTAGGTGCAGGTGGCTGATCCTGGAGGGGAGAGAATGGAGAGTCAGTTAGATTTGGAAAATCAGAGTATATGATAAGCTAACAGCTAATACCTAGTCTCAAACGTTTTCAAAAGAAAGGTAGACAGCCCACACACCAATTATTCCTCAAGGATTCCCCAAATGTGTACACATATGTAGCATAATGTGAAAAAAGAGATTTACTGTACAGTGTACACAAGTGTCCACATCAATAACTGAACATAAGATTTTTAGAAATGCCATCCCATAATCTAAAGAAAAACGTCTAAAGCGTGAGCACAGCGAAAGACGTTTTAAAGAAGCACCCATAATGGAAGTGAAAACGTCTAGATCTGCAGCACAGCTGCAGACGTTTATAATTGCCTCTCATAATCAAAATTAGACGTCTAGTGGCACCTCCCTAGGACGTTTTTGGGGCTGTATTTAAACATTCTTCTCTGTATTTTCAAATCTTCTAATACAATTTTCAGAATGGCACCTAAGCAGGCACCTACTCGCAAGGGCAATTGCTCAGAGGCTGAGATTGAATTTAAGGTGCAAGAAATAGCCAGACGCCACACTAATCTGTTTGCTCCCAGAGGCCAGAAGCTGGCTGCTTCTACTAAGGGGAGAGAATGGATGGGAGGCAGTAAGGGACCACCTCAACGCAGTCTTCCACTGCAACCGTGATGTTGAAGACTGCAAGCGGAAGTAGTGGCAGCTCAAACGCGACATCAGGCACAAGGCTGGTGCCAACCTGCCAGAGGATGACACTGCTAACCTAACCCCCCTAGAGCGGATTGTTCATGGGCTCCTGCGTCAGGAGGGGATCCAGGACACTTCAGCATAGCATGAGGGCTCAGGTAGGTTTTGGATTAGGAAGCTATGCGCGACCGTCTTCCCACCCGAACCGGCTCGTGTTTGTCAGTCTTCTTTTGTCCGCGCTCGGGACGGTCGTGTTTTTCGCCGTTTCGTGCCCCTCAAGTTGATCTCGCGCATCTTTGCGATTTTCGCTTAAAAAAAAAAAAAAAGAGACCGTTCAGGTCTTTACCCCTTTCCCTTGTTTCCAGCTTTTTCCCCGCGTAAGTCTCCTTTCGCTTTCGGGACCGTCCTATTTGGCCTCGGTACGGGTTTTTTTCTCCCTTCCTTTTGGTGCCTTTCGTCATCATCGCGAATTTTGATTTCGCCGGCGTGATTTTTCCGCCCATGTCATCGAAATCTTCCAGCGGCTTCAAGAAGTGCACCCAGTGCGCCCGGGTAATCTCGCTCACTGATAGGCACGCTTCGTGTCTTCAGTGTCTGGGGGCTGGGCACCGCCCGCAGGCCTGTAGTCTTTGTGCTCTTTTGAAAAAGAGGACTCAGGTAGCGAGATTGGCCCAGTGGAACGTGTTGTTCTCGGGCTCTTCGACGACAACAGCACGGGACTCGTCGAGTGCATCGACGTCGACAGCATCGAAGTCTTCGACCTCTGCATCGGCATCGACTGCATCGAGGCTTCTACCTCCTGCATCGTCGGTACCGAGACATCGGAAGGCTGCGTCGACGTCGGTGGTACCGGGACCTCCGCTATTGCTGATGTCGTCGGACGGTGGTGCTTCGTCTGGAATGCAGGTGAGGGCTGTCCATTCCCCTGCTGGTGGCGGTGAGCCTGAAGCGACGGTTGGATTCTACGTCCTCCTCGTCGGTACCGGGAAGCTCCGGTGACATGCTTCGCTTGAAGAAGTCGAAGAAGCATCAACACCGGTCTCCTTCCTGTCTCGGTACTGAGAGCTCTGGGTCGCCGAGGGAGTCGGCACCCAGTAGGCATCGGCACTGGGAGGACCGCTCACCCTCTATTCAGGAGGTGTCGATGCGCTCCCCCTTGGACAGCCCGGAACCGCCTCCACGCCCGGAACAGACTGACCTCGACGCCTGCATCGGCTTCTCAGCCTTTCTCCACAGCCGCTCTGCACAAGAGTCTCCGGGCCGTTCTTCCAGAGATTCTGGGAGAGCTGTTGCGCCCTTCTCCTCCGGTACCGGGGGTGCTTGCGCCACCGGTACCATCTGGTGAGGCGACGGCTGGCCCTTTGCCCGAGGTGAGGTCTCCGGTATCGGTACCGCTTGCAGTACCGGCTACGGCTGCCTCCCAGGCAGACTCCCCGACGACGTCGGCGGAGGGAGCTTCGCCGGTGCTGGCGAGGGAGTCCACCTCTCGACGCTCCTACCATGGCCGTGTTTCCACGGAGTCGAGTCGGGCACGGTTTCAGACGCAGGTTCGTGAACTTGTGTCTGATACCGATGGTGAGGCCTCGTGGGAGGAGGAGGACATCAGATATTTCTCTGACGAGGTGGGGTGAATCACACACACACTACCCCCAACCACCCCCACAACAGCAGACACAAACTCTGTCACGGTGTCTCTCACTTACACCCACACACTCCCCCCCCCCCCCCCCAAAAAAAAAAAAATACATACACAAGCTCTACCCTGGAAAACCAGCATCTCTCATTCAAACCCACAAACACAACCAAACTCCACCTCCCAACCCACACAACAACATACACACACTCTGCCATAGAGAGACAGCATCTCTCTTTCACACACACACACACAATCCCACCCCCCTTCATACACAAACTGTAACAAGGACATTCAACATCTAACTATCTCACTCACACACACACACCCACAGCCCCCCCCCCCACCAAAACAAACACATACACTGATGCAGGACAACACTATGCTTCCCCCCTCCAAGAATGGGTATGCAGATTAGTCATGCAAATCAAACAATCCAAAAAAAAACAAGGCAAACCCCTCCTCCCCCCCAACTTCCAAAACGGGGCAAAAGAAAGGGAACAAATGCAATTGTCTTCCCCCCTCCCAAACACTGTCAAGCGCAGATGCCTCTACCCTCTCCCCGCCCCACATCATACACAAACTGTACAGCCCTCCACACTCTCTCAATCTCATACACTCTCGATCTCACAGAGAGTCTGTGTATCGCACACATACTCTCTCACACTCTGTTTCACACACACTCTCACACATACACTGTATCTGTGTGAAACACTCTCTCACACTCACTGTGGCTCACATACGCACTCGCACACACTCTCAATCTCACACACACACTCTCTGACACACTCGCAGCCACACACATTCACTCTCTCTCACGCACTCACTCTCACACACACTCTCTCAAACATACACACTCCGAGGAAAACCTTGCTAGCGCCCGTTTCATTTCTCACAGAAACGGGCCTTTTTTACTAGTCCTATATAATTCTCACCTCCAACATTCTATTGGTCTTGCTGCCTGTGTTCGTGACTTCTTTGGAGTTGGTCTGCTGGGCTCCGTAGCACAGGCTGATGTCAGCAAACGCATTGTGATGTCCACATCAGAACCCAGGGTAAAAAAAAAACATGCCTCACAGCTGATCCAACCCCCCCCCCCCCCCAAACTCCCATACAGCTTGACAGCACCACAAACAAAAAAAAGGCTCGAGCCTGCCTGACGCCACTGATGCGCTCAACAGCCGACCTCCCAAAACACGTGGGGGGGTGCAGCTTGACACCACCCCTCGGCGCATCAAATCCCTCCCCCCTCGGTGCATCACCTAAGCCTCCCCTCGGTGCATCAACCCCCCCCCCTCGGCGCATCACCCCAGCCCCCCCCCCCCCCCCCCCCCCGAGTGCATTCTTGCCTGCCGTGTGCACGCCACTGGGGAGGGTGTCGGTTTCGCTGGTTCCCTGCTCCCTCTGCCCCTGAACAGGAAGTAACCTGTTCTGGGGCAGAGGGAGCAGGGAACCAGCGGAGCTGACACCCCCCCAGTGGCATGCACCCGGGGCGGACCGCCTCCACTGCCCCGCCCTTGCTGCACCACTGGTCAAGGGGAAGATGCTGGATAGAGAAGTAGAGAGGATAGGGAAGACAGGAGATACTGGATCAAGGAAGGATGGAAAGAAAGGAAATATGCTTGCTCAGGGAGAGAAGGGTAGTAGACATGGTGGGAGTAGGGTGACAGAAGGGAAATGCTGAATTGGGATGGGGAAGAGGGAGGGGAGGACCCTGAAACGCGGAGGGAGGGACCCTGAACCTCGGAGGGAGGGAGACCCTGAACCTTGGAGGGAGGGAGGAGGGACCCTGAAACTCAGAGGGAGGGGGGGACCCAGAAACTCGGAGGGAGGGAGGGAGGGGACGACAACCCTGAAACTCGGAGAGAGGGGATGACCCTAGCACTCGAAGAGAGGGAGGGAGGGGGGACCCTGGAACTGGGAGGGAGGGGGGCCCTGGCACACACTCTCATTCTCACACACACACTCTCTCTCTCACAGACACACTCGCACCCAGTCTCACTCTGTCACACACACACACTTACACATTCACTCTCTCACAGAGTCACTCTCACACACACACACATTCACTCTCTCACAGAGTCACTCTCACACACACACTCTCAAACATACACACTCCGAGGAAAACCTTGCTAGTGCCCGTTACATTTGTGTCAGAAACAGGCCTTTTTTACTAGTAGATAAGATAGATAAGATAGAGTAACAGGAGTTAGAAAATAAAGGGACTAATTTAACGAAAGTTGCATATGATGTCAGAAAGGTGCTTGAGTATTATCTTAGCTAGGGTAGGAGTGGATAAATATGTCCTGCAGTAGGTTGGTCAGCTGGTGTCACTCCTTGTGTATGTATCTGAGTGTGACTAGTAGGTTAGTTACTTCTTCCATTAAAGGCCTGGTTGAAGAGCAGAGCTTTTACCTCCTTCCTGAAGTAGAGAGGCTTGTGTTAAGCAATGCCTTTCAGGGAGTGTTTTCCAGCATGTTGGGGCTACTCCAGAGAAGACTCACTAGCGGGTAACACATGATGTCCTTTGGAAAGGGTGTGGTTAGGGATACTCCTTAGTTACATTGGAAGTGTGTAGAGGGAGATCCTGTTCTTCAAGTACTCTGGGCCATTTCCTTTAAGAACCTTGAAGATCAAACATGGAGTTTTAAATTTAGCCCTGTATTACATTGGTAGCCAGTGGAGTTTTTGCAAAAATGGTGTGATGTGGGCACATCGCTTACCACCTTCCATTAGTTTTGCTGCATTGCTGCAGCAATCTGAATCAGTTGGAACTGGTACAGACCCTTTGTAGCTGGATCAGTGTAGAATGCATTACAGTTATCAACTGAGACAAGACTTTCCTTCTCAATGTAAGGAAAAAGGTAGTGTAGTTTTCGGAAATAATAGAAGCAGCTCTTGAAGGTTGCTTGTATTTGGAGGATTAGAGTAAGTGTTTAACTGTATTCCAAGGTTCCTGACTTGTGATTCCAGGGGTTCAATTTCCCAAAAGAGATTTTAATGTCAAGTGTGTGCCCACTTGTGTTAGTGATCCATAGAAGCTCTGTTTTACTTGGGTTCAGGCAAAGTTACTTATTTTTAGCCCATTCTTGTACTGATGATAGACAGTTTAGTCAGTTTATTCAGTGCTGTGGGTAAATCAGGTTCAATGGGTATGAGTAGCTGCACATCATCCGCATAGATGTAGAACTGAGTGTCCATTGACCAAATCAGCTTGGCTAGTGGCTTGAAGTAAATATTGAATAGGTGACTGTATCAATCCTTGTGGTACCCACAGTTCAGAGCTTATAGTGGCAAAGAGATGCTACCGTATGAACTGTTGCCTTTCTGATATGATAGATCTGAACCAAGCAATTACTGTTCAGTGATGTCTGTTTCTGCCAGTTGTGCTTGCATGACATTGAGGCATATTTTCAAAGCACTTTGGGAGGCTAAGTTCCATAGGTTTCTATGGAACTTTGGGAGGCTAAGTGCTTTGAAAATGAGCCTGATTGTGATCCAGTGTGTGAAAAGCTGCTGAGAAATGTAGCAGTGCCAACACCAAAGCAAATCATCTGTCTTGCTTTCTGTGAAGGTCATCTAGTAGGGATACAAAGACCATTTCTGTTCCATAACCAGGTCTGAATCCAAATTGACATGGATCTGGCCAGTTTCTCTCTTCTATCCTGTTTGTTCTATAAGTTTTCCTAGAAATGGGATATTAGCTACTAGCCGGTAACTTTCAAGTTTGTCCTGGTCAAGGTTGTCCTCCTTTAGCAAAGCATGTACCCTGCTCTTTTTAATGCTGTTGGTAGTTGCCCATTAGAAAGAGAAGAGTTCATTTTTGTGTGGTGCCTTCTATGAGGCCCCTGCTTGCCTGCTGCATTATCTGTGATGGGCAGGGGTCGAGGAAGCAGGACGTTGGTTGTAGGTCTGTTAGGATTTTGTCAAGGTCATCCCCTGTTATTGGGTTAAAAGAGGTCCCATATGTCTGTGTCCTGAGGGGGCAAGTTTGTGCACGTCTGGTTAGCTGATTAGTGACTGGGTGGGACTGCCTGTAAATCCTGGTGGTGACTTAGGGCCAGATGCACTAAACTTAACGAGCCATTAACGAGCAAGTAGTAAACCCTGAAATGCACTAAAGGCCATTTTCCGATCACGGTAGCAGCTAACGAAAACAGAATGCAAATGATCCAAAGGAGCTGCACTACCGTTGCAAGGCTATTATAATGAGATGCACTAGTGTTTACCAATTCCCCTTACCGTGGAAAACCTAACGTGAGGTCTGCACCTCTCGTTAGGCTGGGGCTGCTATGAATGGACCCATGGAGACCAGTGGGAAAGCGCCTAACATCCATGTAAAAAAAAAAAAAAAGAACAAGCTGCATGTCCCAAGTGCTCGTCAGGGACATCCTTCTAAAGTGCCTATCATGGACGTCCTTCAAGGACATCCCTGACGTGCACTTGGCTTTTTTTTCCCCTTCCGCCGATGCATCCCCCGAGGTCGACGCCGCCGCTCCCCCTTCCCCCCTTCATTGAAATGACAGATTCCCGCAGCCCAAGCCTCCCCCCCATCCTCCACACCCCCATGGCCCCACCGCCCCCCCTGAGGTTGTCGCCGCCGCTGCTCCCCCCCACCTGCCCCTCTCCGTCTGCCACCGGGCCAGGCCCTCACAGCGCCTTTCACCTCCGTGTGAAGGCGCTGCAGCAGGCAACAGCTGATCGCCTCCCTTCGGACTTCCCTCCTTTTCTCCCTGGCCCGCCCTCATCTGACGTAAGTAACTTCGAGGGCAGGCCAGGGAGGAAAGGAGGGAAGTCCGAACGGAAGCGATCAGCTGTTGCTTGCTGCAGCGCCTTCACACGGAGGTGAGAGGCACTGTGAGGGCCCGGCCCGGTTGCAGGGGGAGGGGGGAGCGGCGGAGGCGACGACCTCGGGGGGGCAGCGGGGGCCAGGGTGCGGAGGATGGCGGGGAGGCCGGGGCTGCAGGAAGCTGTCATTTCAATGCAGTGGGGAGGCAAAGGACGTCCATAGGCACAGCTCGTCTTTTTTTATATATAGTGAAGGACGTCCTTGGCATGCGCAGAGCTCGACTGGCCGACTGTTTAATGATGGAATAGAGAATGCAAGTGAGCTACAACGAGCAGCTCATTTGCATTCCTGTTTCTTGATGCATGCCTGTTCCTTACCGATTCGCTAAGGGAATTGGCAAGGGAAGGGCTTTAACGATTTTTTAGTGCATCTTGGCCTTAGTTTGGTTGGCAACATATGCAGCAAAATTATTGCAGTTCAGTTTTGATTGGGCAAGCTGGTTCTGTTGTTGGGGTTGCAGTAGGCTGTTTACTATGCTGGACAGATGTTTGGTTGAATTGATAGTCTGTTCAATACATCGATAGAAATATAATTTTTTGGCTGCTGTTAAGGCTTGGCAGTACTTTGTCATGTGTTTCCTACTGTCTAGCCTGTCCTTATCCAGGCAAAATGTATGCCATCTCCTTTCCAGTTTCCATCCTTTGTGCCTAAGGGTCCAAAGTTCTAGAGAAAACCAAGGTGAGCGTGTGTGAGTGGTGCATAAGAGTGTTTAAGTGGTGTCATTTTCTCTAAAGTCTTAGCTAAGTGTATATTCCAAATATCAACCTATTCTGACAATGTGGTTGTCTTTTCATCCACATGTGGATAGTTCAAGGCCTCTAGGAAATTCTTAGTAGTCAGCTTTTTCTTTCCAAACTCCGGGAGGTGCCATTTGTTTCAGGTAGTCACTTAGGGATAATTTAATTAGAAAATGGTCTGACAATGATAGGGTTGTTATTTCAATACTGCTATCTAGGATGTCAACCCCTTTGTAGAATGCCAAGTATTTTTCTCTTGCATATTTGGAACCACAAGCTGGAGTCTCTCTCGCTATCTCTCTGTCTCTCATAGCTATTCATCCTTTCAGATTGTTAAAACAGTTAATTTCTTTTCTTGGAAATGACAGCCATCTTGGTGGCATAAGTAAGTCAGATGTGGAGTTAGGTGCATGTATGCTCTATGCTGGTTTACCAATGTTCTCTGAGTAACAACAGGTTGTAGCTCATACTGGCCTGGTAGTTTTCTGCAGTTCAACTAGACTACATCTGCTTCATTTCATATTCTCTTCTGTCTCAGAATGTATCAGTTACTTCAACTTCCCAGAAAGAGAAATTCTCCCAGGTTTCAGTTCTTAACAGTATGAAACTTGTTTTCCTTTGCAGTTTAGATCTGGTGAGTTTCCCTTCAGAAGCCAGAATTTAGGAATAGGAGGTCCGTGTTCTGGCTTCAGGTCAGAAGCTATGTACCCATGGACCTAGTGTACAGCCATACCACACAGAGGTGGTTCCTCTCCCTTGCTACATCCTTTGTTACCATCATAACCTTTCTACTGTTGCAGGAATGGATGCATGAATTTGTGGTACTTCAGGAGTCAAACAGCACACCAGAATGAGAGAGAAATCTTCTTTATTTGCCAGCAAACAAAGTAGAACATCAGCATTAAGTCTCTTCTTCTCTTTCTCAGCTCTCTGTGTCTTTGTGGCTTCTGTCTCAGCTGCTTCTCTCCTTATGCTGTCTTCTCCTTCTTCTGTCTTTCTTTTGTCTGTTCCTTCTGACGTAAGCTGCTTCTGCTCTTACTTAAATACAGTTCTATCTAGCCTAGCCTAGCCTAGCCCCCCTTACTCTCCAATTGGTTAAGGAATAGATTGATTACCTTGCCTCAACCAATCAGCTCTATACAAATATCAGTTACATAGGTTTAATATTTCTCAAACTGACCTGTGACCTGGGGCTCCTCACACCAGACATTTGGGCTCCAGTCTCTTACATTTTATTATGATTAACTTAGGTTCATTGAGGGGCGAAGGGGCCAATCTGACATTTATTATTCTCATATTCCTAGTCTGGTTCATACTAACTACTAACTAAACTCTGGCATTCATTAAAGGGGTCAAGGGCCAGTCTTACTTAATGGCATAGCTTGTTATTACTTCCAGGACCATTCCTACATTTTACCTATAATTAATCAAGGAGAAGAGAGCTGACTAGTCCTGACCTCTTTTCACCTATTAGCTCCATACATCAAACCAGCCAGGACTGCAGATAATTCAAACCACATGCTTGACCTCTTAAACAGCAGACAAAGAGTAATACAGAATTTAACAGACATTCTACACAGAAACAAAACTTATTAATTTACACAGAATACAGCATATTCTAAAGTAAGCAGAATCAGTATTCCTTATAAGCCATATCTACATATTAAGAACTTCTAAAATCTAACTCATTTATATCTAGAATTATTTAGAATCTAACTAAACAGCATTTCAGCCTAATCCTTTTAAATTGCCTGCAATATACCTTGTTCATAATAGGATACATATGTGTTTGCATTAGCAATCCATCAATCACAAGGGACAGAGTTTCATTTCTCACTGACCTTTCTAACCTTTAGCTCGGCAAGCTAGACTTTCAAAATAATCTGAACCATCTGGCATTCCTTCACTTGCAGAGTGAAAGTTAAAATAGTATTTGATTTCTTAGAATTATTCTTTGCCCACTGCCTCACTACAGCAAAGAATCCTTTAATAGCTTAGGTCTTCTTTTCCATTAGTAGCAGTGTGAAATTAGCCCATTCATTGCAAGCCCTTACCCACCTTTCTCAAATGCTATATAGAAAAAGGGGAGTGAAAGGGCAGATGCTGGATGCAAGGGGAGAGAGAGGGCAGATGCTGGATGGAAGGGGGAAGAGAGAAGGCAAATGCTGGATACAAAGGTGTGATAAAGAGGGCAGATGCTGGATGGAAAGGGGGTCAAGGGCATAGCCACAGGTGGGCCTGGCCCCACCCAGTTGGGCTCAGGCCTGACCCAGCAGTGTTGCACCCTTGACAGTGCCAGCATTGGGGGGAGCAGGCTGGGCTCCATGGATATGGAATCTCCTGCGTTCGTGCACCTCCCTCTCTTAACACGCATCACTCTCTTCAGCAGGTCCCCAGCAGTAGCAGCAATTCCCACATGCTGCCTGCCACTAACACGGAAGTCTCTCGTCTGCTGCATCCCGCCCAGGCAGAAACAGGAAGTTGCAGCAGAGGGGAGGCTTCCAGGTTAGCGACAGGCAGCATGTGGGAATTGCTGCCACTGCTAGGGACTCGTTGAAGAGAAAGACGCTTCTTAAGGGAGATGGGGGAAGATCCAGAGAAGTGCTGGACAACGAAAGGGAAGATAGAGGGAGAATTGTTGGACATGGAGGTAGAGGGGAGGGAAGGAAAGAGATGATCCATGTGGCGGAATGAAAGAAGAATAATTTTTGGAGATTGGAGGGAGAGAGATGCTGTAGGGGGTGGAGGATGAGAGAGGGAAAGTTTTGGGTGGGGTGGAGGAGGGAAGGAGATATGCACAGGGAAGAGAAAGGTGAGGAATGAGAATTGTTGGACATGGGGGCGGAGGGGAAAGGGAGAGATGTGACAAAGGGGTGGAGAAGGGGGGATAGATGCTGCATGGGGAGAGGTGAGGGGCGTGAGAGGTAGAAATGTTGGATATAGGGATGGAGGAGAGAGGGAGAGATGTTTGACATGATGGTGTAGGAGAGGAAGGGAGAAATGTTAGACCCGGGGCACAAGGGAAGGGAGAGAGAGAGAGATGGTGGATATGAGACGAGAGGCAGAAATGTTAGACATGAGGGAGGAAGGGAGAGAGATGTTGTTCCCGGGGCACAAGGGAGGGGGGAGAGAGATGGTGAACAATAGGAGAGAAAGAGAGATGTTGAAATAGGCTGAATGACACGGAGGGAAGAAAGAGGGAGGTGTTGGAGCAGAAGGGAGTGATAGAGAGATGCCGGACAATGGGAGTGAGAGAAATGCTGGACCATGAGGGAGAGGACAGGAGAGGAGGGACAGAGAGATGTCAGGCTACGAGGGTGGGGAGGGGAGAAGGAGGGGAAAATGCTGGGAGAGACCAGGAGGGAGTGACAAAGAAATGAATGAGAGGATAATGATTACTGAGGATAGAAATGGGGAATAGATTAAAGATGGAAAGGCATGAAAGGCTGGGGAAGGAGTGAGATGGGAATTGGAGAGCTACTGAGTGAGAGAAGAAGATGGAAATTTGATAGCTGAAAAGTAACAAGGAGAAGAGTGAGAAAGAGGGTGAAATTTGAGTTGACAGGCAGAAAAGAAGAAAAAGAGAAAAGAGTGAGATGGGGAATTGGAGAGCTACTGGGTGAGAGAAGAAGATGGAAAGATAGTTGAAAAGTAAAAAAGGAGAAGAGTGAGAAAAGGGTGAACTTTGAGTTGACAGGCAGAAAAGAAAAAGAGAGAAAGGAGCTAAAAAGGAACAAATCAGTATGTCAGAGGTAGGTGTTATGAGGGAATAGGCAGGAGAGAGGCAGTGGCGTTCCTAGGGGGGCTGACACCCGGGGCGGATCGCCGATGCGCCCCGCCCCCCCGGCGAAAGGACACCCCCGCGAAGGAACCCCCCCCCCCCCCTGGGTGCACGCTGCTGGGGGTGGGGGGTGCCGCGCGCGCTTGTCCTCCGTTCAGGTTCCGGGGCAGAGAAGAAGCATGGAACAACGGAGGACAGGCGTGCGCGGCACCCCCCCCAGCGACGTGCACCCGGGGCGGACCGCACCTACCACCCCCCCACTAGGAATGCCACTGGAGAGAGGAGAAAATACAAATAGCAACCACTTGAAGAAGAATTAGCAGACTGCAGACAGGAAATCAGAAAAGAGAAACTGGAACCAACATAATGGAAAAATAAAACATTCAGACAACAAAGGTAGAAAAAAGCATTTTATTTTGAATGTTTTAAATGGAATATGTTAGCTTTGGGAAATGTGCATGGCAAATTTGTTTGTATTATGTTTAGTAGAAAAGGAAATCCATTTGTATTTTTATTTCTTCAGTGTACATGCTAAGCAACTAATTGAGGTTCCCACTTCAATTTTTGTCTAAATATTTTTATTTTGTAATTTGTGATCCCTCGTTCTGTATTTGGCAAGTCTGTCGGTGTTATAGTAATGGCAGGTGGGGAAATTGGGAGGCAGGGAGGAGATGGAATCAGAGAGGGGGGCCCTCCTTTATTTTCTGACTTGGGCCCTAGCATAGGCGCCCCGTATAAGAGGCTTGGGGAGGCTCCTGGACGCCCCTGAGGAGAAGCCCCGACGTTGGCAGAAGGCTGCCTCTGAGTCTCTGAATTGCCGGTGCCGAGGCAGAACTCTTCAGTGCAGTAAAAATGACGACCAGGGAGACAGCAGGCAGCAGAAGAAACAGGGAGAAAGATGCAAGACTCCCAAAACGAGTGGAAGTGAGCCTTTGTAGCCCAGTAAGTAAACGAGGAAGCCAATTTGGTTAATGTGTTTCCCCAGCATGACATCCTCACTGCCTTCAGCCCAAACAAAACAAACAAACTTTTGAGCTGCTGCATCCAGGTTGTTCTTGATTGTTGATCGTAACAAGGCTAAAGCTGGGGCACATGGAATCACATTTTAATGTCATCTCATTTGTAGGAATTAGCATTTTAGATACACAACTGGATTATTCTGTTTTTCGGCATGTTTCAGGGACAAGTGGTTTTATAGGTCAAAATAAAAATATTTTTTTAATGCAGATCTCTTTTGCAGATCTCTTTTGTTTAAACATAACTAAATGGGCTATAAGCCCCTAATGGTGTATTAGGTTCTGCCCAGTGTAATATTTTTGGTACAGTAAAGTTCTGAGTGTGTTTTTCCACAAAGATGTGCATAGTGTTTTGCAGTTGAGCGATTATGGTTAGTATATGCTTTGAGCAATCACTTTATTCTTTGACATATGATACATATTTAATATCTAAATTTAATAAAAGTATTGTGACTTTTATTTTTATTTTATTTTTTCTGTGTGTTATCAGACGATTATGGATTTAAGCTCCACCCCTGGCCCCATCCCTAACTCCACCCCCTTTAGCCTCCCCAAACAGTTGGGCCACCGACCGCCTATGGGCCCTAGCATATCTAACACCGTCCCTGACCCTTGCTGTACTGGTATCCCCAAGCATTTCCAGCTGAGGACTGCCTCTAATGGAGGCCAGAATTCACTTCTACCAAGCTCTGCAGTCAGCGACAGCATTCGAGCCACTGACAACTAAGCATAAGTGGAGTGCAGGCATTGGTGGCTTAGGGATGTTGCTGCTGCCCACCAAGCTTGGTAAAAAAGAAGTCTGGTCACCTTCGGAGGAAGTCTTCAGCTGATGGAGCTTGGGATTCCCCATTAGCTAAAATGTTTGGGCTCAGGCCCACCCAAAATTGGCTGTCTGGCTACTCCACTGAGGGGGGAGAAAAAGGATCGAGGGCAGATGCTGGATGGAAAGTGGGGGAAGAGAAAAAGAAGATAGCACTAGTGAGTGACTGGGAATAAGCTAAGCTGAGGGAAAGATATGGAAGAAGTAGGGAGGCACAGTAAAAACAGGGAAATTGAAGACTGAATAGTAAGAATGAATCAAATCTGGATGGAGAGGCAGAAAAATAAATTGAAAAGACTGAATGGAAAAGGAGGGGAGGAAAAATGACAAATGGACAAGAGAGTTAAGAGAAGATGGAGGAAAGCAGAAACCAGAGACTGAGACCAACATGATTAGAAAAACCAACATGATTAGAAAATGTAAATGACCAGTCAACAAAGTTAGAAAATTTTTTTTTTTTAGTTTAAGATAAAGTAGTTTGGTAGCCAAGTTAATAAATAGAAAATTGAAATATCTTCATATTGGACTAATTTTAATACATTTTTGGCTAATCTCCTTCCTCAGGTCAGAACAGGATACCATAACAGCAGCTTACTGTCGTGACCTAAAGAAAGAGGTTTTGGCCTCTGAAAGCTAATTGAATAATGTATTAAGTCAGTCCAATAAAATGGTGGTATCTTATTTTCCATTTTTTGTTTTGTTTGTATTTGTTAATTTGTAACATAGTGATTGGAATATATATTTGCTAGTTTTTTGAAGTATACATTTGCTATCTTTATATTTTGCACACTACAGGGGGACATGCATCACTGTTTCTATTGTGTTTGCTAAATGAGAGTCTGGCTTCTTGGGGGTTCAGTCTAAATTTTGCCTACATATTTCTATTTTTAGTTTGTGGTTACTCTATACTGAGACCTAGTTTTTTGTTAGCATTATGGATTATGGATCTGTATTCTTCTGGCTAGTTTAGTTTTCAAATGGTTTATATTCAAGGTGATTTATTTATTTGTTTATTTTATTTGTTACATTTGTATCCCAAATTTTCCCACCTATTTGCAGGCTCAGTGTGGCTTACATAGTACCGGAGAGGTGTTAGCCGACTCCACTGTGAACAAATACAATGTGATTTGTGGTAAGATAGTTCATGTGGCAGAAGCCACACTAGGAATCGTAGAGCCTTTCCTGCCCGCTTAAATCGCTTACTACCGCCTAAGTGGGGTTATTTAGCGGTACTTAACTAGACAGTGCCACTGAATAACCCCACAGACCGCCTAATATAAGAGTGGGCAGGTCAAGGGCGGCATTGGGGAGGTGCTGGGGGTTATGCAGGTCCCAGCCGACATTCAGTGCCAGCACCCACATAGCTAAGCAGGTGAATTTAGGACAGTTCAAAAGCTGTAAACTTCACCCATCTAGCTATGTGGGCCCTGGCACTGAATAACGACTGGGACCCACATTAATATTTTGTGGCTAAAAAGACCCTCTCGATCCCCCTCCCTCCTACCCCTTCCCCTCAGCTCTCAGGAAGCACAGCCCCTTCCCCTGTAACAAACCCCCACCCCCAAGATTTAGGTAGGCCCATCTCTGGACCTGCCTCTGTCTTCTTGGTGGTCCTAGTGGGGTCGTTGGGAGCAGAAGTGAAGTGCTCTTGCCTGTTGCGGCTGCCTGTGTAAAATGGCTCATGGCAGCTTGCGGTACTTCGTGTAGTACCACAAGTTGCCACAAGAGATCACGGCAGCCATTTCACACAGGCAGCTGCAAGGTGCAGGGCAAGGGCACTTCTTTCCTGTCCCCAACAACCCCACTAGAACCACCAAGAGAATAGAGGTAGGCCCGGTGGGGCTTACCTAGACCTTGGGGGGGGCTCATTCCAGAGGGAGGGGGAGGGGCTTTGCTTCCGATTCCAGGAGGGGATTGGGGGATCTTTCTAGCTACAGAAAAGTTATGCAGGTTCTGGTCAGTATTCAGCTGGGGCCTGCATAACTGTCTTATGCTGTCCCTAGCTGAATATCAGCTGGGACCCACATAACCCCCGGAGGAGCGCCACATAAAATTAGCACTGGATGTTAAGTGTCGGTGCCTATAACATGGCCCAGCATTGAATTTATAGTGCTAATCTAGCTAACAACGGTAAGCATTACAAAAAAACCTGCTTCTGCCAACAGCTGAATATTAGGGGGGGGGGGTTAGTAAATGCAGGTAAAGACAATCTAAGTTTTGTACCTGGGTTAAGGGTTAAGTGACTTGTCCAAGATCTCAAGGAGCAATAGTGGAATTTGAATCCTGGCTTCCATGGTTCTCAGCCTGGCGCTCTAACCATTAGATTACATAAGTATCCTATATAATAATTCTCACCTCCAACGTTCGAATGTGCCTGGGACCGTGCCTCCCTTGGAGGTGGTCTGCTAGGCAGGCATGCACTGTCGTCAGTGACAGCTGATACCAAAGCATGGGGAGGAGTAGGGGGACGGTTTTCGCTGAGAAGGGGGGTCGACTGGGTCGCGGAAGGGGGCGTGAAAACGGAGGGACGGCAGAGTCTGGAACAGCGAGGGAGGGTGGGGGATGGCCTTGCTAGCGCCCATTGCCTTCCCTTTTGAAACGGGCATTTTTTACTAGTTATTATAATAAATATCTGTGTTAGCTGTACCTAGGGTTGGGTAACTCAACAGTAAACTAAAGGCTTACAGAGCTAAAGCTTGGTGGCTGTTTGGTAACCTACCAAAAACATTGATAGTTAAATCATTTTATGGTTGCCAGTAACCTCAGGCTTTCTATTACAGTTTTGTTGAGCTTCACTGTTCACCTGGCCAGCAGGAAGATGCCAGACTAGAGAGCTAGGGCTAGCTGGAAATATTAAAGTACCTGCATGTATTTCCATAATACTGAAAATACTATTCTGTTTAATATGTTGAATTATGTTGGCGAGCAACATTTTGATTTTTTTTTTGGTACCTAAGTCCCTGGAGTGTATACAGTGTGCATAATGCTGTCAGTAACAGAAATACTAGGGGAGGCAGCTTGTAGACAATGAAGGAGTCCTTCCCTGCTGTGTTCAAAAGTGTCCTTATTGTACCTACTTTATTTAAGGGCGGAGAGAAGAATGAGAGATGCGATTAACCCTGGGGGGGCGGGAGAGGAAAAAGAGAAATGATGGATCCTGGTGAGTGGGGATGGCATGAAGGGAAGAAAAATGATGGGGAGGGAGAATAAAGAGAGAAAAAATGGATTGAGGAGGCAGGAAAGAAAGAGAAGTGATGGGAAGGACCCGAGGGGGGAAGGGGGTAGACATGCATGGAAGGGGAGAAGAAATGTTGAACCTGAGGGGAGAGGAAGGGAAGAAAGCGAGAAATGATAGAGCTGGGGATGAAGGGAAGAAAAGATGTTGGCCCATAAGGCAGGGAGGGAAGAGGGAGGAAGAGATGTGGCCCACAGGGGCAGGAAGGGAGGGAGAGATAAGAGCAGTGGTGTAGCTAGGTGGGCCTCCCCCAAATCAATTTCTCAAAACAATGGCACCTAAGCTCATGCATGCGCCCCACCTTCCCTCTTGCATGTGGTGGCGCCGTGGCAGTGCCACCTATATGCATGCGCTGCCACTTTCCCGCATGCATGTGGTGCTGCCTACTTCCCGCACGCGGTGCCAGTGCCAGAAGAGGAGTGGAGATGATCATCGTCGCGTCGCCTGCCTTCCAGTGCACCAAAAGTGAAGGACAGACTGCTGCTGTGAGCCGCCCGGTGTCCACACACTCCCCGTCTCCTGTCCCCACACTGTGCTGCTTGCAGAAGCCAGGAGAAGGAGAATGTCGTCCAGAGAGCTGCTCAGCTGGAGCCGCAGCGGCCGTTGTGATAGTAACTTAATCAGTGTTACCACAAGGGCGCTGCGGTTCAGCTGAGATGATCTCTCTCGACGAAGTTCTTCTCTTCCTTCTCCTGGCTTCAAGCAGTGCAGGCAGGCAGCAATGTGGGGGCGTGCAGGGCACAAGCCAGGGTCCTCCTCAGTGAAAGGTCCGCATCACCCTTATGTGGTCGGTGCAGGGCACCAGCTATTCTGCGGCGGCACTTGGCCTTGGCTATGTAAGGCTGTGATGGATGTGAGTTGTTCTTCTTTCTCCTTCTTTGACTGCTAGCTTGGCTGTAGGGGTAAGGTAAGAAGGGTCCAGGGACCATTCCGTGCTGTGTGTGTGCTTAAAGCAATAGCAAAAGATTATTAAAAATAAATGCATGGTCCATCTGTAAAAAGTCTAAAGCTGTTCGAGTTGGATAAGCATTAGGCAGTGCCTTCAAAGGTGGAGGACAAAAGATTTTGTTTTCTTTTTTACTTATTTGACAGCTTTTTAATTTATTTGAAAGCTTCCCATATCTAGATTTAAATATCATAAAGTAAAAATTGAACATCACTAAAGCAGCTTAAAAATTATTATAGCTGGTAGAAACAGCAGTTATAATCTCTTTATTTTGTGCTCATTTTTCTACGCTGTTCAACACAGAGAAATTTCAGTGAGAATGTCCTATTTCTTGATTTTAACTGTTCATCTGTTTCTTGATCTTAACTGTTCTTCTGTTTCTCTAATCTACATTTGGGAAGCCTGGTGTTATAAAGATGGAATATATTGAAATTAAATGGGAGTAGAATTAAACTTTCCTTTCATTGGGCACATGGAATCACATCTGCATCTGATGTCTGTTTTGGTCACTTGGTGGCTCTTTACTAACATCTCTGCATGAATACAGGGGGAGTCCCTATAGCCAGCCCCTCCAAATGACTCTGATTTAAAATGTAGAACAAATTAGTACTCTAATCAATGAAACCAATACTTCCTCCTGTATGCTGCAGAAGCCAACATGTTTGAAAATAAGTGAGATTAAATAAAAATGCTACCAACAATAAAGACAAAAAGGATGTAGCAACTCATAGGTTTGCTTGCTTTGTTTTGAATGTACTAGATTGATGGCTGCGCGGGTAAGAGGGAAACATAGACAAACTTAATTGGCTTCAACTTTTTGATGTCATCATCCCATCTTCTGTTTTCTTCAACCTTCTTGATGTCGGACTTAATGGGATAGGAGGAGGCAAGGGAAACAAGGAGAAGATACCAGACATTTGTTGGGGGAGGCAAGGGGAGGAATGAGGAGATACCGGATCTGGCCAGAAGGAAGGAGCAGAAGATGGATGGGACTGGGAGAGGTTGGGGCAGAGGGAAGGAGCAAGAGATGGATTGGACTGGGAGGGGTAGTGAGCAGAGGGAAGGAGCAGAATATGGATGGGACTGGGAGAGGTTGGGGTAGAGGGAAGGAGCAGGAGATGGATGGGACTGGGAGGGGTGGTGAGCAAAGGGAAGGAGCAGAAGATGGATGGGACTGGGAAACGCTGGGCAGAGGGAAGGAGCAGGAGATGGATGGGACCTGGGGGTGGGAGAGGGGAAGAAGCAGGATGTGAAAATAGAGAAGAAGGGCAAGAAAAGGGGATGATGTGGGGAAAGGTTGAGAAATAATGTGAATAGTGTTCCAGTCAACGCTAGCCGAAATCTCTGATAAAATAGATGCCAGTTTTTTCATCATGGATTCCTGGGCAAAGGCGTTTCTGTATAAGCTTAATACAGACAAGACACAACGTCTCATCCTTTTGTCCCAGTACCCTAAAGTTGTTCACAACACACTCACCATTAAGGATTGCAAACTTTCAGTCTCAGATAGCCTGAGAATCCTTGGAGTTGTGTTGGATAACCATTTACGCCTAGACAATCAAGTGCATATCATCACAAATAGAATGTTCTATGCAATGTGGAGGCTGAAGCGTATCAGGCATTTGCTACCATGGGATCTTTTCCGTACCCTTGTTCACTGGCTGGTCCTATCCCATATAGACTATTGCAATGGGATCTATGCCGGTTGCCGGGACTATATTCTGAAAAGGCTTCAGACGGCTCAAAACACAGCTGCAAGACTTATCCTGGGGAAATCTCGCTTTGTTCCTGCTCAGCCACTCCGTTTTCAGTTACACTGGTTGCCTGTCAAAGACCGTATTACATGGTGAAGCCCATGAATACATGCTTAACCTAATCGATCTGCCATCTAGAAATGACCTGAGATCTGCAAGGACCTACCTCAATCTTCATTACCCCACCTGCAGGCACGTAAAATACAAGACTCTTTATGCTTCCTCCTTCCTTTACATCAGTCCACAATCCTGGAATGTTCTGCCACGACAGCTTAAGGAGCTCATCGACCATCAACAGTTCAAGAAGTCCTTAAAAACCTTCTATTTGCCAAGGCTTATTCCCTGGCTCCTCCATTGTTTAACCTCTCTCACATGTTGGCTCTTCACATCTGTCATTTACCCGTGTCATTCCGTGTTCCTTCCCCTCCTGTCACATTCTGTTTCTGTGCCATCTCTGTGTTGCATTGTATCCTTTTGACTTAATGTAAGCCACATTGCGCCTGCTTATGTGGGAAAATGTGGGGTAAAAATGCACAAAATAAATAAATAAATAACCTGGAAGACTGGAGAGCGAATAAGAGGCATTGAAAAGGGATTGGGGTACTAGTGAGGGGTATAGGAGAAGGGAATGAGTCTCTGAAGGGAGTTGAGTTAGGGTAGAAAAGGGTTAAAAAGATGGTGAAAGAGAAGCTGTTAGGCATGGGGTATAGGGTAACAGACAGGAGTGCCCTTGGAGGCAAGAGAAGGAAGGAGAGACATGGATGGAGCTGGGACCGATAGGGTGATGAGATGCAGAGTGTAAGTACAGAGGATGGGAATTGGGGACTAATGAAGTGGGTGAAAGGTGGGAGAGGAATTTAGGAGACTAGGTAAGGGAGAGATAGAGTGCTGGAAAGGGAATGAGAGGGAAATGGTCTAAGCCAGTAGGTAGATGGACTAAAGAGTGAGAGAAAAGTGGGGGAAAAAAACATAAAATGAAAGATCAGTGTCAGACAGATGCAGAGAAGGACAGGAAGAAGATATGAGAAGAGCAAAGAAATGGAAAAGCCAACCTGGAAAAAAATTTAAGAGAAGACTGACACGTGGAAAGTGGAAAAGAGACTGGGACCAGCCCAACTAGAAAAATAGAATGCTCAGACAACAAAGGTAGAAAACAAAACATTATTTTTATTTAATGCTTTTTAAGGACTAAGATGTGCCTGCTTTGTAAAATGTACATTTTTTTTGTATTGTATTTTGAAGAGTACAGGAGAAAATACATTTCTGTTTCTCTTTTACCAGTATTTACACTGCGTACAGAGTCTGACTTTCTTGAAGAGATCTATATTTCAGTTTTGGTGGGCATGTTTTTTGTGGTTCCCTATTTTGTTTCACATGAGGGTCCGTCCGTGTTCTGCATATGTGACTGAGGTGACGGATTCTGCTAGCATGTAGTGTTTTGTGTAAGAATGTGTAAGAGTCCAGCTTGATCCATTTTCCAGTAGCAGGTATATTGGTGCTCTAGGGTCCAGTGTCTTTTCATAGGTGGGTTAGGGCTCTTGTGTGTTAAGTTTTCTGTATAAGTTTTGAGTGTCTTTTTGTAGGGTTTTGTGTTATTTCATAAAGTGTCTGGCCCTATTATTTTTGATATGTTGGCTTCATATTCAACATTTTAGTCTGCTGCGCGTGTGTGTTTGTTGTTGTTTTTTTTAAATAGCCATAATGAATATGTATGAGATGTACATATGCAAATAATATGCAAATGTCCAAGCCACACCCTTTGCCCCCCCCCCCCCCCCAAATGAAACAGTCAAACTATGCCCATGTCTGGCGCCTATTTTACAAAAGTGTGCTCCCCCAGACATCAAAACCTAGTGACGCCTCTGGATGAGAGAGATGGTGCAGGGAGATGCTAGAGGGTGGAAGAAAGAAACAGGCAGATGTCAGGCTACAAGGGTTGGGGTAGAGGGAGGAAGGAGATACTGGTCTAAAAGAGTGGATGGAGAGAGGGAAGGAGAAACTAGGAATGGGGAACAATGTGGAAGAGGTCACGCAGAGGTTGTCAAGGAGATGATTGCAAGGAGGATAGTACGTACAAAGGATAAAATTGCAGTAATGGGAAGTAGAGGAAAGATAGAAGGTATTAGTAGGCCAGGGAAGGAGTGAGACAGGAATTGGGAAAGCTAGGGTGTGAGAGGAGGAGATGAAAAGTTAATAGGCAATTGAAAAGTAAAAAGATGGAGGAGGACTATAGGATGAGAAGCGGGTGAAATTTGAGTTGACATGCATAAAAAAAAGAAAGGAAGAAAAGAGCTAATAGGAAAGATCAATATGTTAGCGACAGAGGTAATAAGGGAAAGGAACGAGACAGGAGGAGAGAAGAAAAATGACAAATGGATAGCAGTCCTAGAAAAAAAGAGTTAGCAAAAGACAGAAAAGAAGAAAAGAAAAGCTAGGACCATCACAATGGAAAAATAAAATGTCCAGACAACAAAGGTAGAAAAAAGTGTTTTGAATTTATTAACTAGATTATGTTAGTTTGGGAAATGTACATCATTGCATTTCTGTTTTTATTTCTCTGAGTTTTATAGTACATGCTTAGTTTGACTTCTTGGGGTTCCCAGTTCAATTTTTATCTTTATATCTCTATTTCTAATTTATGATCCCCTATTCTGTATTTGGAGGTGGTCTGTCTTTGTTTTGTGTGTGACACAGGTACTGTATTCTGTGGGCGTGTAGGTTCTGTGTAGAGATCTGTAGCAATCCCACTTGTTCTGTTTTACTAGTAGTAGGAGATATATTGGTGTTCTGAGGCCCATTGTAAGATTTGTAGTGCTGCCTATTCATAAGTAGGATTCTTGCTGTTTGAATCATTGGATTAGTGCTGCTGTTCTATGACATGTTTGTACATGTATTCTAGGGGCTTTTTTTCCTGGTTTTGTATTATTTCACAATGTTCTTGGTAGTGGAGAGATTTATGTTGCCATTGCGCAGATGACGCAAGAATCAGAATATTTTTTGTATGATGCCATTAGGATGGCCTACATCTGATCTGTGCCTGTTGTGGGGGGGGGGGGGGGGGGGGGAGCAGGAGAAATGTTTACATTTAATTCATAAGAATTGCTATATACTGTGTCAGACCAAAGGTCTGTGAAAGTCATGTATGCAGTATATCACATCAGCGAGCAATGTCTGTTTGGTGTGTCCCAGCTGAAAAAAGGTTCAGAACCACTGCACTAGAGCAATTACAATAAAAGAAAAGAAATAGTACGATAGATGTAGAGCCAGTAATTTCTGTCACATTGGAAGTGGGGGGGGGGGGGGGGGGGCATGACCCTTATTGCCTGGGGGCCCAGATCACTGTCAGTCTGCCCCGATCCACACATCTGTGGTTATATCTGCAAGAAGTGTTCAAAGGGTAATGTAATTGAAAAGTTGACTAGCAAAGAAAACATTTTGCTCACGTTGATTTGGCATGTTGTCTTTAAGGGGTGAGTCACACAGAATTATTTTATTGCTGTGTTTCCCTCTTGTTCAGACATAATTTTATGGATTATGTTTCATCATCATATACTTAGCAATTGTTGCATGTCTAGGACCATGTATGTGACTATTGTTACCCGCCTTGGATAAAGGCGGGATATAAATGTAGTAAATAAATAAATAAACCCACAGATTCTGGACTGGTCTGATGGGACTAAAGAAGAGAAAAATAGCAAATGAGATCTAATTTTTCATTCTCCGAGGACAAGCAGGCTGCTTGTTCTCACGACTGGGTCGGCGTCCACGGCGGCCCGAGGAACGGAAATCTTCCATAGCAACAAAAGTTTGCTACAGCCTTCAAGCGCGCGGGGCGCACGCACTGCGCATGCACGGCCATCTTCCCGCCCATTGCGCGAGAGCCCCGATCAGTTCTTTTCTTTCCATGGTTAGAGAGTGACTGCTTGCGGTTACTCTCCGTTCGGCCCAAAAAGAGCCTTCGTTTTTTGGCGATTTTTCATCTATTTTTTCTTTTTTCTTTCTTAAACAGTGTTCCCTTTTGGAAAAATAAAAAAAAATTTTTTTTAAACCTTTATTTCTAGTGTTTGTCCTTTAAGTTTCGTTTCGCTTCCGTGGCGGCCCTCTTAGGCCACGCGTACGTGTTTTTCCATTTTTTGTGCCCTTACTTTTGGCACAATCGCTAATTTTGACTTCGCCGCCGCTATTTTTCCGTCCATGACATCGAGAATTCCCAGTGGCTTCAAGAAGTGTATTCGGTGCAACTGGGCAATCTCGGGTACCGACCCCCACACATGGTGTCTTCAGTGTCTTGGGCCCGACCATCGCCCAGATGCATGTAAGTTGTGTCTTAGCCTTAAAAAGCGGACACAGGCGTCGAGAAAAGCTCTTCGGGATCATCTGTTTGGAGCTTCGCCTGGTCCTTCGGCGTCGACGTCAACATCGGTACCAAGGTCGGTGGCACCGGAGATGGCATCGACTTCGGGAGCACAGGTAATGGCTGTCCAGAGACCACCACACGCTGGGAGCAGTGAACCGTTGAGTGGGTCTCCACCTGCCTCAAAGACTCCTGCTGTGCAGGCCCACCGGGACCGACCACTTTCGGACCCGACCCCGAGGAGGCGTGTGGATTCCACGTCCTCCTCGTCGGTACCGAGGAGTACCGATGATGTACATTGAGCGAAGGCTAAGAAGCATCGTCATCGGTCTCCTGCTAAGCATGGAACCGGGAGATCCAGGGCATCGAAGGATTCGGCACCCATGAAGCGTCGACGCTGGGAGGACCGCTCACCCTCTATTCAAGAGGTGTCGGTGTGTCAGTCTCTTGACAGCCGGGTATCGCCTCCTCACCCTCCACAGGTTCTGACACTGACTCCTGCATCGACCCCACAGCCTTTCCCGATAGCGTCTCTGGACGAGCGCATCCGAGCCATTCTTCCAGGTCTTCTGGAAGGGCTGCTGCGTCAGTCTGCTCTGGTACTTGGGGTGCTTGCGCCCTCTGTACCGTCGAAGGAAGCGGCATCTGGCTCTTCACCTGTGGTGAGGTCTCCGACGCCGGTGCTGCTTGCGGCATCGGCCTCGGCTGCCACCCAGGTCGACTCCCCGTCGACATCGCTGGAGGGAGCTTCATCGCCGCCGGCACGGGAGTCGACTTCTCGACATCGCCATGTGGCTCCTCGGCGTCAAGATGGGCCCAATTTCGGACTGCAGTTAAGGAACTCTTGTCCGACACCAATGAGGATGCCTCGTGGGATGAAGAGGAGGATCCCAGATATTTCTCTTCTGAGGAGTCTTGTGGTCTTCCCTCTGATCCTACGCCTTCACCAGAAAGAAAGCTTTCTCCCCCGGAGAGTTTCTTTTCATTTGTCCGGGAAATGTCTGTGGCTATTCCCTTCCCTGTGGTATCTGAGGATGAGCCCAGGACTGAGATGCTCGAGGTCCTTGACTATCCTTCGCCACCTAAGGAGTCATCCACGGTCCCTTTGCATAATGTCCTTAAGGAGACATTGCTGAGGAACTGGATGAAACCGTTAAGTAATCCCACCAGCCCCAAAAAAGCTGAGTCCCAATATCGGATTCACAGAGAACCTGAGTTGATGAAGTTGCAGTTACCTCACGACTCCATGGTTGTGGATTCCGCTCTCAAGAGAGCCAAGAGTTCTAGAGATTTCGCCTCAGTGCCCCCAGGGAGGGAATCTAGAACCCTGGACTCTTTTGGGAGAAAGGCCTATCAGTCCTCTATGCTCGTGGCCAAAATTCAGTCCTTCTGAAGTTCCTAGTTTATTACCAGAGTACACGCTCTAGAACTACTTATATAAAGTACTCCTTACACCTTTAATATCTTAAACTTGTTTTTTATTTTATTACTTGTGCCTAATACCTCTATCCTCAAAACTCACATTCTCACATTGCATTCCATATCATCATGCTGATCAATCCATAGACTGGTGGGTTGTGTCCATCTACCAGCAGGTGGAGATAGAGAGCAATCCTTTTGCCTCCCTATATGTGGTCATGTGCTGTCGGAAACTCCCCAGTATGTTCTCTATCTCAGCAGGTGGTGGTCACACACAGCAGCAGCTCTGGCTAGGCCTCCAAGCCTAATTTTTAGGTTTTGTTGCGTGCCTGGGGTTGAGGGCTCTTCTTGAGCAAGTGCAAACCTGGTGGCGCCAGGTCCCTCCTTTTCTCCCCCCTCCCGCTGGCTCCGTTAAAAAAAAAAAAAATTTTGGACGTCCTTAAAGGCGTTTATTTCGACGTTTATTTAAACGTTTATTGCAGCTACTCACTGGGACACCAGGTCGTTACAGCTCGGAGCGAGAAGCAGGTAATTTTTACCTTTTTTATAGCGGGCAGGGGGTTCCCCGATTGATCTCCACGTGGCCTATGGCATCGGAGGGCGAGGGCGCGAAGAATCGCTCCCCGGACCGCGTGTGCGCTCCTAGCGGGGATGCGGGGGTATTAAAGTCTGATTCGCCCTTGTTGGGTGTCAGTTCGGAGGCCGGTCAGTGTCCCGGGTCTTCCTCCGGTGCGGCGGTTTTTCCCGCCATAAATGCCCATCCCCCGCTGCTCGCCTCCGCCATCTTGGCCGGCCACTCTGCTCGGACGGCTTCTTCTTGGGCCGCCCTTGAGCTGGGAGACGTTCATGCCATGGCCGCCCTTGATTTGGGCGACGGCAAAAAAACGGCTAAAGTTAAGCGCCGTTCTTCCCGCACGGCTCCTTCGCGGAGTGTCGCGCCGGACGCCATCTTGGATGCGCAGCATGTTTCTCCCCCGCTCTTACAAGCGCCGGTTGAGGGTGCGTCTAGGGCTGTGGCCCAGGCTGCTGAAGTGTACAGTCTGGGGGGTTTCTCCCCCGAGTTTATTCTGCTGCTGCATCAGGCCTTCCTTATGCAGAACGCTGCCCCTTGTCCGATAAAGGGGTTGAGGCCCCCGGAAGTAAACGCCCTCGGGTGGATTCCCAGGCCTTAGAGGACGCTGTTTCCTCTGATGTAGATGAGGGCAGCGTATCTGAGTTCTCCCAACGGTCCTTTGGGGATTCCTTGGAGGAGACGGATTCCCGCTCGGATGGAGCGGATGACCCCTCTGCAGCACGGATCTTTCGCTCAGAGGATTTGCCCAACCTGTTAATGCAGGCCATGAGCATTTTAAAGATTTCCTTTCCGGAGGACGTCTCTCCCTCAGCCCCTGTTGGCTCCGCCATTATGCTGGGGACGAAGCGCCCGCCTAGAACCTTCCACGTGCATGATGCCATGCACACCTTAATTTTGGCTCAATGGGATGTCCCGGAAGCGAGCCTCAAAGTGGCTAGGGCTATGTCCCGCCTCTATCCTTTGCCTGAAAGTGAACGTGAGGCCTTTCTTTGGCCTACCGTGGATTCTTTAATCACTGCGGTGACTAAGAAAACGGCGTTGCCGGTGGAAGGTGGCACGGCCCTAAGGACGCCCAAGACAGAAGATTGGAGGCGGCCTTAAGGTCGTCCTTCGAGGCGGCTGCCTTAAGTTTGCAGGCCTCAGTTTGTGGCTCCTACGTGGCCAGGGCGTGCCTGACGATTGTGCAGCGGGCTTCCCCCTCGGATCCTTCCTTGAGGGCTGATTGGCCGGCCCTGGAATCGGGCTTGGCTTATTTGGCAGACTTGCTGTATGATGTCTTGAGAGCCTCGGCTAAAGGTATGGCTCAGACAGTCTCTGCGCGGCGGTGGCTTTGGCTGAAACATTGGTCTGCGGACCACGCCTCTAAGTCCCGCCTGGCTAAGTTGCCTTTTAAAGGCAAGCTGCTCTTTGGGGTCAAGCTGAACAAAATTGTGACCGATCTCGGCACGTCTAAGGGCAAGAGGTTACCAGAGGTCAGGGCTCGGGCCAGTGCTCGCCCCGGTATCTCCAGAGGACGGTTTCAGGAAGCCCGTCGGTACCGCCCGGGCAAGTCGGGCTCCTCTGCCCCCTCTTCCTTCAAGAGGAACTTCTCCCCCAAGCAGCATTCCTTTCGCAGAGACCGCCGTCCCGGAGGTGCGCCCTCCGGTCCTCCCCCAGGGTCTCGTACCCAATGACAGGGTCCTGGTCCATGGCCCAGTGCAAATTGGAGGACGCCTGTCCTCGTTTCTGGGCGAGTGGACCAGGGTAACTTCAGACGCTTGGGTGCTGGAAGTCATCAGAGACGGCTACAAGCTAGAGTTCTGCCGACCCTTAAGAGATGGGTTTGTACTCTCTCCCTGCAAGTCTCCGGTCAAAGCTGTGGCAGTGCAGCAGACCTTGGACAATCTGATCCGCCTGGGTGCGGTCGTTCCGGTGCCAGAAAATCAGCTTGGCAAGGGACGTTACTCCATTTACTTTGTGGTACCAAAGAAAGGAGGTTCTGTACGGCCTATCCTCGACCTCAACGGGGTCAATCGGGCCTTGAAAGTTCGGCACTTTCGCATGGAGACCCTCTGCTCTGTTATAGCGGCAGTGAAGGCAGGGGAGTTCCTGGCATCCTTGGACGTCAAGGAAGCGTACTTGCATATTCCCATCTGGCCTCCTCATCAACGCTTTCTGCGTTTTGCAGTCCTGGGCCGACACTTCCAGTTCAGAGCCCTCCCGTTCGGGTTGGCTACTGCTCCGCGGACCTTCTCCAAAGTAATGGTGGTCATCGCGGCCTTCCTGAGAAAGGAAGGAGTACAAGTCCATCCTTATCTGGACGACTGGTTGATCCGAGCCCCCTCTTATGCAGAGTGCGGCAAAGCTGTGGACCGGGTGATTGCTCTTTTGAGCTCCCTGGGGTGGATCATCAACTGGGAGAAAAGCCAGCTGCGCCCGACTCAGTCCCTGGAGTATCTGGGAGTTCGATTCGACACCCAATTAGGCAGAGTGTTCCTGCCGGACAATCGGATTGTCAAACTTCAGGCTCAGGTGAACCAGTTCCTAGTAGCCTCTCCTCTTCGGGCTTGGGACTATGTGTAGCTGTTGGGCTCTATGACTGCCACGATGGAAGTAGTGCCCTGGGCCAGGGCTCATATGAGACCACTACAACACTCTCTGCTGCAGCGCTGGACTCCGGTGTCGGAGGATTATGCTGTGCGCCTTCCCTTGGACCCAGCAGTGCGCAAGGCGCTGAGCTGGTGGCTGCAGACAGACAAGTTGTCTGCAGGGATGCCTCTTGTGACCCCGGAGTGGATTGTCGTCACGACGGACGCCTCTTTGACGGGCTGGGGAGCCCACTGCTTAGGAAGGACAGCGCAGGGTCTCTGGTCTCCTGCAGAGGCAAAGTGGTCTATCAACCTCCTGGAACTCAGAGCCATTCGGTTGGCGCTTTTGGAGTTCCTCCCGGTACTGGCGTTGAAACCAGTACGGGTCCTGTCGGACAATGCCACGGCTGTGGCCTATGTCAACCGCCAGGGAGGTACCAAGAGCGCCCTTCTAGCCAAGGAGGCCATGAATCTATGCCAGTGGGCGGAAGCGAACCTGGAACAGCTGTCAGCGGCCCACATTTCCGGAGTCATGAATGTCAAGGCGGACTTTCTCAGTCGCCATACCTTGGATCCCGGAGAGTGGCAGCTATCTGCTCAGGCGTTCTTGGACATCACGAAGCGCTGGGGCCAGCCGAGCCTAGATCAGATGGCGTCATCGGCCAATTGCCAAGTGCCGCGCTTTTTCAGCAGAGGACGGGACCCTCGATCCCTGGGAGTAGATGCTCTTCTCCAACAGTGGCCGACACAGGAGCTTCTCTATGTGTTCCCGCCCTGGCCCATGTTGGGCAGGGTGCTAGACCGGGTGGCAAAGCATCCGGGCCGGATAATCCTGGTGGGTCCGGACTGGCCCAGACGTCCCTGGTATGCGGACTTGATCAGGCTCTCAGTGGACGATCCTCTGCGGCTGCCAGTGGAGCAGGGCCTGTTGCATCAGGGTCCCGTGGTGATGGAGGATCCCTCCCCATTTGGTCTTACGGCCTGGCTATTGAGCGGCAGCGTCTGAGAAAGAAGGGCTTCTCAGACAAGGTCATCGCCACTATGCTAAGAGCGAGGAAGCGCTCTACTTCTACTGCTTACGCCAGGGTTTGGCGTACCTTTGCAGCATGGTGTGAAGCAGGCTCACTTTCTCCCTTCACTGCTCCAATTTCTTCAGTGTTGGCGTTCCTGCAAGAAGGTCTGGGGAAAGGCCTGTCGCTCAGTTCCCTTAAAGTCCAGGTAGCGGCTCTGGCTTGCCTCAGGGGCCGCCTGAAGGGTGCTTCCCTGGCTTCGCAGCCAGATGTGGTGCGCTTTCTCAAGGGAGTTAATCACCTGCGCCCTCCTCTGCACTCAGTGGTGCCTGCGTGGAATCTCAACCTGGTGCTAAGAGCCTTGCAGAAGCCGCCTTTTGAACCCTTGTCAAGGGCATCTCTGAAAGACCTGACGTTGAAAGCAGTCTTTTTGGTGGCTATCACTTCAGCCAGAAGAGTTTCCGAGCTCCAGGCACTCTCATGTCGAGAGCCCTTTCTGCAGTTCACTGAGGCAGGAGTGTCTATTCGCACAGTGCCTTCCTTCCTGCCCAAGGTTGTTTCTCGCTTCCATGTGAATCAGCAGCTCTGTCTCCCTTCCTTTCGTAGGGAGGACTACCCAGAGGAATACTTTGCTCTCAAATATCTGGATGTGAGACGAGTCATCATCAGATACTTGGAAGTGACCAATGATTTCCGGAAGTCGGATCATCTGCATGTCCTGTTTGCAGGTCCTCGTAAGGGTCTGCAGGCTGCTAAGCCTACAGTGGCAAGATGGGTCAAGGAAGCCATTGCAGCGGCTTATGTGGCCGCGGGGAAGGTGCCGCCTATCCAGCTGAAGGCTCACTCCACTAGAGCTCAGGCGGCCTCGTTGGCAGAGGCCGGGTCCGTCTCCTTGGAAGAGATTTGCAAGGCGGCAACTTGGGCATCGGCCCATACCTTCTCCAGGCATTACCGCTTGACTGTGGCTGCTCGGGCGGAGGCCCGGTTTGGAGCTTCAGTGTTGCGGTCAGGGATTTCTATGTCCCGCCCTGGGTGAGTACTGCTTCGGTACATCCCACCAGTCTATGGATTGATCAGCATGATGATATGGAAGGTAAAATTATGTATCATACCTGATAATTTTCTTTCCATTAATCATAGCTGATCAATCCATAGCCCCTCCCAGATATCTGTATTGTTTATATTCTGGTTGCATTTCAGGTTCAAGTTTAGTCTTCAGTTCCTGTTCAGGAGGACTTCGTGTTCAAGTTTTTCAATGGATTCTTCAAGAGTTGAGACGAATTTGTGTTACAGTGAGCTGCTGCATTCCTCTCCCCTCCGTTTTACGGGGCTGGATTGAGACTTAAATTCTGCCGGCGCTCCCTCCCGCTTCGTGCGGCAGTAAGGCAGCTTTTTACCCCTCCCGCTTCGGCGGTGTTAGGGTCAGTCAGCTCCTCCCGCGGTTGCGGTTGCAGGATAAGCCAGATCCCCCCGCATCGGCGGGTGTGGTGTCCCTCCCCCGCTCCGCGGGGATGAGCTGGACGGATTCCCCTCCCCCACTTGTGTGGGGATGAGCTGGGTTAATTCCCCTCCCCCGTTTCGGCGGTGGTGAGCTGGGCAGAGTGTCCCTTTGTGGGTGTAATTCTCTGTGCTGAGTCCTGCGGATGGACCTTGGATATCGACATACTGAGGAGTTTCCGGCAGCACATGACCACATATAGGGAGGCAAAAGGATTGTTCTCTATCTCCACCTGCTGGTAGATGGACACAACCCACCAGTGGATTGATCAGCTATGATTAATGGAAAGAAAATTATCAGGTATGATACATAATTTTACCTTCACACATATCTCACAGTGTCTTTACATGTTCCCTTGTTAATTAATTAACCATTTAAGTTCTATATTCACTTTTCAATACAATACATTTACTATACAGCAGTTTCTCTGCCTTATGTCAGAACATTTTCAAATCAATGTCTTCCGATGTACTTCTGATATTCTTCTTAAGTCCCAGTTCAAATGTCTATCAATGTTTATACTGATTTACTCCATTCAATTCCTTAAATGCAAAGCCCAAGTGTCTTTGTATTTCCAAATGGCTATGCTGGAACGCAATTAAACCTGTGATCCATGAGGAACCCCGCTGGGTGAGAAAGGCTAGTGAGGGACGCTAATCACCAACATTCACTCCTCATTGAAAAGACCTTTTCAAAGTCTTAAAGCCAGCTGATATTCTCCTTTTCTCCAGTTTCTCGTTTCTCTATGCGAGACCGCATTTAAATATGCAAGTCCACATTTCGGAAGTGTCCTTCATCAGGAGGAACTAGCACCTGATATCATCGGGATTTCTATCCAAGTCAGGGTGTGTCTCCCTGCTTCAAAAAATGCTCTACACCAGCATTCACTTGAGGAACAAGGTGAAGCAACTGGCGGACTTGGTCGATAAGCTCCCTCCGGAGCAGGCCAGGCCTTTTCAGGAGGTGGTCAGGCAGCAGAAGGCGTGTCGTAAATTCCTGTCCAGGGTGCTTACAATTCTTTTGATGTTGTATCCAGAACCACTGCCCAGGGTATAGTGATGCGCGGACTCTCATGGCTGCATGCCTCTGACCTGGACAATCGAGTCCAGCAGTGGATTGCGGATGCTCCTTGCCGGGGGGATAACATTTTTGGCGAGAAAGTCGAGCAGGTGGTCGATCAGATCACGCAGCGGGTAACCGCTATGGACAATCGCTCCCGCCGGGCGCCTTCTGCTTCTACCTCGACTGAAGGAATGCTCCCTATGCATATAATAGGCGTTGGTACAATCCTCCTTCTCGACAGCCTTCTCAGGCTCAGCCCCAGTGCGCTCGTTCATATCAACAGCGTGCGCCAAAGCAGGCCCCTGTGGCTCCCCAGCAAAAGCAAGGGACGGGCTTTTGACCGGCTCCAGTTGAGCATAGCTGCCATAAAAGTGTGTGTGCTGGACGATCTGCCGGTTGGAGGGAGGCTAAAATTTTTTCACCCAAGGTGGCCTCTCATAACCTCCGATCAGTGGGTTCTTCAAATAGTCCGGTCAGGATACTCCCTCAATTTGATCTCCACACCTCCAAATTGCCCACCGGGAGCTCAGTCCTTCAGTTTCCAGCACAGGCAGGTACTTGCAGAGGAACTCTCCGCCTTTCTCAGCGCCAATGCGGTCGAGCCCGTTCCACCAGGGCAAGAAGGGCTGGGATTCTATTCCAGGTACTTCCTTGTACAAAAGAAAATACGGGGGTGCATCCCATCCCAGACCTAAAGGCCCTGAACAAATTTCTGGTCCGAGAGAAGTTCAGAATGCTTTCCCTGGGCACCCTTCTTCCCATGATTCAGGAGAACGATTGGCTATGCTCTCTGGACTTATGCTTATACTCACATCCCGATACTTCCAGCTCACAGGAAGTATCTTTGATTCTGTCTGGGAACGCAGCACTTCCAGTATTGTGTGCTGCCCTTTGGTCTGGCGTCTACGCCCTGGGTCTTTACAAAATGCCTGGCGGTAGTTGCAACGTCGCTATGCAGACTGGGAGTACATGTTTTCCCTTGTCTCGACGATTGGCTGGTGAAGAACATCTCAGAGGCAAGGGCTCTACAGTCCATGCAGATGATTATACAACTGCTGGAGCTGCTCGGATTTGTTATAAATTACCCAAAGTCCCATCTTCTTCCGGTTCAAAAACTAGAATTTATAGGAGCTCTGCTGAACTCATAGACGGCTCATGCCTATCTTTCCGAGGCGAGAGCAGACAATCTTCTGTCTCTGGTTTCTCTGGCCAGAGCATCTCAGCAGATCACAGCTCGGCAGATGTTGAGACTTCTAGGCCATATGGCCTCCACAGTTCATGTGACACCCATGGCCCGTCTGCACATGAGATCAGCTCAATGGACCCTAGCTTCCCAGTGGTATCAAGCTGCTGGGGATCTAGAGGATGCAATCCAGCTCTCCACCGATTTTCACAATTCCCTGCTATGGTGGACAATTCGATCCAATTTGACCTTGGGACGTCCTTTTCACATTCCTCAGCCACAAAAAGTGCTGCCAACGGATGCATCCCTCCTGGGGTGGGGAGCCCATGTCAATGGGCTTCACACTCAAGGACTTTGGTCCCTCCAGGAAAAAGATCTTCAGATCAATTTTCTGGAGTTGCGAGCGGTCTGGAATGCTCTAAAGGCTTTCAGAGATCGGCTGTCCTATCAAATCATCCAAATTCAGACAGACAATCAGGTTGCGATGTATTACATCAACAAGCAGGGGGGCACCAGATCTCGCCCCCTGTGTTGGGAAGCCATCCAAATGTGGCTTTGGGCTCGCCGTCACGGCATGCTACTTCAAGCCACCTATCTGGCAGGCGTAAACAACAGTCTGGCCGACAGATTGAGCAGGATAATGCAACCTCATGAGTGGTCACTCAACATGGGCGTTGTGTGCAAGATCTTCTGAGAGTGGGGCACCCCCTCAGTGGATCTTTTTGCCACTCAGATCAATCACAAGGTCCCTCAGTTCTGTTCCAGGTTTCAGGCCCACGACAGACTAGCGTCAGATGCCTTTCTCCTACATTGGGGAACAGGCCTTCTGTATGCTTATCCTCCCATACCTCTAGTAGGGAAGACTTTGCTGAAACTCAGGCAAGACTGCGGAACCGTGATTCTGATTGCTCCTTTCTGGCCGCGTCAGATTTGGTTTCCTCTTCTTCTGGAGTTGTCCTCCGAAGAACCGTGGAGATTGGAGTGTTTTCCAACCCTCATAACTCAGAACTAGGGGGCGCTTCTGCATCCCAACCTCCAGTCTCTGGCTCTCACGGCCTGGATGTTGAGAGCGTAGAATTCGCTTCCTTGGGTCTCTCTGAGGGTGTCTCCCAAGTTTTGCTTGCTTCCAGGAAAGATTCCACGAAGAAGTGTTACTTTTTCAAATGGAGGAGGTTTGCCGTCTGGTGTGACAGCAAGGCTCTAGATCCTCGCTCTTGTCCTACACAGACCGTGCTTGAATACCTTCTACACTTGTTGGAGTCTGGTCTCAAGACCAACTCAGTAAGAGTTCACCTTAGCACAATTAGTGCTTTTCATTGTCGTGTGGAAGGTAAGCCGATCTCTGCACAGCTTTTAGTTGCTCGCTTCATGAGAGGTTTGCTTTTTTCAAAGCCCCCCATCAAACCTCCACCAGTGTCATGGGATCTCAACGTCGTTCTCACCCAGCTGATGAAGCCTCCGTTTGAGCCACTGAATTCCTGCCATCTGAAGTATTTGACCTGGAAGGTCATTTTCTTGGTGGCTGTTACTTCAGCTCGTAGGGTCAGTGAGCTTCAAGCCCTGGTAGTGCATGCTCCTTATCTCAAGTTTCATCATAACAGAGTAGTCCTCCACACTCACCCTAAGTTCTTGCTGTAGGTGGTGTCGGAGTTCCATCTGAACCAGTCAATTGTCTTGCCAACATTTTTTCTCTGTCCTCATACCCGCCCTGCTGAACGTCAGTTGCACACCTTGGACTGCAAGAGAGCATTGGCCTTTTACTTGGAGCGGACAAACCCCTTCAGACAGTCCGCCCAAATGTTTGTTTCTTTTGATCCCAACAGAAGGGGAGTCGCAGTCGGGAAACGCACCTTTTCCAATTGGCTAGCAGATTGCATTTCCTTCACTTATGCCCAAGCTGGGCTGACTCTTGAGGGTCATGTCACGGCTCCTAGTGTTAGTGCCATTGCAGCGTCAGTGGCCCACTTGACGTAAGCCACTATAGAAGAGATTTGCAAGACTGCGACGTAGTCTTCAATCCACACATTCACATCTCACTACTGCCTTCAGCAGGATACCCGACGCAACAGTCGGTTTATTTATTTATTGCATTTGTATCCCACATTTTCCCACCTATTTGCAGGCTCAATGTGGCTTACAGAGTTTTGTTATGACATAGTCCTTACGGGAAGTTGGTGCTGCAGAATCTGTTCGGGGTTTAGAATCCAACTCCATCCCCCTAGGCCCATTTTTATTCTGTTCCAGGCTGCACTCTCAGTTAGATGTTCTAGTTCGTAGGTCAATCCTTGTGCTGTCCTCGCCGTTGCGAGGCCCAATTGACCTTTCTTTGTTGTTTTGAGTGAGCCTGGGGGCTAGGGATACCCCAGTCGTGAGAACAAGCAGTCTGCTTGTCCTCGGAGAAAATGAAGATACATACCTGTAGCAGGTATTCTCCAAGGACAGCAGTCTGATTGTTCTCACATACCCGCCCACCTCCCCTTTGGAGTTGTCTTTCTCCTTCTTATTGCTTTGTTATGGAACTGATCAGGGCTCTCGCGCAACAGGCGGGAAGATGGCTGCGCATGCGCGCGCCCCGGGCGCTCGAAGGCTGTAGCAAACTTTTGTTGCTAGGGAAGATTTCCATTCTTCGGGCCGCCGTGGACGCCGACCCAGTCGTGAGAACAATCAGCCTGCTGTCCTCGGAGAATACCTGCTACAGGTATGTATCTTCATTTTTTCAAGGATGAGAAAACAAACTGATGATTAGATTTCAGAGACTGTGATCTCTCTTATGAACGACATAAGCTCTCTCTCTCTCTGTTATGATGGTCCATGTAAATGCATATTAGACACTTTATAATATAGTAACAGTATTTTGATAGTGCCTTTGACAAAGCTCTCATAACTATTGGATATTCTTTTGACTCGCACTAAACAATAAGGCACTAAACTGACCCCATGGTATATCATTTTGGGGGGAAAAAATAAGTAAAGCATGCCTGTGACATTGGCCATGAAAGTTTAGCTAGAATATTAATATTTTGTGTTTGGGGTGGTTTTTTCATTATAGTTTATGTGCTGTGGTGGAATGAAAATTCAGACAGTCGTGCTACTGGAAGACACCTGGCCCACGAGGATGCCAGAGTGGTAGCAGCTGGTAAGTTAGCAGACAGTTTTAGCACAGCTAATTATATGCATTACCCTTATATCTTCATGCTATTCTGTCTATAGAGGTTCACTCAAGGATTGTCACAAGATTGCAGTATTCTGTTGTAATATCAAGACAAAGGGTTCCTTTTAGTAAGCTGCGCCTTAATGCGCCCTTATACGGGTCTTTCCTGTGCGCTAAGGCCATTTTTAGTGCAGTCGGAAAATAAACAATTTTCCATTTTCTGAATTAGTGCTCATGTGCTAATGCTATACACACAAAACTATTCCCAACCTTTATCCATAAAGTTGCAAAAATTTTAAGCTTATTCAAAACACACTATAATTTTTAGAAGATGTGGAATGATCTACCTACAGACCTGAAAGCTATTAACGAAGTAACTAAACTTCCGCAAATCTCTGAAAACTCATCTGTTCCAAAAGGCCTACAAGGAAAATACATAGCCTATAAACTACTTCAACAAATCACACAATTACCACAGCTCACCTCTAACTTACCTAACACTTCCCTGTCTATCCTCCCTTACCCAATCTTTAAACAGCAAGAATTGTAATTGTCATAATGAAACGACTAAGCTTATCTTCTCTTACCAACATTCAAACTATAAGAAATGTACCTGTTAACACGAAATGATTATGTCATAACCACAATCTGTAAGCCACTTTGAGCCTACAAATAGGTGGGAAAAGGTGGGATACAAATGCAATAAATATAAAAAATAAAATATAAATATATATATATATATATATATATATATACACACACACACACACACACACACACACACACACACACACAACCATAGACGAACGGTCTTTTTCTGTGTCCGGGCTTATAATCATAACACGATTCTTCAACCAATAGCCCAAAGTACCAAACTTAAATTGTGAAAAAATTCTTATGCACTTAACTTGCCACAATGAAAGCAATAGACAGGGTCCATCTATTGCTTCCGTTTTGGCAGGTTAAGTGCACATAAATTTTTTTCACTGTACAAAAAAATTAACTGGTCTATAAAAGCTATTTAAACAGCCAAAAATGGCTGCTGACTGATTAAATTGCTTGTTTTGGGCTGTTGCTAACTTTCAGCAGCACTTAACCAGTTATTGCCGCTGAAAATTAGCAGTTAGTGCCTAAGTGAAAGCTGGCTATTTGGGGCAGCGTTCCAGGGGCAGAGTTGGCACTTGGCCAATGAAGTTCCAATATTCAGCACGTAACTGACCAGGTTAACAACATAAGTGGGACTGCATAAAACACAGTCCTGTCTTTATGGAGCAACCCATGGCCGGTTAAGTTCTGAATAGTCAGTGCCGCATAAACTGGATATTCAGTGCCAAAGGCACCCTTTTGGAGATAGGCTGCAGACAACACTGTCCTCCTGATTTAGGCTTTGCCTATCTGTTGTGCCTGTTTATTGAATTGCTCATTGGTATCTGTTGTTCTCAGCATTACATTTAATAGCTTATCTGCTATCAGATTTCTCTCTCTTCCATCAAACATTGCTATTTCCTCCCATCCCCTACTAACAGTTTCAAACTTCGTGGGTGTGGCTAGTGTTTCTGCTGGGGGGAAAGCTAACAGCCTTAGAGCAAGCAGCTTTAGAGAGAATCTACCCTTTTGGAGATAGGCTGCAGACAACACTGTCCTCCTGATTTGGGCTTAGTCCCTCCCACCCCTAGAGTGACATTTCTTAAATAGCCTTCCTAACAGCCCAAATTATCACTACTGACCTCATCCAATTACATCTATTTCTGAATCAATCTATTCTTTATCATAGTTTATCCCAGCTACTACTCATGATTCCATTAGAGCAAGTAACCTTAGTGCGTTCCTGATTCGTCACCTTCCCCCGGTAGCCCAGCGTACCAGATTCACCCATTCCAACATTCCAGCGTTCCAGCATTCCAATTCTGCTGACCATGACCATGGCCCCTGTGCACACTCTGTTCCTGATGCTGTCTCTTCCCAACCTACTTCTTAGCCCAAAAACACTTTACACTGCTGCTACACTTTACCCTCCCCTTACCCTCATCACCTCACTTTCTCTCCTTTCCCCTTCCTTCTCCTTAGCCCTCAACCTTCAACATTTCCTTCCTGCTGTTGACCCATCTCCATTCCTCCTATGCACATCCCGCCTTCATCGCCCTACCTCCCCTACCCTTCTTTGTATTCTCTTACTCCTTCTCCTGTTATCTGCAGGGGACATGAATCCGGGTCCCCCACACCAATCCTCATCCTATCTATACAGACCACTCCGGAATGTCTCCAACCTCATTTCTATTCCCCTCCTCTCCCACTCTTCCTTCCCCTTCTCGTGCGCCCTATGGAATGCCCGCCTCTTCATCTCCCGTTCTCTCCAACTCCTCACCCTAACTGAAACCTGGCTCCCACCTGACGACTGCCTCAGTCACTGCCCTATGCCATGGAGGCTACCTCTTTTACCACACTCCTCGCCCAGTTGGCCGCTGAGGCGGCGTCGGGTTTCTACTTTCACCCTCTTGCAGATTTTAGCCCCTTCTCATACCTCAGTCTCACTCCTTCTCATCCTTTGAAGTCCATTCCATCCGCTTATTCAACCCGCTGCCACTCCAAGTCGCAGTCATTTACCGACCCCCCGATAAGTCCCTTTCTTCTTTCCTCACTGACTTTGATGCCTGGCTCTCCGTTTTTCTTGAACCTTCATCTCCGTCCCTCATTCTTGGTGACTTCAACATCCATGCTAATGACCCATCCGACTCTTACGCTTCTCAATTCCTCACTCTAACATCCTCCTTCAATCTCCAGCTGAGCTCCACCACCCCTACTCACCAGAATGGTCACTGTCTTGATCTTGTCCTCTCCTCTATCTGCTCACCCTCCAGCTTCTGCGCCTCAGCTCTTCCTCTCTCCGACCACCATCTGATCACCTTCACACTTCATCACCCCCTCCTTCCCTTTCCTCATGCGTCTCTAATCTCCTCTCTTCCATCTTCTCCTTCAAGTCTGCGACAAGGCTGTCTTCTCCTACAATGCCACTCTTTCCTTTGCTCTGGACACCCTTGCACCCTTCACCACCCATACCATAAGGCGTACCAACCCTCAACCCTGGCTGACCCCTAGTATCCCTACGGTCCTAGTATACCTACGGTCCTGTGCCCGCTCTGCTGAACGCCTCTGGCTGAAGTCTCACACCCATGCTGACTTCATCCACTTCAGATTTATGCTGACCTCCTTCCAGTCCTCCCTATTCCTCGCCAAGCAAGACTATTACACCCATCTGACTAATTCTCTTGGCTCTAACCCCTCGTCGTCTCTTCGCTACCTTGAACTCCCTCCTCAAAGTACCCTCAGCTCCTACCCCCCCCCTCTCTCCTCAATCACTGGCTGATTACTTTCATGACAAAGTCCAGAAGATCAGCCTTGGATTCTCTGCCAAGTCGCCTCCTCCTCTTCTTCCCTTAACCCACTCCCTCAATCACCCAACCCATGCCTCCTTCACTTCCTTTCCTGATATCACTGAAGAGGAAACCGCCCACTTTCTTTCCTCTTCGAAATGCACTACCTGTCCCTCTTATCCCATTCCCACCAACTTAACTCCATCTCTCCCACCATCACCCCCTCTATCTGTCACATCCTCAACCTCTCTTTTTCCACCGCAACTGTCCCTGACCCCTTCAAACATGCTGTAGTCACACTGCTCCTCAAAAAACCGTCATTAGACTCTTCTTGTCAATCCAACTACCGTCCCATCTCCCTCTTACCCTACCTCTCCGAGTTTCTCGAGTGTGCCGTTCACAGCCGCTGCCTTGATTTTCTCTCCTCTCATGCCATCCTTGATCCGCTTCAGTCCAGCTTTCGCCCTCTACATTTGACTGAAGCAGCGCTCACTAAAGTCTGTAATGATCTGTTCCTCACCAAATCCAAAGGCCATTACTCCATCCTTATCCTCCTAGATCTATCCGCTGCTTTTGACACAGTCAATCATAGTCTTCTTCTTGCCACACTGTCCTCATTTGGATTTCATGGCTCTGTTCTTTCCTGGTTCTTCTCTTATCTCTCCCACCGTACCTTCAGAGTATATTCTGGTGGATCATCCTCCACCCCTATCCCACTTTCAGTTGGAGTACCTCAGGGATCTGTCCTTGGACCTCTTCTTTTTTCCATTTACACTTCTTCCCTGGGTTCTCTGATCTCATCTCACGGTTTCCAATACCATCTTTATGCTGACGACACCCAGCTCTACCTCTCCACATCTGACATTACTGCTGAAACCCAAGCCAAAGTTTCAGCCTGCTTGACCGACATAGCTGCCTGGATGTCACACCGCCACCTGAAACTGAACATGGCCAAAACTGAGCTTATTGTCTTCCCCCCAAACCCACCTCGCCTCTCCCTCCATTCTCTATTTCAGTAGATGGCACCCTCATCCTCCCTTTCTCATCTGCTCGCAACCTAGGAGTCATATTTTATTCCTCCCTCTCCTTCTCCGCTCATATCCAGCAGACGGCCAATACCTGTTGCTTCGTTCTCTTTAACATCAACAAAATTCGACCTTTCCTCTCTGAGCACACCACATGCACCCTCATCCACACTCTTATTACCTCTCGCCTAGATTACTGCAACCTGCTCCTCACTGGCCTCCCACTTAGCCATCTATCCCCCCTTCAATCTGTTCAGAATTCCGCGGTACGTCTTATTTTCCGCCAGAGCTGATATGTTCACATCAGCCCTCTCCTGAAGTCACTTCACTGGCTTCCGATCCGTTACCACATACAATTCAAGCTTCTCCTACTAACCTAGAAATGCTCTCACTCTGCTGCCCCTCCTTACCCTCTCCACCCTCATCTCCCCCTACATTCCTACCCGGAACCTCCGCTCATTGGACAAATCCCTCCTTTCTGCTCCCTTCTCCACCTCTGCTAACTCCAGACTCCGCCCTGTCTGCCTCGCTTCACCCTTTGCCTGGAATAGACTTCCTGAACTGATACGTCAGGCCCCATCCCTACCCATCTTCAAATCCTTGCTCAAAGCCCATCTTTTTGACTCTGCCTTTGGCACTTAACCTAACCATTACTCCTCTATTCATTACCACTACCAATCTGTCTGTATTATGCATTTGCATACCTTAATTGTCTTTAGCTGTTTAGATCTATTAGTCTGTCCCTATGAACTATTGTGTAATCATATTTCTCCGAGGACAAGCAGGCTGCTTGTTCTCACGACTGGGTGACGTCCGCGGCAGCCCCCACCAACCGGAAATAAGCTTCGCGGGACGGTCGACACGCAGGGCACGCCCACCGCGCATGCGCGGCCGTCTTCCCGCCCGTGCGCGACCGCTCCCGCCAGTTACTTTTTTTCCGCGACTGAGAGAGTTGTGTTTTCCCCTCTCTCTCGTTTCAGCCGCCGGATTTTTTCGACCGCGTTTACGCGGATCGTCGCTTTTGGCCTGTTCGGCCTCTTCTTCTTCTTCTTTCTCTTTTATTAAAAAAAAAAAAAAAAAAAAAAAGAATTTTGCGCGTGTGGAGCACGCGCTCCTTCTTTTCCCTCGCTTTCTAGCGGGGACGCCTCGTTGCGGCCTAGTGGCCGCTCGGTCGGTTTCAGTTTTCGTGGTGTGATTTTAGCCACCATTGCCGACTTTGACTTCGCCGACGCGATTTTTTCCGTCGATGTCCTCGAAGGTCCCGAGTGGATTTAAAAAGTGTGGTCGCTGCGGCCGGCCGATCTCGCAGACCGACACCCACGCTTGGTGCCTCCAGTGCCTCGGGCCGGAGCACAATCTCAAGTCGTGCGTTTTGTGTCTCGGTCTCCGGAAACGGACTCAGGTTGCGAGGCAAGTTCTGCGGGACCGTCTTTTTGGAACTTGCGCCGGCCCCTCGACGTCGACCTCGACGGCATCGGTATCGAAGACCGGTTCTTCGGTACCGGTATCGATGCCCGAGACATCGGCACCGATGGCAGCGACCCCAGGAGAACAGGTCCCGTCGGCCCGCCGGTCCGCCGGCGAGAGTGGGGTAGAGAGACCGCGTGGGCAGTCGGCCCCGGTCACTCCCTCAACTCGTGAGCCACGGGACCGAACCCTGTCGGACCCGGTACCCCGAGACCGAGGGGGATCGACCTCCTCCTCCTCCATGCCCTCCGGCACCGGTGACGTGCACCGGAAAAAAGACAAGAAGCGCCGTCACCGGGAGCCCTCGGTGCACCCTGAAGAGGAGTCGACGCCGAAGCGTCATCGCAGAGAGGAGAGATCTCCGTCGGTGGTGGAGGTACCGACGCGTCGGGGTTCCGGCACCTCGGTGCCGTCTCCTGGCCCCCAGCAGCTTCCGGCACCGACACCCTTACCGGCCCCACCGCCTTTCCCGGCAGCGGGCCTGGACGAGTGCCTCAGAGCCATCCTTCCGGGGATCCTGGAAGGGCTGATGCGCCAGGCTGTGCCGGCGCCGGGGGTGCTTGCGCCCTCGGCGCCGATGACTGTGGCGCCGGCGAGCTCTAGCCCGGCGCCGGGGCAGTCGACACCGCCGCCGCTTGCGGTGCCGGTCTCGACAGCCACGCAGGTGGAGTCCCCGTCGACGTCGATGGAGGGAGCTCCGTCCCCGCCGGCGCGGGAGTCCACCGCTCGACGACACCGAGACCTCGGTGCCTCGACGTCGAGCCGGGCCCGGTACCGGACGCAGCTACATGAGCTAATGTCCGATACCGAGGATGAGGACTCGTGGGGGGAAGAGGAGGACCCGAGATATTTCTCCTCAGAGGAGTCTACGGGCCTTCCCTCGGACCCCACGCCGTCACCGGAGAGGAAGCTCTCACCTCCTGAGAGTCTCTCCTTTGCCTCCTTTGTGCGGGATATGTCTATAAGCATTCCCTTTCCCGTGGTCTCTGTGGAAGAGCCGAGGGCCGAGATGCTCGAGGTCCTCGACTATCCATCACCACCTAGAGAGTCCTCCACGGTACCGCTGCACAATGTCCTGAAGGAGACGCTGCTCCGGAACTGGGTGCGACCACTAACTAATCCCACCATTCCCAAGAAAGCAGAGTCCCAGTACAGGATCCACTCTGACCCAGAGCTCATGCGGCCCCAGTTGCCCCATGACTCAGCGGTCGTGGATTCTGCTCTCAAGAGGGCACGGAGTTCGAGGGATACCGCCTCGGCGCCCCCGGGGCGGGAGTCTCGCACTCTGGACTCATTTGGGAGGAAGGCCTACCAATCCTCCATGCTCGTGACCCGCATCCAATCTTACCTGCTCTATATGAGCATCCACATGCGGACCAATGTGCAACAGCTGGCGGACCTGGTCGATAAGCTCCCGCCGGAGCAGTCCAGGCCTTATCAGGAGGTGGTCAGGCAGCTGAAGGCGTGCAGAAAGTTCCTGTCCAGGGGGATTTTTGACACCTGTGACGTGGCATCTCGTGCTGCGGCCCAAGGTATAGTGATGCGCAGGCTCTCATGGCTGCGTGCCTCTGACCTGGACAACCGCACCCAGCAGAGACTGGCTGACGTCCCTTGCCGGGGGGATAACATTTTCGGTGAGAAGGTCGAGCAGATGGTGGACCAACTGCATCAGCGGGAAACCGCTCTCGACAAGCTCTCCCACCGGGCGCCTTCAGCACCCGCCCCCACGGGTGGGCGTTTTTTCCCGGGCACGGCAGGCTGCACCCTATTCTTTTGCAAAGCGTAGGTACAACCAGCCGGCCCGAAGGCCTCGCCAGGCACAGGGACAGCCCCAGCGCGCTCGTTCTCGTCAACAGCGTGCGCCTAAGCAGCCCCCTGCGCCTCCACAGCAAAAGCCGGGGACGGGCTTTTGACTGGATCCACGGGAACATAGCCGCCCTACAAGTGTCCGTACCGGACGATCTGCCGGTCGGAGGGAGGTTAAAATTTTTTCACCAAAGGTGGCCTCTCATAACCTCCGACCAGTGGGTTCTCCAAATAGTGCGGTGCGGATACGCCCTGAATTTGGCCTCCCTGCCTCCAATTTGTCCTTCGGGAGCTCAGTCTTTCAGCTCCCTTCACAAGCAGGTACTTGCAGAGGAACTCTCCGCCCTTCTCAGCGCCAATGCGGTCGAGCCCGTACCACCCGGGCAGGAAGGGCAGGGATTCTATTCCAGGTACTTCCTTGTGGAAAAGAAAACAGGGGGGATGCGTCCCATCCTAGACCTGAGAGACCTGAACAAATTCCTGGTCAAAGAAAAGTTCAGGATGCTTTCCTTGGGCACCCTTCTGCCAATGATTCAGAAAAACGATTGGCTATGTTCCCTGGATTTAAAGGACGCATACACTCACATCCCGATACTGCCAGCTCACAGACAGTATCTCAGATTCCGCCTGGGCGCACGGCACTTTCAGTATTGTGTGCTGCCCTTTGGGCTCGCCTCTGCCCCACGAGTGTTTACAAAGTGCCTCGTGGTGGTGGCGGCGTATCTACGCAAGCTGGGAGTGCACGTGTTCCCATATCTCGACGATTGGCTGGTCAAGAGCACCTCGGAGGCAGGAGCCCTCCGGTCCATGCAGTGCACTATTCAACTTCTGGAGCTGCTGGGGTTTGTGATAAATTACCCAAAGTCCCATCTCCAGCCTACTCAGTCTCTGGAATTCATAGGAGCGCTGCTGAATACCCAGACGGCTCAGGCCTACCTTCCCGAAGCGAGGGCTACCAATCTCTTGGCCCTGGCTTCGCAGACCAGAGCGTCTCAGCAGGTCACAGCTCGGCAGATGTTGAGACTTCTGGGTCATATGGCCTCCACAGTTCATGTGACTCCCATGGCTCGTCTTCACATGAGATCTGCTCAATGGACCCTAGCTTCCCAGTGGTTTCAAGCCACCGGGAATCTAGAAGATGTCATCCGCCTCTCCACCAGTTGCCGCACTTCACTGCTCTGGTGGACCATCCGGACCAATTTGACCCTGGGACGTCCATTCCAAATTCCGCAGCCCACGAAAGTGCTGACGACGGATGCATCTCGCCTGGGGTGGGGAGCCCATGTCGATGGGCTCCACACTCAGGGTCTGTGGTCCCTCCAGGAAAAGGATCTACAGATCAACCTCCTGGAGCTCCGAGCGATCTGGAACGCACTGAAGGCTTTCAGAGATCGGCTGTCCTGTCAAATTATCCAAATTCGGACAGACAATCAGGTTGCAATGTATTACGTCAACAAGCAGGGGGGCACCGGATCTCGCCCCCTGTGCCAGGAGGCCGTCGGGATGTGGCGTTGGGCGTGTCGGTTCGGCATGCTCCTCCAAGCCACGTACCTGGCAGGCGTAAACAACAGTCTGGCCGACAGACTGAGCAGAGTCATGCAACCGCACGAGTGGTCGCTCCATGCCAGAGTGGTACGCAAGATCTTCCGAGCGTGGGGCACCCCCTCGGTGGACCTTTTCGCCTCTCAGACCAACCACAAGCTGCCTCTGTTCTGTTCCAGACTTCAGGCACACGGCAGGCTAGCGTCGGATGCCTTTCTCCTCCATTGGGGGACCGGCCTCCTGTATGCTTATCCTCCCATACCTTTGGTGGGGAAGACCTTACTGAAGCTCAAGCAAGACCGCGGCACCATGATTCTGATCGCGCCCTTTTGGCCCCGCCAGATCTGGTTCCCTCTTCTTCTGGAGTTGTCCTCCGAAGAACCGTGGAGATTGGAGTGTTTTCCGACTCTCATTTCGCAGAACGACGGAGCGTTGCTGCACCCCAACCTCCAGTCTCTGGCTCTCACGGCCTGGATGTTGAGGGCGTAGACTTCACTGCGTTGGGTCTGTCTGAGGGTGTCTCCCGGGTCTTGCTTGCCTCTAGGAAGGATTCCACTAAAAAGAGTTACTTTTTCAAGTGGAGGAGGTTTGTCGTGTGGTGTGAGAGCATGGCCCTAGAACCTCGTTCTTGCCCTGCACAGAACCTGCTTGAATACCTTCTGCACTTATCAGAGTCTGGCCTCAAGACCAACTCAGTAAGGAATCACCTTAGTGCGATTAGTGCTTACCATTATCGTGTGGAAGGAAAAGCCATCTCTGGAGAGCCTTTAGTCGTTCGATTCATGAGAGGCTTGCTTTTGTCAAAGCCCCCTATCAAGCCTCCTGTTGTGTCATGGGATCTCAACGTCGTCCTCACCCAGCTGATGAAACCTCCTTTTGAGCCACTGAATACCTGCCATCTGAAGTACTTGACCTGGAAGGTCATTTTCTTGGTGGCAGTTACTTCAGCTCGTAGGGTCAGTGAGCTTCAAGCCCTAGTAGCTCATGCTCCATATACCAAATTTCATCACAACAGAGTAGTGCTCCGCACCCACCCAAAGTTCCTGCCGAAGGTGGTGTCGGAGTTCCATCTTAACCAGTCAATTGTCTTGCCAACATTCTTCCCCAGGCCGCATACCCGCCCTGCTGAACGTCAGTTGCACACATTGGACTGCAAGAGAGCATTGGCCTTCTACTTGGAGCGGACACAGCCCCACAGACAGTCCGCCCAATTGTTTGTTTCTTTCGACCCTAACAGGCTAGGGGTCGCTGTCGGGAAACGCACCATCTCCAATTGGCTAGCAGATTGCATTTCCTTCACTTACGCCCAGGCTGGGCTGACTCTTGAGGGTCATGTCACGGCTCATAGTGTTAGAGCCATGGCAGCGTCAGTGGCCCACTTGAAGTCAGCCACTATTGAAGAGATTTGCAAGGCTGCGACGTGGTCATCTGTCCACACATTCACATCACATTACTGCCTCCAGCAGGATACCCGACGCGACAGCCGGTTCGGGCAGTCGGTGCTGCAGAATCTGTTTGGGGTGTAAATCCAACTCCACCCTCCAGGACCCGAATTTATTCTGGTCAGGCTGCACTCTCAGTTAGTTGTTCTTCGTAGGTCAATTTCTGTTGTTTCCTCGCCGTTGCGAGGTTCAATTGACCTGGGTTCTTGTTTTGAGTGAGCCTGAGAGCTAGGGATACCCCAGTCGTGAGAACAAGCAGCCTGCTTGTCCTCGGAGAAAGGGTATGATACATACCTGTAGCAGTTGTTCTCCGAGGACAGCAGGCTGATTGTTCTCACCTTCCCTCCCTCCTCCCCTTTGGAGTTGTGTATTTCATATTTTTTGCTAGTCATTCAACTGGCGGGAGCGGTCGCGCACGGGCGGGAAGACGGCCGCGCATGCGCGGTGGGCGTGCCCTGCGTGTCGACCGTCCCGCGAAGCTTATTTCCGGTTGGTGGGGGCTGCCGCGGACGTCACCCAGTCGTGAGAACAATCAGCCTGCTGTCCTCGGAGAACAACTGCTACAGGTATGTATCATACCCTGTACTATGCTGTCCTAATTTGATTGTCTCTGTTGTTATGTCCTTTAGATTGTAAGCTCTTTTGAGCAGGGACTGTCTATTTTCATGTTTGACTGTACAGCGCTGCGTAAGTCTGGTAGCGCTTTAGAAATGTTGAGTAGTAGTAGTAGTAATATCCGGGAATAACCAGCAGCAGTTAGCAAAAATGCTTACTGCCACTGGCTGACTGTTTATCCCCTTATTTATTTATTGCACACACATTGCAAGGTTACCGTGGGACCCCTCAGTGTGTACCGTGGTAAACCCTTTTAAGCAGTGGTAAGCACATGCTAGTGCTTACCAAAGATCAGTTAAAGGACCCTAAAGGGATTTATTCAAAAGTATGTAACTGGTTAACCACCTAATGCCATCTGTCCCCCCCACCCCACCCCACCCCACGACTGATTTAATTTTGTCCAGACAAAATTTAACCAGTTTAAAAAGCGAGAGGGCATGAAGACATGATAGGGATGTCACAAACATTAGGTGATACAGCCATTATTCAACACTATTCAGCTGACTGCCAACACAACAAACCCAAGATATAAGATCCAGTCAGCACGGATTTAGTGAAGGGAAGTCTTGTCTCACCAATCTACAGCATTTTGAGGGAGTGAACAAACATATGGACAATGGGGAGCTGGTGGATATTGTGTATCTGGATTTTCAGAAGGCGTTTGACAAAGTGCCTCATGAAAGACTCCAGAGGAAACTGGAGAGTCATGGGATCGGAGGTAGGGTATTACTATGGATTTAAGAGCTGGTTGAAACATAGGAAGCAGAGAGTAGGATGGAATGGTCAGTATTCTCAATGGAGAAGGGTAGTTAGTGAGGTCCCTCAGGAGTCTGTGCTGGGACCGCTGCTTTTTAACATATTTATAAATGACCTAGAGATGGGAGTAACTAGTGAGGTAATTAAATTCGCAGATGACACAAAGTTATTCAGGGTTGTCAAGTCTTAGGAGGAGTGTGAAAGATTACAGGAGGACCTCGCGAGACTGGGGGATTGAGCGTCCAAGTGGCAGATGAAGTTCAATGTTGGCAAGTGCAAAGTGATGCATGTGGGTAAGAGGAACCCGAATTACAGCTATGTCAGGCAAAGTTCCGCGTTAGGAGTCACAGACCTAGAAAGGGATCTGGGAGTTATCGTTGATAAGACGTTGAAAACTTCTGCTCAGTGTGCTGTGGCAGCTAAGAAAGTGCACAGAATGTTGAGTATTATTAGGAAAGGGATGGAAAACAAACACAAGGATTATAATGCCGTTGTATCATTCCATGGTGCGACCGCACCTTGAATATTGTGTCCAATTCTGGTTGCCGCATCTCAAAAAAGATATAAAGGAATTAGAGAAGGTGCAGAGAAGGGCGATGAAAATGATAAAAGGGATGGAACGACTTCCCTGTGAGGAAAGGCTGAGAAGGTTAGGGCTCTTCAGCTTGGAGAAAAAGGTGGCTGAGGGGTGATATGATAGAAGTCTACAAGATAATGAGCGAAGTAGAGCGGACAGATGTGAAGCATTTGTTTACGCTTTCAAACAATAATAGAACCAGGGGACACAAGATGAAGCTAGAATGTGGTAGATTTAAAACAAATAGGAGAAATGTTTCTTTACACAGCATGTAGTTGGACTCTGGAACTCATTGCCGGAGAATGTAGTGACAGCAGCTGGCCTTACGGAGTTTAAGGGGGGTTTGGACAGATTCCTGAAGGAAAAGTCCATTGAACATTATTAAATTTTTTTTTTTTTTTTTTTTTTTGGGGGGGGGGGGGGGGTTGCCGAGTTCTTGAAGCCTGGATTGGCCGCTGTCAGAGACAGGATGCTGGGCTTGATGGACCCTTGGTCTTTTCCCAGTATGGCGGTGCTTATGTGCTTATAACTATTTTATTCAAACAGGTTGATTTAACTGGATAGCTTTCTTTTTCAACTATCTGGTTAAAGGTAGAACAAATAATTCACCTGATTACATATCAGCCCTAAGAGTAGTGTTATATCATTGGGTTGCCCGTTCAAGAAAGTTGGTTCTTGCTGCATTTCCCAGGCTGTAGTGCTTTGCCCTAGTTTTCAAATCTTAGATTTAATTGTAGAAGCAACATTCCACTGAGATTGGTACATTGATCATTGTGAGACCCTATAAATGCAGAACTGTATTTGTGGTGGGAATGTCATATTTGGGCAGCAGTAGGACTGGCAGGGCAGAAGAGAACTGAGCATAATAGTAGAAAAATGGAGATGACGCAGTCCACACATGCGTGCCATAGTTCAGTTGCATCCGAGCCATGGGCATTGGTTTAAGAGCACAGAGACTGTGTTAGCCAGTGATGACAGTTGCATGGCCAGGACTTGTAGATTGGGCTGCACTTGTAATGTGAATGATAGCATGGCAGGAGGCTACAAATGCAACATGGATAAACAACCTGAGACTGAGCCAGCAGAGGAAATTGCTTGCCCTTATAGTAACAGTGAGGGAGGAGAAAAATGAAAGGTGAGAGGGAAAGCAGTATCAGATGACTGGGGAAGAGAATGATAGGAGAAAGTGGGGAAGAAGTTGCAGCTTCCATAGCAGAGAATAATTAATGGAATGGGATGAAACTTGGCATGCTGGAAAAGACAGTAAAAAGATACCCTTTGTTTGGAAATGGACCAAATCAGACCAAGGATTCAAGAGAAATGAGCCCCCCACCCCATCCAAAAAAAAAAAAAGAAAGAAATAGGACCCTAAGCCAGTGTTCTTCATAGTAAGGCCTGGGGACCAGTGGCAGCCCCTGGAGACATCTTGGGCTGCCCCATCTTCATTCTGGGGTTTTTTTTCTGCTACTCTCTGCCTCTCTATCCAAATGCAGGACAGAAAGGAGGAAGTGGGTGATAGGAAGAGCCACATGCTTGAAGGACAAGAAAATGCATTTGGAAATGGCAGACCTTCTTGAGGATACCACTAATGAAAAGTTTTAAGATGGTCTACAAGTGATGGATGTCATTAGCACATACTGGTCAGCAGTGTCACAGCCCAATATAGGAAAATATTTGGTGGCTCTCCTTCAGCTCATTTAGATTCAAATTGGCCCTGAGTTAAAAATTAAACAAGACCACTGCTCTATACATTTCTGTGGGAAAAGGAGTTGCAGCTTCATTAGCATTGAAACTTAGAGTGAAATGTAGCTGTAAAGGCAGGTTGAAAGGCGGAATTCCCTACTCTTCCAAACCCTGAATCTATCCTCACAGCCCCAAAACTACCCCTTTATGTGCCACACTATCGTGCAAACTGTCCCATCTCCAAAATCTGTCCCCCTGTAACTGGCCCACCAGACTGCAAACTTCTCTATCTCCAAACACAGACTCATATCCAAAAAGTAAACCACCCCTAGCCCTTAACACTACTTCCTACAATAGACCCACACCAAAAAAAAGTGCCTAAACTGTCCCATCATCCTGTAAACTGCCCCACCATAAAAACTATTCCCCTCACAGCTGCCCCAAACCAAAAAATACCCTACCTTCAATTGACATAACACCCCACAAACTGTCTCTAACCCTCAAAACTACCCCCTGCAAATGTCACTCTTCCCCTTTAGGGTTAACATAAGTCCAGATTTCCCCGGACATGTCCTCCCTTTTAGGGGACTGTCGGGGGTCCAGGTGTTTTTTTCCAGCCAGCCCGTTTGTCCAGGTTGGCTGGCAGATGGGCGGGCTCACCTTCTCCCCCCAAGCTTCAGGGTGCCCTCCCTGAACATACCATAATGTGCCCTGGTGGTCTAGTGGCCTCTTCAGGGCAGAAAAGAACCACACTCTTTCCTGCCTGCTGCCACCGCTTCTTCAGAATGGCTGCCGAGACTTCAAGCACATACTTTGTTCCTACGTGTAGGGGCCCTGTAAGATATGCTTAGAACTCAGGAAGTAAGCATTGCCAGTCATCTCTTTTTTCAGAAGTCAACAGAATTTTGCATTACTGTCTAGAAGGTAGGGGGTGGGTAATTTGCCAATTTTTTGTTTAAAATCTGTTATTTGCAGCTACTGCCCCCACCCCACCTCCCGTGTGAATGAACCTGCCCAGCCTGCTTCCATTGTAACCAGTAGCAGCGATAGGAAATATAGGATTCAGGCAGTTAGGACAGAGGGATGGGGGACAACTGTAGTCACAGAAAGGGAAGAGGTGATCTGGAGATAGTTTCTGTGCTGTACAAATTAAGTTTATTTGGTGGGAAAATTAATTAATTCTCACCAAAGAATGAAACAATAAATTTCTATGGGAGAAGCAGATCAAACAGCTGTAGTTTACATACACTGGCTCAGTATAACATTGTGGTTAAGGAATTGCACTAGCTTCTTTTCTCATCTCCTGATCACAGAAACACAGAAAGCAAAACACACTTATATTGATACACACCAAAAGGTACACACTCCTCACATGCAAGTATGTACACACACATGCACAGATACACATAAATATCACACCCACCTACCAACCCCTCCCTGCCCCAACCTACTCATATATGTATTTACAGTACATGCAGAAGAGTTGGGAAGAATTCCATGAGCCATGCTGTGTCTGCTTTCCTCACTTGTATGTAGATGAGAGGTGCAAAAAAGAAAAAGAAAAACATATTTTTCCAAGGTTATTAGCTCATCATGTAATAGAGGGGTTCATTCAAGCCCTAATGAGTTTGGCCATCGCTCCAGGATGAAGGCTGGATATTTCTGCCTCAGAGCATTTCAGCGGAAAGATTGGGTCCATCTACTCAGCTGCTGACAGTATAGTAAGTTCAAAAAGTATTCTCCGAGGACAAGGAGGCTGCTTGTTCTCACAACTGGGTTGACGTCCACGGCAGCCCCTCGAACCGGAAGAAAAAATCTTCCGGGAGGTCCCGCATACAGGGTACGCCCACCGCGCATGCGCGGCCGTCTTCCCGCCTGTGCACGACCGCTCCCGCTCAGTTTTCTATTTTTCCTCGCTGCAGAGAGACGCAGTTTCGTTCCTGTCCGTGTCAGCCCCGGAAAACCGTTTTGTGGCCTAGTCCGCGGTTTCTTTTACTTCTACGCGCGTTCGCGCGCCCCCTTTTCTTTTTTCATTTAAAAAAAAATCTCCTTGTCGTCGAGTGTTTTTCCTTTTCTTTCACTTCGGCGCGTCTGATTTCTTTCTTTTGTTGTCGTGTTGTTCTTTTTCCGCCACCATCAACGGTTTTGACTTCGCCGTCGATGTCCTCGAAGGTCCTGAGTGGCTTCAAGAACTGTGGTTGGTGCGGCCGGCAGATCTCGCAGACCGATCCTCAAGCTTGGTGTCTCCAGTGCCTCGGTTCCGGAGCATAATTCCAAGGCGTGCACCTTGTGTCTCGGCTTGAAAAAGCGGACGCAGGTGGCGAGGCAAGTTCTTTGGGACCGTCTTTTCGGAACTTGCGCCAGCCCGTCGACAGCACCGGTCTTGATCTCCACTCAGGTGGAATCCCCGTCGATGGAGGGAGCTTTGTCCCCGCTGGCACAGGAGTCCACCTCTCAGCACCATCATCGAGGACGCGGTTCCTCGGGATCGAGATGGGCCCGATTGCGGTCTGAGCTCAGAGAGCTCATGTCCGACACCGAAGAGGAGGCCTCGTGGGGGGAGGAGGAAGATCCCAGATATTTCTCCTCTGAGGAGTCTGCGGGTCTTCCCTCCGACCCCACACCTTCACCGGAGAGGAAGCTCTCGCCTCCAGAGAGCCTCTCCTTTGCCTCCTTTGTCTGGGACATGTCTATTAGCATTCCCTTCCCAGTGGTCACCGTGGATGAGCCGAGGGCTGAGATGCTCGAAGTCCTCGACTATCCATCACCACCTAGAGAGTCTTCCACGGTACCGTTGCACAATGTCCTGAAGGAGACACGGCTTCGGAACTGGTTGAAGCCCCTGTCTAACCCCACCATCCTCAAGAAAGCAGAGTCCCAGTATAGAGTCCACACAGATCCGGAGTTGATGTGGACTCAGCTGCCACATGACTCAGCGGTCGTGGACTCTGCTCTCAAGAGAGCCAAGAGTTTGAGGGATACCGCCTCGGCGCCCCTGGGGCGGGAGTCTTGCACTCTGGACTCATTTGGGAGGAAGGCCTATCATTCTTCCATGCTCGTGACCAGAATCCAGTCATACCAGCTCTATTCGAGCATCCACATGCGGAACAATGTGCGGCAACTGGCGGACCTGGTTGACAAGCTCCCGCCGGAGCAGTCCACGCCTTTTCAGGACGTGGTCAGGCAGCTGAAGGCGTGCAGAAAGTTCCTGTCCAGGGGTATTTATGACACCTGTGATGTGGCATCCAGAGCCGCAGCCCAGGGTATAGTGATGCGCAGGCTCTCATGGCTGCGTGCCTCTGACCTGGATAACCAGACTCAACAACGGCTGGCGGAAGGTCGAACAGTTGGTGGACCAACTGCACCAGCGAGAAACCGCTCTCGACAAACTCTCCCACCGGGCGCCTTCAGCATCCACCTCCACAGGTGGACATTTTTCCTGGGCTCAGCAGGCTGCACCCTACGCTTACAGCAAGCGTAGGTACAACCAGCCGGCCCAAAGGCCTCCTCAGGCACAAGGACAGTCCCAGCGCGCTCGTTCCCATCAACAGTGTGTGACTAAGCAGGCCCCTGCAGCTCCACAGCAAAAGCAGGGGACGGGCTTTTGACTGGATCCATGGGAATATAGCCGCCATAAAAGTAGCCGTTCCGGACGGCCTGCCGGTTGGGGGGGAGGTTGACAGTTTTTCACCAAAGGTGGCCTCTCATAACCTCCGACCAGTGGGTTCTCCAAATAGTGCGGTGCGGATACACCCTGAATTTTTTTTTTATATGTTTTATTGAAAGTATAACATTGTACATACTTATCAAACCAGTTACATATGCCTGTTAAATGCTTCTTCCCTTTGAACCCTAGTCCCATCCTCCCTCCCTCCCCCCCCTCAGTGCAGAGGTATTGACTCTTGTTCTTTATATTGTTCATACAATGACCATATTTTTGTAAAGGTCGTTATGGAGCCTTTCCGCTTGGCCGTCAGTTTCGACATCTGATATAAAAAGTCTACTTTTTGAGTCACTGTGTGTAGTGCTGGTGCTTTTGCTTGTTTCCAGGCTCGTGCCAACGCTATTTTAGCTGCTGCTAAGTATTGGGTAGCCAGTCTGTGCTGTCCACTGGGTATTGTCCGAGGTCTGAAGTGGAGTAGGCAGTGCTCTGCTCCTTTTGGGTATGGTTGTCGCAACACAGTATTTACCAGCTCCACCACCCCATCCCAGAATATTTTCACCTTCTCACACTCCCACCATATATGGTAGAATGTGCCCCTATGGCCACACTCTCTCCAGCATTGCCCCGAGGATCCCGGATATATCCTTTGTAGCCTGTCTGGGGTATAATACCACCAGTAAAATATTTTGAACCCATTTTCGTTTATCGATTGCGCTGGGGAGGCTTTAAATAGATATTTATAGTTACCCATCCATGTTGATCTAGGATATGTGGTTTGTGCCACCTTCTCCCATTTCGTATGGTAGGTCACCTGTGGATCCGTCCTTCCTAACAGTGCTAGATTTATCCGGGATATGCACCCTCTGCCCCCTCCCCTCCACATTGCCAATTCTAGGGTTGTTTCTTCTAGATCTAATTCATCTTGTGCGCGCCTTCTAATGAAGCTGCACAAACAACAGTAATATACAAGGTCTCTCTCTGTTAGCCCATATTCTTCTTGGAGTTCGGAGAAGCTGATCATAGCCCCCTCCGCCCAGACTTGGCCTAGCGTAAGTAAGCCTGCTTTAGCCCAATGGTCAAATACCTTTTCTGATCTCCCTAATGGGAAGCCCTCCGCCCATCTTATTGCCGTTTGTCGGTAATGTGTCCTTTCTGGAAACATGCGCCTTCTAATTTGCAGCCATGTCTGGAGTGGGTGCTTTAGGGCTACAGGTAATCTCTGTAGTATGTGTGTCAGCTCCCTTCCTGGTATCCATAAAATGTCTTCTAGTGCATATCTGCCTACCCATGCTCTCTCCCAATGTATCCATTTCTTCATTGCCCCGGGGGCCCCACTCTGCCAAGTTTCTTAATTGTGCTGCTTGGTAATAAAGGTAGAAATTGGGCATTCCCATACCTCCCCGCTCAATTGTCTGGTACATCATGCCCCTTCGCACTCGTGGTGGGCGTCTCCTCCATATATATCGAAACATCTTTTTATGTATTCATGCGAAGAAAGAGCTAGGAATTGGGATAGGTAAGGCCAGGAACAAGTATAGTAGCTTGGTGAGCAGCAGCATCTTAATGGCATCTTAATGGCATGTATGCGACCTTTCCATGACGTGTTAAGGCCTATCCAGATCTTGAAAGAGTTCATCTATCTTTTGGGGAAAGTTAGCCTGAAAGAGTCCTTCCACCTCAGGGGTTATCTGTATTCCCAAGTATTTGATGGATTTTTGTGCCCATATAAAGGGAACGCTGCCCGTAGGCTTGGTAACTCTGTATCAGGCACGGTAATATTTAGCAGAACAGACTTGGTTAGATTGAGTTTGAATCCTGACATCACCCCATAATACGTCATGTGGTCTATCACCTTTTGCACCGATATAGCGGGCTGTGTAAGGGTTAGCAGTATGTCATCTGCGAATAGCATTCGTTTTTGTTCTTTTCGTCCCCTCACTATTCCCTGTACTTCCTCATCGCTCCTCAGTATGCATGCTAGAGGCTCAAGAGATAGGGCAAAGAGGAGCGGGGAGAGGGCACACCCCTGTCGAGTTCCCCGCCCTAGTGGAAATGTATTTGTATATGACCCATTGATTTTTAACGTCGCTAGTGGGCTTTTGTATATTAGCTGTAGCCATAACATATATCATCCCGATATCCCCACCTGCCGCAATACTGCAAACAGGAATGACCAGTTGACTCGGTCAAATGCTTTTTCTGCATCGATGGAAAGCAGCAGTGCTGGTATTTGGTCATCCCGCGCATGTTGGATAGCATGGATAAGAGTTTGAATGTTGTCAAACGTTTGTCGCCCTGTTATGAAACCTGCTTGGTCTTCATGTACTAAGTAGGGTATCTGCTTTTGTAGTCTATGGGCCAGTATTTTTGTGAAAAGTTTGTAATCTACATTAAGTAGAGATATCTGGCGGTAGGAACTGCATTGTTTGGGGTCTTTTCCTGGTTTTAAGAGTAGAGTGATTGTTGCCAGTCTCCACGACTGCGGGAGCTCTTGAGCCTCTCCTAGTTCATTGAATAACCTCAGTAGGATTGGCGCTAGGTTTTTCGCAAATAGTTTGTAGAACCGTATAGAGTACCCATCAGGCCCCGGGGCTTTACCATGTGCGCTATCCCTTATTGCCTAATTGATTTCTTCAGTTGTTATAGGGGCTGACAGGGTCTCTCTCTCCCCCTCTCTCAGTTGTGTAATGCTGCTATCTTGTAGGTATTGTTCTATTCTTACTGGCTCTAATGTTGGTTCTTTCTCATATAGTGACGTATAGTAATCTAAGAAGGCGTTCTGTATTTGTTCTATCTGTGTGACATATTCTCCAGCTGTGTTCTGTATCCCCCCTACAAGGTTTCGTTGGGCTTGTTTTTTGAGTTTATTGGCCAATAGTCTACCTGCCTTGTCCCCAAATTCAAAATGTTCTTGCTGGGCCTGTTGCAGTTGTGCGGCTAGACTTTCTAATTGAAGCTCATTTAGTTGTAATCTCAATTGGTGTGTCTGCTCTGCCGCCTTAGTATCTGATGGACGTTCTTTATGGCTTTGTTATAGCCTTTTGAGTTCTTTTCTGATATTAGTTTCCCGTTCTGTGCGAGTTTTTTGTACATGGGTGCGTAGTGCTATTAGCTGTCCTCTAACCACTACTTTGAGACCTTCCCATAGGCTTGCTGCCCGGATCCCCCCTACATCATTAAACTTAAGATATTCGGTGATATATTTTTCTATCTCTAGAATATAGGGCTTCATCCAGACGCCAGTATCTCGGGCCTATAAATATGGGCCCCACTTTAATTACCAACACTACTGGGGAATGGTCGGCCCATGTACGTGGTTCTATATGTGCTTCCTGCGTCTTATTCGCTATATTGACATCTCCCAACCATCCATCTATTCTGGAGTATGACTTAAATTTGGTGGAATAGTACGTGTAGTCTTTCTCAGTTCCATGTTTTTCCCTCCAGATAGCTATCAGTCCCCATCGGGCTATGAACATTTTCAGCAGTTTCCTGTCTGCTTTTGCATATACCGCTGAGCCTGTCGAGTTGTCTATGGGTGGATTGAAGTCACCCCCCACGAGTAAGTGCCCCTGTTGATGTTGTTGCAGTAGCTGCTCTATCCTTTCCCAGAATGGCCCCTGTCCCTGATTAGGAGCATATATGTTTAGAATGGTGTATTGACAGTTACAGAGAGAGACCACCATCAACACAAATCTACCTTCTTTATCACTTATGGTTTTTATGACTTGCCAGGGACATGATGCCGAAAGCGCAATCAATACCCCCCTCTTCTTAGGTGTTTCTATGCAAGAGGAAAATTTTATGATGGGGTATCGTCCATGGCAAACTAGTTTCTCATGACATTTTTTCAAATGAGTTTCTTGTATGCAAATCACGTCAGCATTTAAGCGTAGCATATCTTTAAACATAAGTTTTCGCTTTATGGGTGAATTAAGCCCTCTTACATTCAGTGTGACACAGTTCAGTTCTTTAACGGCCATGATCAATTATGTCTCTGCATGCATTGACACCTCTGATATTCCCTTCTCTTTCCCCTACTGCCCTTCCCCCTCCCCTCCTCCCCAATAACCATGTTAGACATGCCCCTCTCACCACATGTGGCATGTCTGGCAGGGAAGTGATGTATAACCCATGAACATTACCAGCCAGTTGTTTTCGTCTGTCCCTCTGTCCTAGAATATGGCAGCCGAGTCAAATGTTGGCGCTCACATCATTATGTGAACTCCCTCTTTTATAATTCATCAGCGGGGGTCAGCCCCTGCGTGCCCTGATTGCTGTCTTCTTAGGCGCCCTCGCCCCTGTGAAACCCATTGCCATTTCGTTTTGTTGGCCTTTGGAGTGTTTGGTGGGTTGTTTGGGCGTGTTGCTTCTGTCGATGTTCCTTGCTCCATATGTTCTCGCGCCTCTTCCATTGAAGTTATTCTGCATTGTTTGCCTGCTTTGTAGAACATCAGGGCAAAGGGGTGCTGCCATTTATACTTGAGTGGTATTAGCGCTCTTCTACGTTTTAGGGTTGTAGTTGATATGTCTTGGAACAGGTCTAGCGGGTAAGTGTTCCATATAATCGGACCATTCATCCTTGCTTTATGCATCAGGTCTTTCTTTATTTTGAAATCAGAGAAACATGCTATGATGTCCTTAGGCACATTGGTCAGGCGTGGCCCCAGCATCCGGTGCGCTCGCTCTATTTCTATATCGTTGGGTGACACTGTTCGATCCGATGTGGTTAAGATCTGAGCCGCCAGGGCCTTTACCACCTGTTCGCAATTGTTATGCTCTGGAAGTTCCGGTAGTCCCCGTATTCTGATATTAGACCTTCGACTCCTGTTCTCCAAATCTTCTACTTTGTCAGTGAGAAAATGTATGTCCGATTGCTGTTCCAGCATGCTGTTTTCAATGCTATTTAGGGAGTCTGCGTGTTCCTCCAGTCCTGCTTCAGTCTCGGCGACTCTATTTCCCAACTCGGTAATTTCTCCTCGAAGCTCCGCGCCGAGTTGCGCAAATTCCTTGCGCATCTCTTTCATCTCTGATTGATGTCTTGGAACCAGGTTTTCAGTTGTTCCCACTTATCTGGGGGGATATCGCTATTTCCCTCTTCCTCTCGTTCGTTCCTTAGAGGCAGGGACCGTGATCGCGTGGTGTCGTCCTCGCTCGTGCCTGGGCCTGCGGCCTGCATTGTGGGCGCCGAGTCCCGCTGGCGCTAGGCAAACGTGTTTAAATCTGGCGTTTTCGCTTTAGCACTCGACATCTCCTTGGGCACTAGCTTATCGCCATTCTAATGCGCTTTTTCAGATTGCTCGGGGGTTCAGATTATCGCTGTATATTTCGTTTTTCCCGGCTGGTGTTCAGGAGCTCCGCTTCTAGACCTCCATTGCGTTGCGTGACGTCACTTCCCCCTCCGATACACCCTGAATTTGACCTCCACCCCACCAAATTGCCCTCCAGGGGTTCAATCCTTCAACTCCCACCACAGGCAGGTACTTGCAGAGGAACTCTCCGCCCTTCTCAGCGCCAATACAGTCGAGCCCATGCCACCCAGGCAGGAAGGGCAGGGATTCTATTCCAGGTACTTCCTTGTGGAAAAAAAAACAGGGGGGATGCGCCCCATCCTAGACCTGAGAGGCCTGAACAAATATCTGGTGCGAGAAAAGTTCAGGATGCTTTCCTTGGGCACCCTTCTCCCCATGATTCAGAAAGACAATTGGCTATGTTCCCTGGATTTAAAGGATGCTTATACCCACATCCCGATACTGCCAGCTCACAGACAGTATCTGCGATTCTGTCTGGGGACACGTCACTTCCAGTACTGTGTGCTGCCCTTTGGGCTCGCCTCTGCGCCACGAGTCTTCACGAAGTGCCTCGTAGTGGTTGCGGCGTACCTTCGCAAGCTGGGGGTGCACGTGTTCACGTATCTCGACAATTGGCTGGTGAAGAGCACCTCAGAAGCGGGAGCTCTTTGGTCCATGCAGTGCATTATTCAACTCCTGGAGCTGCTGGGGTTTGTAATAAATTACCCGGAGTCCCATCTCCAGCCAGTCCAATCTCTAGAATTCATAGGAGCTCTGCTGAATTCACAGACGGCTCATGCCTACCTTCCCGAGGCGAGGGCTCAGAACCTTCTGACCCTCGCCTCCCAGGCCAGAACATCCCAGCAGATCACAGCTCGGCAGATGTTGAGACTCCTGGGCCATGTGGCCTCTACAGTCCATGTGACTCCCATGGCTCATCTTCACATGAGATCTGTTCAATGGACCCTAGCTTCCCAGTAGTGCCAGGCCACCGGGAATCTAGAGGATGCTATCCGCCTGCCCATCAGTTGTCGCAATTTGCTGCGCTGGTGGACGATTCGGACCAATTTGACCTTGGGATGCCCGTTCCAAATTCCTCAGCCGCAAAAAGTGCTGACGACAGATGCATCTCTCCTAGGGTGGGGAACTCATGTCGATGGGCTCCACACCCAAGGGGTATGGTCCCACCAGGAAGCAGGTCTTCAGATCAATCTCCTGGAGCTCCGAGCGGTCTGGAACGCGCTGAAGGCTTTCAAAGATCAGCTGCCCTTCCAAATTCGGACAGACAATCAGGTTGCAATGTACTACATCAACAAGCAGGGGGGCACTGGATCTCGCCCCCTGTGTCAGGAGGCCGTCAGGATGTGGCGCTGGGCATGCCAGCACGGCATGCTTCTCCAAGCCACGTACCTGGCAGGCGTAAACAACAGTCTGGCCGACAGATTGAGCAGACTCATGCAACCGCACGAGTGGTCGCTCCATTCCAGAGTGGTACGCAAGCTCTTCCGAGAGTGGGGCACTCCCTCGGTGGACCTTTTCGCCTCCCAGACCAATGACAAGCTGCCTCAGTTCTGTTCCAGACTTCAGGCACACGGCAGACTAGCGTCGGATGCCTTTCTCCTCCATTGGGGGAAGGGCCTCCTGTATGCGTATCCTCCCATACCTTTGGTGGGGAAGACCTTACTGAAGCTCAAGCAAGACCGTGGCACCATGATTCTGATCGTGCCCTTTTGGCCCCGTCAGATCTGGTTCCCTCTTTTTCTGGAGTTGTCTTCTGAAGAACCGTGGAGATTGGAGTGTTTTCCAACCCTCATTCCACAGAACGACAGAGCGCTTCTGCACCCCAACCTTCAGTCTCTGGCTCTCATGGCCTGGATGTTGAGGGCGTAGATTTTGCTGCCTTGGGTCTGTCTGAAGGTGTCTCCCATGTCTTGCTTGCTTCTAGGAAGGATTCCACTAAGAAGAGTTACTTTTTCAAGTGGAGGAGGTTTACCGTTTGATGTGAGAGCAAGGCCCTAGAACCTCGCTCTTGTACTGCACAGACCCTTCTTGAATACCTTCTACACTTATCAGAGTCGGGTCTCAAGACCAACTCAGTAAGGAATCACCTTAGTGCAATTAGTGCTTACCATCATCGTGTAGAGAGTAAAGCCATCTCTGGACAGCGTTTAGTCGTTCGATTCATGAGAGGTTTGCTTTTATCAAAGCCCCCTGTCAAGCCTCCTGCAGTGTCATGGGATCTCAACGTCGTCCTCATCCAGCTGATGATACCTCCTTTTGAGCCTCTGAACTCCTGCCATCTGAAGTACTTGACCTGGAAGGTCATTTTCTTGGTGGCAGTCACTTCAGCTCGTAGGGTCAGTGAGCTTCAAGCCCTGGTAGCTCATGCTCCTTATACAAAATTCCATCATAACAGAGTAGTCCTCCGCACTCACCCTAAGTTCCTGCCAAAGGTGGTGTCGGAGTTCCATCTTAACCAGTCAATTGTCTTGCCAACATTCTTTCCCAGACTGCATACCCGCCCTGCTGAACGTCATTTGCAAACGTTGGACTGCAAACGAACATTGGCCTTCTATCTGGAGCGGACACAGCCCCACAGACAGTCTGCCTAATTGTTTGTTTCTTTCGACCCCAATAGGAAGGGGGTCGCTGTCGGGAAATGCACCATCTCCAATTGGCTAGCAGATTGCATTTCCTTCACTTACGCCCAGGCTGGGCTGGCTCTTGGGGGTCATGTCACAGCTCATAGTGTTAGAGCCATGGCAGCGTCAGTGGCCCACTTGAAAGCCACTATTGAAGAGATTTGCAAGGCTGCGACGTGGTCATCAGTCCACACATTCACATCTCATTACTGCCTCCAGCAAGATACCCGACGCGACAGTCGGTTCGGGCAGTTGGTGCTGCAGAATCTGTTTGGGGTTTGAATCCAACTCCACCCTCCTGGGCCCGGTTTTATTCTGTTCAGGCTGCACTCCCAGTTAGTTGTTCTTCGTAGGTCAATTTCTGTTATGTCCTCACCGTTGCGAGGCCCAATTGACCCTGTTTGTTGTTTTGAGTGAACCTGGGAGCTAGGGATACCCCAGTCGTGAGAACAAGCAGCCTGCTTGTCCTCGGACAAAGCGAATGATACATACCTGTAGCAGGTGTTCTCCGAGGACAGCAGGCTGATTGTTCTCACCTTCCCTCCCTCCTCCCCTTTGAAGTTGCGTTTTTTCCTCATTTCTTTGCTTGTCATTTAACTGAGCGGGAGCGGTTGCGCACGGGCGGGAAGATGGCCGCGCATGTGCGGTGGGCGTACCCCGCGTGCGGGTCCTCCCGCAAGATTTTTTCTTCCGGTTCGAGGGGCTGCCATGGACGTCAACCCAGTCGTGAGAACAATCAGCCTGCTGTCCTCGGAGAACACCTGCTACAGGTATGTATCATTCGCTTTCTTGTGCCCCAATGCTCAGAAGCAAATGCGGCTGCTAGAGGCCATTAGCGCTGTTTGCTAACGCAGAATGCTGAGAGCTGACGATCTTGTCGGCTTCCACCATAATGAGCATGCAAATGCATGCTGATGAACTGCTCCCCAATGCTCAGAGGACAGCTTGAATCAAGGGCACTGTTGCTGCTGAAAAACCTATGCTAGAAACGCTAGTGTTCCCCTGACTAACCGGGGTGGGTTTCCATGATGGGACGTGAGAGCTCATCAGCGACAGGCTCCCCTTGGTGAAGCTTGCGCGAGAGTAGTATGAGTTTTGACTGGCAACCTTTATTTCCCTAACTGTAAGGGTTGTTTTTGCCGTGGGTGCATTTTTCTTTTTACCTGAGGTTCAGAGGCCTGATGCCCAACTGGACTCAACAAACCTCTTCGCTATCCGGAGCTGGACAACCAGCACCTGTTCCTCCTCCTCCTCTTTTCCTCCCATCTGGCATTCTGGGCATGCAGTCAAGAGCTGTGCTTAATGTACAACTCCTTCAGTGTGTGCGCCAGATACTATCCTCCCGCCGAACTCCCTAATACTCAATGCTATGAGCAAGTCTATATTTGCATCTCATTGAGTTGAACATTAGGGAGTTGTGCTGGTGCACTGTTTCTCCTGCGCTGTTCAGGAGAGCGCCAAATTTTTGAGCATCTGCAATCTGCCTGCCAGTGGTACTTCTGATTTAGGCTAGGCATTGAGTGTTAGTCATGGAGGAGTTGAAGATCTGCCGGTTGGGCATTGGAGAATCTGGAGACTTGTGTTTCACTTATTTCTTGTGATTCTTTTCCTTGCCACCTTACTAATAATTACTCCTAGACTTTATATTGGGGATCTTTGCCTATCTGCTCTGATATGTACTGCTCAAGAGGATTTAAAGATGAGGCTATGAGGAAGACATGGGCTTTTCCATCTGTAGTGAAAAGAGCAATTATCTGGCCATTTTATTTTTTATTTTAAAGCAGTCATTCTACCCAAAAGAGGTTGCTAATAGGTCAGTTTTGAACCTGCCATTTTTGGGATAGGTTATTGATAGGTACAGGGGTCTGATTAATGGTGGGTAAGGAGGTAGCTTTTATTGACTGTGTTTTGTATTACTTTGTGTTTTGTTTGTTAACCACAACCAGGGCAGGTCTTAAGGCGAGGCGACCGAGGCGGCCGCATAGGGCCCCGCGCTCAGAGGGGCCCCGTGCGCGCCTCAGGTCGCCCCGCCTGCCCGAGCTCCAGTCCGTCCGTCCTTCCGTCCTCCCTCCCACCCAACGAATCCGATGCACGACGGCGGCGGCGTGGAGGGGGCGGTCCGCCCCCCCTGATGCCAGCGGGTGGGGGTGGGGGGGGGTGCTCCGAGTTGCTGCTCTCCTGTCTTTAAAAACGCAATTTGGAAGCGCCGAAAGTAACAGGCAGCGCCTCGCGTCTGCCCGCCCTGCTACTAAAATCTGTTCGACGTCATTGGGCCTTCCCACATTGAGTCCCGCCCTCCTCTGAGGTAACTTCCAATTACCGCGAGGGCGGGCGGGACTCAATGTGGGGAAGGCCCGAACGACATCGAAGAGATTTTTAGTAGCAGGGCAGACGCAAGGCGCTGCCTGTCACTGTCTCTCCGACGCTTCCAAATTGTTTTTTTAAAGGCAGTGAGGGTGGTGGGCGGCAGAATGGAGCTCAGCTGGTAGGTGGGTCGGGGAGGGGGGGAGGGACTCAGATAGGAGAAGGGTGGGGGTTCTCAGATGGGAAAAGGGTGGGGGTTCTCAGGTGGGGGAAGGGTAGGGTGGGGGTTCTCAAATGGGGAGGTGGGGAGGGGGATGGTTGAAGGGGGTGGGGAGGGGGTTATTGGATGGTAGAAGGGGACTGGGGTTGGGGAGGGGGTCACGAATGGGAGAAGAGGGGAGGGGACTGGGGTTCTTGAATGGGATAAGGGGACTGAAGTGGGAGGGGTATTCACGGATGGGAGAAGGGGTGGGGTGGGGGTTCTTGGATGGTTGAAGGGGACTGGGGTTGGGGAGGAGGTCACGGATGGGAGAAGGGGATGGGTGGGGAGGGGACGGGTTCTTGGATGGGATAAGGGGACTGAGGTGGGAGGGGTATTCACGGATGGGAGAAGGGGAGGGGGAGGGGGTTCTTGTATGGTTGAAGGGGACTGGGGTTGGGGAGGGGATCACGGATGGGAGAAGGGGCGGAAAGGGGGTTCTTGGATGGTTGAAGGGGACGGGTGGGGAGGGGACTGGGGTTCTTGGATGTGAGAAGGGGACTGTCACTGGGGTCTGAGAAGGAGCCATATGGGGCCTGGGGCTGGTGAGAAAATGGGGCATGCGTGGGTCAGGTGGGAGAATGGTTCTGAAAAGGGGGCCCTAATACAAGGCATATGGATGAAGGGGGCTGGAACTGGGGGCTGAAAAGGAGGGTAGGTGGGATAAGGGGGCTAGTACTGGGACTGGAGGCTGAAACTGGGGACTGGGGGCTGAAAAGGGGACAGGGAGAAGTGGCTGGGGGGGCTGAAGCTCGGGACTGGTGGGATAGTGGGGCTGGAACTGGGGGCTGAAAAAAAGGGGCGGAGAGAGGGGCAGATCCTGGATGGGGGAGCGAGAGGGAGGGCAAACCCTGGATGGATGACAGAGGGAGGGCAAATGGTGGATTGAAGGGGCAGAGAGAGAGAGAGGGCTGACAGTGGACAGAAGGGATAGAAAGGGCAGACAGTGAATGGATGGGGGGGAGAAAGAGGGCAGACAGGGGCAGATGGTGGATGGATCATGGAAGGGGCAGAGATAGAGGGCAGATGTGGATGGAAGGAGCAGGGAGAGAAGGCAGACATTGGATGGAGGGGACAGCAGAGAGGGGAGACACTGGATGGCAGAGAGAGACCGAAGACAGATGCTGGATGTAAGGAAGACAGTGAAAAGAAGATGAGGAAAGGAGAAACCTGAGACAACAAACTGTAAATAAAATATATATTTTTATTTTTTTGCTTTAGGATAAAGTAGTATTGTAGATGTGTTAATAAATGTTTATAATATAGAACATGTAAACAAGGTAATCTTTTGATTGGACTAATTTTAATACATTTTTAATACATTTTGTCTAACTTTCGGAGAACAAAACCCCCTTCCTCAGGTCAGGATAGGATACTGTAACAGTACTATACTATATTGACCTGAGGAAGGATGTTTTGGCCTCTGAAAGCTAAATCTATTAGTCCAATAAAATGGTATTATTTTATTTTCTATATTTGTTTTATTTCTATTTGTTAATTTGAAAAAGTGGTGATTGGTATTTGTTAGTTTTTTTTTTCAAATTTACATCTGCTGTCTTTATATTTTGCACAGTACTAGGGGACATTTTCTGTTTCTGTGGTGTTGCATTGTATGCAGAGTCTGGCATCTTGGGGGTTCAGTTTAATTTTTGTCTAAATAGAAAGTTTTAATATTACTACTTATTATATAGTGGATTAGGGTGTATCTGTGTTTATGACAAAGACATGGCTTTCACTTGGCATTGACTGTGCAGGATCGACGACGATCTGTACTATTCTGTCTGGTTTCATTTTACAATAGGTGAATTGATGCTGTAGTGCTCACTGTAGTGTTTTAAGATGTTTTCCTTTTCTTTGTGTGATTTAGTAGAAATGGCTGCTTATGGTATGGTATGGTAGAATTGCTCTATAGGTCCTGAGTGTTTTGTATTCTCGGCATACCTAGTACTGGATTTTGGAGGGGGATGTTAAAAAATGACTGGGAGGGAGGGAGGGGGGGAAGCCCTGGAGCTGGGGGCCTTGGAGCTCGGAGGGAGCGGTCTGGGAGCTTGGAGGGAGGGGTGGCCGGCCCTGGAGCTAGGGAGGGGGCGGGGCTAGGGTGGGGCCCCATCAAATTGGTCTGCATAGGGCCCCGCACTTGCTAAGACCGGCCCTGACCACAACAACCCACTCTTGGAGAGTGAGATACAAACTGAAATAATTACTTTTGTTGCACCTTGTTTATGAACATTTATTGTAAATAACAATTTAACAAAAGTTTCCAAGTGTATTGTACACTTGCTATATACCTCCCATCTAGGTGGTTCACAATTAGGAACAGAAATATGTGGGTACATTTTAATAATTTTTTTTGTTTGTTTTTGATGTATCTATTTTATTTTCATTGTTTTGTTTTCCTTTTTATTTATTTCCCTTTCTTGCAGTCCCTCTTTCCACTGTCATCCCTTCCCATGCCTAACTTCCACCACCTCTTTTCCGTGGTGCAAGGAGCAGTTCAGCAGTCAGGGGTTTGGCCTCTCTGCCTGGTTCTGCTTTTTTCCAGCCTGATGGAGCATGGGGGCTTCACTTTGACTGGATGACATGTTGACTGGATGACATGTTACCCGAGAATTTTCTACTCCATACCTTAAGTTTTATAGATTTTAAAACCATACCCTGGTCAGTTTTCCTGTCAGTCTCTTACTTGCTTTGTTTAATTCATTTTTTAATTTACCTATTCTTACAACAATTTCCTACCAGTATAACCAGTGTTTGTTTAGATTTTTTTAAAAATAGGTTAGGACTACTGCCTGTAATTTTGTTTTTTGTGTTTTGATTTTAGTGAGGGAGAGTGTAAAATTTCTGGAATCACAACAGAATGTGCTCCTGATTCCTGCACCATTTTCTCCACTGAAGTAGCTGTCCACCAGCCTATATAACAATCGCAAGCTGCACCAGTCAATTTAGTAATTCAGCAGTCACCAACTAATGTCAAAGTCCATGGATCAATACTGGGAAGATATTTGAGACTTTTTTCTGTTTTATATAGATATGCTAGGTAATGTTTTAACACCTTGATTGTTTATAGAATCAGCTCACCGAACCTGGCATTATTCAGATGTCACTCTTGTATTATTTAGGCTGCATGTTGGGGAAGGTGATTCATAGTTTCTTTTTGTTTAGAACCCCTGCAAACTACAGATATAGGCATTCTTAAATTTGGTGGAAGGCAAGTATCTGTTTCCTCAAGTGTTTTAAGTGGTCATATCCTGGATGCCACCAAAGTAGTAAGATTACTTTCTTTACCCCAAAACTGAAGTAATCTTTCTACCTTTGAATAACCTGAGAGTGAATCATGAGAGAGTTTTTAGCAAATTAATGAAGTTTGCCTAATCCCCTTCTTTCTGTCCACATCAAAAACATGCATTTTGATATATATCTGACTAGGTCTGAGAAGGAAGAATTCACATCTAATTTTCTAACACAGGTTACACACTTCTGTCTGTGCATCTCATGAGTATATTCAGCTTTGCTTGATACTGCACATACAGTATATAGGGGCTCATTTTCAAAGCAGTTAGACTTACAAATTTTTATAGGTTACTATCCTGCTTATTTTCAAAGGAGAAGGGCACCCATCTTCCGACACAAATCGGGAGATGGGCGTTTTTCTCCTAAGGTCGGCCAAATTGGCATAATTGAAAGCCGATTTTGGGCGTCCTCAACTGCTTTCCATCACGGGGACGACCAAAGGTCAAGGGGGCATGTCGGCAGTGTACCGAAGGTGGGATGGGGGCGTGATTAACATATGGGCGTCCTTGGCCGATAATGGAAAAAAGAAGGGCGTCCCTGACGAGCATTTGGCCAACTTTACTTGGTCCATTTTTTTTCACGACCAAGCATCAAAAGGTGCCCGAACTGACCAGATGACCACCAGAGGGAATCGGAGATGACCTCCCCTGACTTCCTCAGTGGTCACTAACCACCTCACACCCCGAAAAAAAACTTCAAAAACTTTTGTCTTTTTTTTTTATAGTATGTCCTTCGCTATGCCTCCGTCCCTGCGATGGCAGTTGAGGACATCCAAAATGTGGATGTTTCTGTGAGAAGGACATCCATGCCTTTGCTATGCCTCCCGACACCCTCTTTATTTATTTATTTATTTATTTGTATTTTGGATCACAAGTAGCAGCAGTGGAATTTGAACCGGCCACTACTGGATTGCGCGACCAGTGCTCTAACCACTAGGCCACTCCGCCACTCTACTCCAATCTCTTGAAATTTGGCCATCCCTGCGGGGGGGACAGTATGCAGGTCCCTGGGGGGGAGGTATGTGTGTGTCAGCAGAGGCATAACGAAGGTGTGGACGTCCTTCTTTCAAACATTTTGGACGTCCTCAACTGCCCCACACAGGGATGACCAAATTTCAAGGGAGTGGAGTAGAGTGGAGGAGTGGCAGAGTGGCCTAGTGGTTAGAGCACTGGTCTTGTAATCTAGAGGTGGCCAGTTCAAATCCCACTGCTGCTACTTGTGATCCAAAATACAAATAAATAAAGAGGGTGTCAGAGGCATAGCAAAGGCATGGACATCCTTCTCACAACATCCACATTTTGGACATCCTCAACTGCTCTTGCAGGAAAGGACATCCTCAACTGCCATCACTTCCCCTCCTTAGGAAGGAAATCATGTGCAAATGAGCTAACAGCGAGCAGCTCATTTGCATGCAATTTCCTTCATGCATGCCCGTTCCTTTCCAGATCAGTAAGGGAAGGGGTTTTTCCATTCATTTAGTGGGACCAGTGCACTACGAATGCTGGCTCCTCCCACGACCAAATGGCTTGGATTTGGTTGTTTCTGAGATGGGTGTCCTCGCTTTCCATTATCGCCGAAAACCGGGGACGACCATCTCTAAAGTCGACCTAAATTTCATGATTTGGGCCAGTTGAAATCCCACTGCTGCTACTTGTGATCCAAAATCCAAATAAATAAAGAGGGTGTCAGAGGCATAGCAAAGGCATGGACATCCTTCTCACAACATCCACATTTTGGACATCCTCAACTGCTCTTGCAGGGAAGGACATCCTCAACTGCCGTCACTTCCCCTCCTTAGGAAGGAAATCATGTGCAAATGAGCTAACAGCGAGCAGCTCATTTGCATGCAATTTCCTTCATGCATGCCCGTTCCTTTCCAGATCAGTAAGGGAAGGGGTTTTTCCATTCATTTAGTGGGACCAGTGCACTACGAATGCTGGCTCCTCCCACGACCAAATGGCTTGGATTTGGTTGTTTCTGAGATGGGTGTCCTCGCTTTCCATTATCACCGAAAACCGGGGACGACCATCTCTAAAGTCGACCTAAATTTCATGATTTGGGCGTCCCCGACCGTATTATCGAAATGAAAGATGTACGTCCATCTTGTTTCGATAATACGGGTTGCCCCGTCCCTTTACAGGGCCATCCTTAGAGATGGGCGCCCCCGTTCGATTATCCCCCTCCATGTTACTTTGTAAGTCTAAGTGCTTTGAAAATACGCCTCTTAATTATTTGGTGGTAGTTGTGTGTTACCATCTGATTATGCAATGATCGTGTCCTCTTTTTCCTTTGTTCTTGAAGTTACTTTCAGTCCTGTAATGGTTAGGTTTGTTTTCATGAACTGAATGTCAAATGAATCATGCCTCAAATAAAATGTATTTAAATGCTCATTTACTGAATTGTAATAACTTGACTACTTGAAACCATATGTATACATTTGTTTAAAATAAAAGAACAAATCTGAAAGGACTCATTTAGAGTTCATTTCTTCACTGAGTATGCGTTGTACATTTGGAATTCCAAATACTAGAAACATCAGTAAGATTTTCTGATTGTCAGTATCAGTATATACTGCCATGTGCTCTATATCCCCTTTTCCCTTCCCCACTCCTCCATGTATGTCTCATCTACCAATCGTTTTTCCCTTTTCCTTGCACCCACCGACACTCCCTCCATACTTTTTACCAAGGAGGTTAGATAAAACAGGAGACAGGGTGAGCCTATCTAGCCCGTTATATGGGCTGAAGCCAGTAGGTTAAGATTGCCACCACACAAGTTCACCCAAACCAATAGTAAGCGCTATTGAAAACAATAGCAAAAATAAAATCATAAATAAGGGATCTTTTTTTACATTTATATCACATATTATCCCAAGAAAACTTGTATTCAATGTAGCTTTTATTTGAAAATATAACCCCTTAGAGAAAAATTACATTGGCTCCCATTGAAAGATCGAATTGCATTCAAAATTTGCACCTTGGCGCATAAAATCATTCATGGAAAGGCCCCATCATACATGTCTGATCTAATAGACTTACCAGCAAGAAATACAAAAAGTTCTTCACGTACTTTCTTAAACCTCCACTACCCCAATTGTAAAGGACTTAAATACAAATCAATACAAGCATCTAGCTTCTCCTATGCACGCAACTATGGAATGATCTACCGAATACCATAAAAACAACGCATGACTTGACAACCTTCCGGAAGCTACTGAAGATGAACCTGTTCAAAGAGACCTACAAAAAGAATCCTCCATAATGACTTGACTCTTAAACTACACCAGAATCAACTAATGTTGATCTCTTTTGTCACATTTTCCAAAAATGCAGGAACTTGGATTGTGAGCCCTTGGGCCACTGCCGAGGAACGGCAGGGGCAGGCAAAACCACCCCACACCGGTGACTAGGCAGAACAGGACTGGACCCCAGACTGGAGTAGCAGCAGAGGCAAACAAGCAGGAAAGCAGAGCAGGCACACTTAAACTTCACCTGCACTTGGCCACCTTTCACCAGGAGTTGAGCTCCTGACTGCGAGTGGCCGGCAGGACTTACTGGGCAAGGCAGGACTGGATACCCATTAGGCTGAACCAGGACTGAGGGTCAGAAGGGAAAGGAACATACAGGGGCAGCAGGGCAAGGAAGGGAAAGCTCACGGGCAGAACTGAAAGCTGCAAGCAGCCACTAAAACAGGGAACAAGACACTGACAACAAGACACAAGAACTAGACACAGAACAGGAGAATAACCCAAGGTACAGGCCAGGTCAGGGACAGGCAGCAGGCACAAGAGAAAACCAGAAAACAAGCCAAGTCAGGGCAGGCAGCAGAGAAAACCAGGAAACAAGCTGGGTCAGGGCAGACAGCAGAATCAGGCAAGAACCTAAAACAAGAAACTAGTCTAGGCAGAAGTGCACAGCGCACCAACATACCAGGGACCTTAAACGATGCAAAGGCCAAGCAGAGAGTTTCAAAATGGCTAATAAGCCCAGCAGGGTGCTGAGCAGGTACAAACAAAACAAGCAAGTCTGGCAGGCCAGAAGATCCGGACTGGACTGGGCTGAAGTCTGGAACGGGAAATAGCACACAGACAATCCAATGCAGCCAGCACACAGAGACAGAACTAACACAGGAAGAACAGACAGGAGCCAGCTCAGAAGCTGACCGCCAGAAAAACGGTGAGTCGGAGAGGGGTCACAGCCACAGACGTGACAGTACCTCCCCCTCAAGGCTCCCGTGTCCCCATGGGAGCTTTTAGGTTTCCATGGGTAACAATGGTGAAACCTACGGAGGAGCTTCAACACAGGACCATGGTTAGCTGGACTGGAACTTGAACTCGACTGGGACTGAGCAACTTGGCTGGAACTAAAACTTGACTTGGACTCAGCAGCTTGGCTGGAACTCAAACTTGGAGTGGACTCAGCATCATCTTGGCTGGAACTCAAACTCGGCAAAGGCTTGGCTACAAGTGCCACTTGAACAGGAATCAAAGGCTCAGTTAGAAGCGCCACACGAACTGGACTCCTCAGAGGCTTGACTGGAAGCGTCACTTGGACTGGCATCGGAGGCTCGGTTCAAAGTGCCACCCGAACTGGAATCGGAGGCTCGGTTAGCAGCGTCACTCGGACTGGACTGCGAGGCATGAGTGGAAGCGCCACTTGAACTGGGATAGGAGGCTCGGTTAGAAGCGCGGCTCGGACAGGCCTCCGAGCTTGGCTGGAACTGGAACTCGGCTTGGACTCCGGAGCATTTCGGCTGAGAGCACCCCTCAGGATGGACTGCTGATAAGCACAGACCTCGGAATTCATAGCACGCTTTCTTTCAACAGCAGCTTCCCAAGTATCCCGCAGGGCTGGGTTGGAGACAAGTAGGCGGCGGTATTCCCAGAGCGGGGTCCTAGGATCAATGGGGTTTCAGTGAGCCCAAGCTGCCGGATACGCTTCCTCTCCGCTGAAGCTTCAGGCCGCTTCTTCAAGAGTGGGTCAGACGAGTTTTCTACGATATTCCTCTAGTGTCATAAAAAGATCAAGAACAATTATACCGCCAGAACCGAACTTCACATAGGAAACAGGAGCAGAAGTTCTAGGCTGGAGGCCCAGCTGGAAGGATGATTTTGCCGAGCTCCTGGCCTTTGCATTCTGTCACGTTTTCCCAAAAACGCAGGAACTCGGATTGTGAGCCCTTGGGCCACTGCCGAGGAGCGGCAGTGGCAGGCAAAACCACCCCACACCGGCGACTAGGCAGAACAGGACTGGACCCCCGGACTGGAGTAGCAGCAGAGGCAAACAAGAAGGAAAGCAGAGCAGGCACACTTAAACTTCACCTGCACTTGGCCACCTTTCACCAGGAGTTGAGCTCCTGACTACGAGTGGCCGGCAGGACTTACTGGGCAAGGCAGGACTGGACTAGGCTGAACCAGGACTGAGGGTCAGAGGGGAAAGGAACATACAGGGGCAGCACGGAAAGGAAGGGAAAGCTCACGGGCAGGACTGAAAGCTGCAAGCAGCCACTAAAACAGGGAACAAGACACTGACAACAAGACACAAACAGACAACCAAGAACTAGACACAGAACAGGAGAATAACCCAAGGTACAAGCCGGGTCAGGGACAGGCAGCAGACACAAGAGAAAACCAGAAAGCAAGCCAAGTCAGGGCAGGCAGTAGAGAAAACCAGGAAACAAGCTGGGTCTGGGCAGACAGCAGAATCAGGCAAGAAACTAAAACAAGAAACTAGTCTAGGCAGAAGTGCACAGCGCACCAACATACCAGGGACCTTAGACGATGCAAAGGCCAAGCAGAGAGTTTCAAAATGGCTAATAAGCCCAGCAGCAGCTGAGGCTCAGCTGCTGCAATCACCAGGCAACTAAGGGTGCTGAGCAGGTACAAACAAAACAAGCAAGTCTGGCAGGCCGGAAGATCCGGACTGGACTGGGCTGAAGTCTGGAACTGGAAACAGCACACAGACAATCCAATGCAGCCAGCACACAGAGACAGAACTAACACAGGAAGAACAGACAGGAGCCAGCTCAGAAGCTGACCGCCGGAAAAACGGTGAGTCTCGGAGAAGGGTCACGGCCATAGATGTGACATCTTTTAATTTGATTACCTTAATCACATTACAATATTGAGCATCATATCTTATCCTGTTCTCACTTACAGTGGTGGAAATAAGTATTTGATCCCTTGCTGATTTTGTAAGTTTGCCCACTGACAAAGACATGAGCAGCCCATAATTGAAGGGTAGGTTATTGGTAACAGTGAGAGATAGCACATCACAAATTAAATCCGGAAAATCACATTGTGGAAAGTATATGAATTTATTTGCATTCTGCAGAGGGAAATAAGTATTTGATCCCCCACCAACCAGTAAGAGATCTGGCCCCTACAGACCAGGTAGATGCTCCAAATCAACTCGTTACCTGCATGACAGACAGCTGTCGGCAATGGTCACCTGTATGAAAGACACCTGTCCACAGACTCAGTGAATCAGTCAGACTCTAACCTCTACAAAATGGCCAAGAGCAAGGAGCTGTCTAAGGATGTCAGGGACAAGATCATACACCTGCACAAGGCTGGAATGGGCTACAAAACCATCAGTAAGGAGACAACTGTTGGTGCCATAGTAAGAAAATGGAAGAAGTACAAAATGACTGTCAATCGACAAAGATCTGGGGCTCCACGCAAAATCTCACTTCGTGGGGTATCCTTGATCATGAGGAAGGTTAGAAATCAGCCTACAACTACAAGGGGGGAACTTGTCAATGATCTCAAGGCAGCTGGGACCACTGTCACCACGAAAACCATTGGTAACACATTACGACATAACGGATTGCAATCCTGCAGTGCCCGCAAGGTCCCCCTGCTCCGGAAGGCACATGTGACGGCCCGTCTGAAGTTTGCCAGTGAACACCTGGATGATGCCGAGAGTGATTGGGAGAAGGTGCTGTGGTCAGATGAGACAAAAATTGAGCTCTTTGGCATGAACTCAACTCGCCGTGTTTGGAGGAAGAGAAATGCTGCCTATGACCCAAAGAACACCGTCCCCACTGTCAAGCATGGAGGTGGAAATGTTATGTTTTGGGGGTGTTTCTCTGCTAAGGGCACAGGACTACTTCACCGCATCAATGGGAGAATGGATGGGGCCATGTACCGTACAATTCTGAGTGACAACCTCCTTCCCTCCGCCAGGGCCTTAAAAATGGGTCGTGGCTGGGTTCCAGCACGACAATGACCCAAAACATACAGCCAAGGCAACAAAGGAGTGGCTCAGGAAGAAGCACATTAGGGTCATGGAGTGGCCTAGCCAGTCACCAGACCTTAATCCCATTGAAAACTTATGGAGGGAGCTGAAGCTGCGAGTTGCCAAGCGACAGCCCAGAACTCTTAATGATTTAGAGATGATCTGCAAAGAGGAGTGGACCAAAATTCCTCCTGACATGTGTGCAAACCTCATCATCAACTACAGAACACGTCTGACCGCTGTGCTTGCCAACAAGGGTTTTGCCACCAAGTATTAGGTCTTGTTTGCCAGAGGGATTAAATACTTATTTCCCTCTGCAGAATGCAAATAAATTCATATACTTTCCACAATGTGATTTTCCGGATTTAATTTGTGATGTGCTATCTCTCACTGTTACCAATAACCTACCCTTCAATTATGGGCTGCTCATGTCTTTGTCAGTGGGCAAACTTACAAAATCAGCAAGGGATCAAATACTTATTTCCACCACTGTATATGTTATGTATTATTTACTTATTTACCCTAATTTTTCCTGATATTCTTCGCACCTTAATTGTAATAATATGCCGAACTACTTATTCTGTTATTGATGATCGTCATGGCGACATAATGTATTTTATTTATATCATTTATACCCCACAATTTCCCACCGCTGGCAGGCTCAATGTGGCTTACAACAGTTCAGTAACAAACAGGCAAGTACAATAAATGGAAAGGGATACGTGGGGCAGAAAGGTACAGGGATAGGAGAAAGTAGGTAAGTCCACAAGATCTATAGAGGGGTCGGAGGCCAGAAATCATAGAGGCAAGACGGGATCTTTAGAGTAAGCTTGCCCAAATAAGTAGGTCTTGAGAGACTTCCTGAAAGTCAGATGATCTGGAACCATTTTTACAGATGTAGGTAGTGCATTCCACAAATGAGTACTGATATAGGAAAAGGTGGAAGCATATGTGGTTTTACACTTGAGACCAGAACACACAGGGTAATGGAGGTTTAAGTAAGAACGAGCAGTTCTAAGCGAATTCCTTGGTGGTAAGTTGACAAGGGCATCCATATATGCTGGAGCTGCTCCATAGAGGATCTTATGGACTAGGGTACAAATTTTAAAAGTTATTCGCTCCTGTACAGGAAGCCAGTGTAGCTTCTCATGAAGTGGTCTGGAACTGGTGAACTTTGATGCTCCATAGATAAGTCGACCTGCTGTGTTTTGGGCAGTTTGTAGTTTTTTGAGAAGCAGGCCTGTGCACCCTGCATATATGCCATTGCAGTAATCGAGTTGGCTTAAGACTAGCAATCTGACTAAATTGCAAAATACTCCTCTTGGGAAATAAGGCTTTAATTGTTTTAGCTTCCAGAGAGAGAAGAATATTTTCTTGGTGGTAGAGGCGGTATGATCCAACAGTGTTAAGTTCCGGTCCACAATGACTCCTAGTATTCGCAGACTCTCAGAGATGGGCAAGGTAAGGCCTGGCACATTTAAGGTAGTGGGTCTGAATTTGTTAAAGGGAGAGGTAAGAATAAGGCAATGAGTTTTTTGTGTATTAAGCTTTAATTTGAAGGAGGTAGCCCAAGTGAGCATGGTGTTTATCCCATGGCTGATTTCATTAGCTATTTTGGGTGAAGTTTGTCCGAAAAGGGATGTAAATAGTGACGTCATCTGCATAGATAAATGGGTGAAGAACAAGCTTTGAAAAGGCTGCGGCCAGGGGAATCATCATTACGTTGAAAAGAGTAGGGGAAAGCGGCGAGCCTTGAGGCACACCACAGACTGGGTGCCATGGAGGGCATAACCGTGAGTTGGACTTTACTTGGTAGGTCCTGGTGGTTAAAAAACCTGTCAGCCATGCTAGAACATGTCTGCAAACACCGAAGTAGTCGAGGAGTCTTAACAGGATGGTGTGGTCCATCATGTCAAAAGCACTTGACAAGTCAAATTGTAGTAGAAGAATGCTTTTCCCTAATGCTATTTCTTGCTTGAAGTTTGATAGAAGTGTGACGAGCACAGTTTCAGTGCTGTGAAGGGTACGAAATCCCGACTGCGATTCGTGGAATATGGAGAACCTATCCAGATACTCAGTGAGCTGTTTCTTCACCATGCTCTCCATTAACTTTACAAATAGTGGTATTGATGCAATTGGGCGATAGTTAGTTAGATCAGTACCATCTTTTGGAATTGGGGTGAGTAATATGTTTCCATGGGTCCAACGTAAAATCGTTTGTGTTGAATTGGTATAACAGAGAAAAGCCCTCAGAAACCGCTGGTAAAATACCACCGGTTTTGTGCGTGGTTATATGTTGCTCAAATTATAACTCACGCAGCGTTTCTATCACTAGGCGAAAAACTCTGTAAACCTCGGGCAAAATTTTTTTAAAAAGCCTCAAACAAGAAAATATATTCACTGGCAGCAATAGATTTAAATGACAGGCTCAACTTATGGCCTGAATCAATTCAGCATGAAAAACGAAAAAAGCACTTAGCTTGGATTGAGTTCAAGCACTCTTCATTGTCCGTTCTACGGAGATCACCGTTTCACCTAAGACCATGGCTTCATCAGGAACGGAGTGCTCATTGTATGCTGAAATTGAGTTGAAGGTGTGAATTTTTCAAAATGGTCCCAGGGAAGAATCCGTTTCCCAGCATGATATTTAAATTCTGTGTTAGATCAGCAACGAAGCAAGTATCATACTTCTTCTGTGTTCCTCCCTATGCACAAGCCGGCATGTTTGAAAATATAAGTGAGATTAAATAAAAAATTCCTCCAACAATAAAGAACAACAATGTGGATTCAGCAGCTCATAAGTTTGCTTGCTTTATTTTGAGTGCACAGGGGGATCTGGCTGCACAAGGAAGGGGAAACACATAACCTTGTTTTTTTTATGGTTCCCTCTCACCCACCCACATATGATCCCAGACCTCCCCTCCAGCCCTGTGTGCCCTCCCAGCACATCTCAAGCCACCCTAGTGGTCTAGTGGCTTCTTCATGGCAGGAAAGATCCCCAGTCTTTCCCATCCACTGCTGCTGACTCTCTTGCTGCCGCATCACTTCTTTAAAATGGCTGCCGAGACTTCAAGCTGTGGCCTTGCAATGTGTTTGCGTCCCATTCATAGGAGTCATTGAACCATGATTCTGTGATAGCGACAACGTCTAAATCTGCCTCTATCATCAGGGCTTGCAGATCATGAACTTTGTTGCTTAGACTGCAAGCATTTGTGGTCATCGCTTTCCAGCTACATTTCAGTGGCAGTCTTATCTTCTGTGTTGTTTTTTATTTAGACTCACCTACTGTGGTATTGCTAAGAAGTGAATTGCTAAGATCATTGTTTTCATTGTTTTCTTTACTACTGTTGCAGCTTGTCTTTTGCTGGGGGGTGACTACATAAATTGACCTGCTTCCAACTGCCACCCCCTGCTTCTAATTTAAATGCCTAGATACATATTGTGTGAGTCTCTCACCAATGATTCTTTTTTCCTGCCACAGAGAGATGCAGCTGATCCTTACAATATAGTCTTTTGTTTTTCCATTTATTGCCCATCCTCCTATGTACCTAAAACTTTCTTGGTAACCCCAAGCTTTGAGCCACTTCTTGAAGCTCTCAGTATTTTGTTGCAGTGGCGTAGCCAGACAGCCAATTTTGGGCGGGCCTGAGCCTAAAGTGGGTGGGCAAAAAATTATCTCTGCCCCGCCATACCTCCACCTCAAAATATAAATACTTTAGCTAATGAGGATCCTCAAGCTCTGTTACCTGAAGACGTTCTCTGAAGGCAGCCAGAACTCCCTTTTACCAAGCTTGGCAGGCAGCAGCAATGACCCTAAGCCACTAATGCCAGCACCACATGCGAGCTTAGTAGTCGGTGGCTCAAGGATGCTCACTGACTGGAGAGTTTGGTAGAAGGGAATTCTGGCTGCCTTTGGAGAAGGTTCTCAGCTGGGGATGCTTGGGGTTCCCCACCAGTTATAAAGCAAGGGTCAGGGCCAGTGTTAGACATGCTATGGCCCAGGCCAGAAAATAAAGGAGGGCACTTTGTCTGATCCCCTCTCCTCCCTGCCTCCCCTCCAATTTCCCCACCTGCCAATACTAATCACACCGAAAGACCTTCACCAAATACAGACCAAGGGATCATAAATTAGAAATTAAAGTATTTACACAAAAATTGAATTGAGAACCCCAAGAAGTTAAACTTAACATATACAACAACACTGGAGAAATAACAACAGAAATGCATTTCCTTTCTACTGAACACAATGCAAAGACAATTGCTATGCACATTTCCGAAAGCTAATATAGTCCATTTAAAACATTCAAAATAAAATGCTTTTTTTCTACCTTTTGTTGTCTGGATATTTTATTTTTCCATTATGTTAGTTCCAATTTCCTGTCTGTCATCTACTAATTCTGCTTCAAGCGGCTGCTGTACATTTGTCTTCTCGCTGCTGTCTATTTCCTCACTACACCTACCTCTGATATAATGATCATTGCTTTTTAGTTCTGTCCTCTCATTTTTTTTTTCTTTTCCGCCTCTGTCAACTCAAATTTCACCCTCTTCCTCATCCTTCTCCTCCTTTTTACTTTTCAGCTACCTATCAGATTTCTATCTTCTTCTTTCACCCACTAGCTCTCTCATTCCCCATCTCACTCCTTCCCCAGGCTTCCATTCCCTTCCATCTTTAATCTATTCTCCATGACCATATTTCTACCCTCTGTAATCACTATCCTTTCATCCATTTTCTTGCCACCCTTCTCCTCTCCCCCATGGTTCCACCATTCCCAGCACCTTCCTGCCTCCACCTTTCTAGCCCAGCATCTGCTCTTGTTGCAGGAATGGAGGCATGAATTTGTGATGCTTCAGGAGTCAGACAGCACACACCAGTATGAGAGAAAAATCTTCTTTATTTGCCAGCAAACAAAGCAAGACATCAGTTCTAGCTCTCTTCTCTTTCTCTCAGCTCTCTGTGTCTTTGTCTCAGCTGCTTCTCTTCTTATGCTGTCTTCTCCTTCTTCTGTCTGTTCCTTCTGTCCTTCTCTTTCTTCTGAGCTCCTTCTGACGTAAACTGCTTCTGCTCCTACTTAAATAGGGTCCTAAGCCCTCCTCCTAGCCTAGCCCCCTTTACTCCCAATTGGTTAAGAAATTGATTGGCTACCTTGCCTCAACCAATCATTACTTTTGAAATATCAGTTACATAGGTTCCAGACATCCTAAACTGACCTCTGACCTGGGGCCCCTTAAGCCAGACATTTGGTCTCCAGTCTCTTACATGTTATTATGATTGATTTCTCATATTCCTAGTACTAACTGCTAACTAAACTCTGGCATTCATTAAAGGGGTCAAAAGCCAATCTTACTTAATAGCATACATATCAGGTTATTACTTCCAGGAGGCCAGTCCTACACTTAGCTATAATTAATCAAGGAGAAGAGAGCTGACTAGTTCTGACCTCTTCACCTATCAGCTTATACATTGAACCAGCCAGAACTATGGCTAAGTCAAACCACATGTTGATCTCCTCAATGCAGTCCTTGCTTGACCTCTTAAACAGCAGACAAAGAGTAATACAGAATTTAAAAAGGTATTCTACATTTAACTACACAGAATCAGTATTTCTTATAAGACATATTCTAAATATCAAAAACTTGTAAATACTAATCTATTGCCTCTCTCTTTAAATAGTATTTTCTATCTAAGCATTTTAAACTACAATTAATCATATGTCTGGCTCATTCCTTTATTCATTCATAATAGTTTACAGCTGTGCCAGCTAGCATTGGCAATTCACAAGGGACAGAGTTTCATTTCTCACTGACCTTTCCTAACCTTAGCTCGGCCAAGCTAGACATTGAAATAATATGAACCATCTGGCATACCTTCACTTTAGTTGCAAAGTAAAAAGTTAGAATTCTAACTTCAAGCTTTTAATATCATTTCTCAGAGTTAACACTTTCTTTGCCCGCTGCCTCATTCCCCCCTTTGAGACTAAAATCAGCTTATGCAGAGATAAGTCTCACAACTCAAACTCTGGAGATTATAGTGATCCTAATTAGGAATAGACTTGTGAATCACCATTACCCTACTTGTTAAGGTTCGACGGCATACTGCCGAAGCACATGAGGCCAGGAAACAAAACAAAAACCCTGCTAAAACTAAGACTATTAGGGAAATGAACAAAGGACGTATCCAGGAGGTCAATGACCACCACCAGGAGGTAAGATCTAATCCTCCTCGGTAATCCTCCACATTAAGGCTGGCCAACTGTAGGACTTTATCCATAGCATGCCTAACTACATGCGTCCTATTTATGACAATAGTACAGCACTCTGAAGAATTTAGCACTGTGCAGAGGCCACCCTGAGCTGCAAAGAGATAGTCAAGGCCCATACGATTATACCGAGAAACTATACTTAATTCATTAATTTGATCCTGCAATGCATTGACTACCACGTTCAGCTCATGAACTAAAACATGGAGTAGGGACTGAAGTCTCCGGGTAGCCATACCTAGTTCAGTAATACCCGCTACCGGGCCTCCAATTGGAATCCAGGCCGTGGCAGAAAGGGCTACAAGTCTCTTTTTAGTCAGAGGATAAGTAGAATTAATATACTGGAGGGCTAATTCAATCGCCTCATCCTCTGTGGCAACGGAGGAGGGTAAGGACAAAGCCTCTCGCTTAGAGCGGTGCGGGGATGGTGGCTTAAGAGGAATAACTTTAGGAAAATAATTCAAGGTTACCAATACACAAAAATCATATGTGGCGGGAAGAATCATGTGGAGGACATTATCACAGAGCCAGTAATGACCAAGAAGAGGGTGAGGAAAGTTCCCAATAAATGTTGGCTCAGGCTGGACAGGGTACTTAGGGTGCCCATAATGCGAGCCCCTATCCCAGGGGGAACGAAGACGAAATGGAGACTTTGCACACCATAGGCGCCAATCCCCAATTGTGACAGGCTGCTCATTTGTTAGTAACTCTTCATACCCCGGGGACTTATGAAAGTAGAAAATAAGCTTGGACACTATAGTCTTCTCAGTGGTACGCTTAGGAGCCAGATAATCACCTGGGTCATAATCTACAGGTATGGTAGCAGGGCACATAGGAGTACCTGGAGAAACTACCCACACAGATTCTCCTTTTTCTGGAAGAACATTAGTATAATTACAAGGAATGGGAAGAACAGTTGAGATGCTTCTTGTTAAACAAAACACTCCAGAGGCTGGATAGGGAGACGTAAAAACTGGCCTTAGAGAAGATTCAGAGGGGGAATTAGCATTATAAAAGGACCACCAAGTATAATCCTGGCTCCAAGGGCCTGAACTCGAAAAATAGGGAGGTATAAGAGCTGGGAGTTGCACAGGGACAGGTACAGCTGGGACATCTGTGGTATAAGGAGAAAATCGGGAACACACAATACAAGGGGAAGTAATCTTTGCCTGGCTAATTAGTTCCTGGACAGAGTGTAACCAAAGGTTGGAGCGAGTTGGGGTATTAGGAACAAGGAGGCAAGGAGTAGAAAACAACAAAAGCATCCAAACTACTAACATTTTCTTTCTTCCTAATCTAAAACAAATACAGCAAACTAATTAAGCAATAATATTTCAACAGTCTGTGCTAATCACAGATTACTCTCATATAGTGTTCTCAGTCTTTGAGTTCTTATACCAGTTGGGATAGACCCTCAACTGATAAGGATCAAGCTTTCAAATTCCAAGAAAGCCAGAATCAGAGCAAGAAAGAGTCTCAGTGTGAAGCCGAAGTTCAGCCGCTCCTGCAGTATGCAGTTGACCCTTCTTTTCAGCTAGTAGATTCTTTGGTTCGGGTCAAGCGCAACTTCAATGGCTCCGCTGGATCTCTTTCTGCTCTCCACTGTCTAGGCTCCGTCTGATCCGTGCTGGGCTCAGTCTGGTCAGCAGACTTAATTCGAGACCAATGGACCCATGGAGTTATCCCTGCGACCTTCACAGCTGTAGGAGTAGAAAGCAAAACAGTAAAAGGTCCTTTCCATCGGGGCCCCAAAGGCTGGAGCTTCCAGTCTTTCACCCAAACTCTATCCCCTGGCAGGAAGGAATGTACCTGAGCCTGGAAGGGGACAGGGTTTATTTCTCTCACATAAGACTGAAGCTCAGAAATTATCTTACCCAGGAGGGCTACCTGCTCCTGCACCTGGGCAGACCCTATAATCCCTATGTCTCCCTTAATTCCCTGTAAAATGGCTGGGGGCTTCCCATACACAATTTCAAAGGGAGAAAGGGCTGTTCCTTTAGTTGGAGTGCATCGGAGGCGGAAGAGGGCTAGTGGCAATGCCTGTGGCCATTTCAATTGGGTTTCCTGACAAATCTTTGCTAGGCTATTTTTCAAGGTTCTGTTTGCCCGCTCAACCTGCCCTGAACTCTGGGGACGATAGGCACAATGCAATTTCCAGGTAATGCGCAATGCGCGGGACAGGGCCTGAAGTGTAGCTTCAACAAAGGCGGGACCATTATCTGAACCTATGGCAAGGGGCAGTCCATACCTGGGGATGACATCCCTAAGGAGGGCTCGAGCTACTTCTGTGGCTTTCTCAGTGACTGTAGGATATGCTTCCACCCACCCAGAAAAGGTACAGACCATGACTAAGAGGTATCGGAACCTACCACTCCTGGGCATTTCTGTGAAGTCTATAACTAGGGACTCAAAGGGTGTTAGTCCTCTAGACTGAACTCCTGGTGGAATACGGGGTCCCTGACGAGCATTATTCTGGGCACAGAGAGTACATCGGGCAGAGGCAGTGGCAACCAGACTATCCAATCCTTCCAGCACCACTACTCGATTGAGTAGGCGGGCTAGTGCTGTTTTCCCTAAGTGTGATAGGTCATGAGCTTGAGACACTACAGGCCAAGCTAGGTGGCGTGGCACCAGAACTCTGGTATCAGGGAGATGTAACCAGCCATCAGGTCTCCTTACTGCACCTTCTTCTTGAGCCCATTTCTCTTCCACTTGGGTATATATAGGTGTCCATTCTTGCAGTCGGATTTGGAACAGGGGGGTCACAGTACTTGCTGGGGGTCCTCGAGCAGCTTCCTTGGCCACCCGATCAGCATGGCGGTTCCCTCGGGCCACTGGAGTATCTATTCTTTGGTGTCCCCTGCAGTGAATAACAGCTACCTTCTTAGGGGCCCACACAGCCTCTAGCAGCTGAAGTATTTCAGGTCCATACTTAACAGGTTGGCCTGCAGCATTTATGAGTCCCTTTTCCTTATACAAAGCTCCATGAGCATGTAGAGTTGTGAAGGCATATTTGGAATCAGTATAAATGTTGGTTACCAGTCCTGCTGCTAACTCCAGAGCTCGTATGAGGGCCACAAGTTCTGCTTTCTGGGCTGAAGTTCCTTGGGGCAGGGCTCTCGCTTCTATCACCTTGTCCTCTGTCACCACAGCATAGCCTGCCAGTCGCTTGGAGTTCTCCACATAACTGCTTCCATCTGTGAAATAAATTACATCTGGGTCCCTCCACGGAACATCTTTAAGATCTGGTCGACTGGAGTACACTTCATCCATAGTTTGGATACAGTCATGATCTGGTGGTCCCTCAGATGCTGGCAAAAGAGTAGCAGGATTGAATGTAGCCACTGTTTCCAGGTGTATCCGTGGATTCTCATACAAGCTGGCTTGGTACTTAACCATGCGGTTATTTGTAAACCAGTGGTTGCCCTTATACTCCATGAGGGTGAGAACTGCATGGGGGACTTTAACAACCAGTTCTTGCCCCAAGGTCAACTTATCAGCTTCCTGGACCAGTAAGGCTGTTGCTGCAATGGCCCTCATACAGGCTGGCCATCCTTTAGCCACTCCATCCAGCTGTTTAGACAGGTATGCAACAGGCCTCTGCCAGGATCCCATCATCTGGGTCAGCACACCCAGAGCAACCCCCTGTCGCTCGTGGACATACAATGAGAAAGGTTTCTCCACATCAGGAAGGCCTAACGCAGGGGCTTGGAGTAGGGCTTTCTTTATGGCAATGAAGGATTGTTGAGCAGTAGGTCCCCATTCAAATGGTTCCTTTTCACCCCCCTTTGTGGCTTGGTAAAGGGGTTTCGCCATCAATGCAAAATTTGGAATCCAAATTCTGCAGAATCCAGCTGCTCCCAGGAATTCCCTAACTTCTCTTCTGGACTTGGGTTGGGGAATTGCAGCTACCGCTTGCTTCCTACTAGCATCCAGTCTCCGACTTCCCTGGGAAATGCAAAAGCCCAGATACTTCACTTCTGACTGACAAAGTTGGGCCTTTGAGCGTGAGACCTTATAGCCTGCATCCAAGAGTAGCTCCAGCAATTCTCTAGTAGCCTCAAAACACTCTTCCTGGGTCACTGCTGCAATCAGGAGGTCATCTACATACTGGAGTAAAACTCGCCTGGAAGGCTCAGATTTAAAAGTCTTAAGGTCTTGCCCTAGGGCTGTCCCAAAAATGGTGGGGGAATTCTTGAACCCCTGTGGCAGGCGGGTCCATGTATACTGAAGCTTACTTCCTGTTACTGGGTTTTCCCATTGAAAGGCAAAAAGCAACTGACTGGCTGGGGCCACCCGAATACAAAAGAAGGCATCTTTTAGGTCTAGTGTTGTGAAATGGGTAGCTCCAGAAGGTATCAATCCTAACAGGACATATGGATTAGGCACTACAGGGTGTAATGAAATAGTGGATTTGTTAACCACTCGTAAGTCTTGGACTGGCCGGTAGTCCTCAGTCCCTGGCTTCTGAACTGGCAATAGTGGCGTATTCCATGGAGACTGGCAAGGACGAATAATTCCATGGGATAACAGACGATTCAAATGTGCTTGAATCCCTTCCAGAGCCTTTCTGGGAATTGGGTATTGACGAAGATGGATTGGCCGGGCACTTGGAAGTAAATCTACATGTACAGGAGGAATATTTCGGGCCAACCCTGGGGGATTATCTTCTGCCCATACCCCACTGACCTGAAAGCTGTCTGCCAGGGGTAGGTCAACTTGGCTATGTGACTGATGCAGCCGCCATTCTTCTTCAAGAGGGCAGCAGAAACTCAATATACCCTTAGGGCTGGATATCGGGGGCCGAAAGGAGACTGAAGTCTGGCCATCAGAGTCAAAGGAAATTTGGGCCCTAAGCTTGGACAGCAGGTCTCGGCCTAACAAAGGGATTGGACAGTCTGGCATATACAGGAATTCATGAGTGACTATGTGTGAGCCTAATTGGCATCTACGGGTTGTCAGGAAAGGCCTCCGGTTCTGCACCCCCGTGGCTCCCACCACTCGGACAGTTTTTCCAGACACAGGCGCTAATCGCTCCGTCACAACAGAATGTTCAGCTCCTGTATCAATCATAAATGGAATTGAGCGGCTCCCTATAGTTAGCTTGACCATAGGTTCCTGGGAGCCCAGTTTGTAGGAACCCGGTCTGTCCTATTCGTCCCATTCTACCATCTCGGCTATCCCGATGATGTCAGATTCAGGAGGCTCATATCTTCCCTCTCGAACTCGGCCTCGGCTTCCTCGATCTCCTGGTCCCCTTCTCAGTCCCTGGCGCTTCTGGGGGCATTCATCTTTCCAGTGCCCTCTTTCCTTACAATAGGCACACTGGTCCCTCTCCAATCTTGGTCTGGGATTCTCCCCCCTTGGCCGGGATTGATTGAAGGAATCTCGGGGCCTGACTGGTGGTCCGGGGTCCCACTTTGGCTTCCCATTAGCTAGAGGTCGACCTCGGTTAAGGGTGGAATTAGTAATGGCTGCCGCTAAAAGGTCGGCCTTCTTCTGCATCTTCCGGTCAGCCTCTCGGCGCACCTCCTGATCTCTATTAATGAAAACCTTGGTTGCGATCTCAATTAGCTGGGTGGTATTCATCCCTGCGAATCCCTCCTGACGCTGCAACTTCTTCCGGATATCTGGCATACTCTGGGCCACCAATGCACTATTCACCATTCTCTGATTTTCTTGGGCTTCAGGGTCAAATGGGGTGTATGTTCTGTAGGCTTCAATTAGTCGCTCTAAAAAGGCCCCAGGGGATTCAGTTGCCCCTTGGAGAATTTCAGAGACCTTTGCCAGATTAATGGGCCTCTTTATGCCTTTCCTCATACCTTCCAGCAAGTCCCGGCAATAGCCAGACAACAGTTCATAGTGCTGCCCATCATTTGGATCCCAATCTGGAGCTGCGCGAGGAAACCGAGCTCTAACCCATCCCTCTGGGTCCTGTGTCCCCCCGGGGACACGCTCTCGCGTGATGGCCTCAGCATTTTGCAAAATCTTCCGCCTCTCCTCAGTTGTGAAGAGGGTCAGGAGAAGTTGTTGACAATCAGTCCAGGTTGAGTTATGGGTGGCCATAATGCTAGCCACTAGGTCCACCACTGCCTGAGGCTTTTCAGTATAAGAGGGGTAATGCGTCTTCCAATTCAGGAGATCGGTGGTTGTGAAGGGTACATACTGATAGGCCTGTGCCTGTATAACCTGACCCTGATTATTAGGATCCGGTCGAGTGGTAGTTACCTGACGAAGTGGCAGAACTCTCGAGGAGGTGGGAATGGAACCTGAGGTAGAGCTAGGAGCTACCCTCCTATCATGCTCAAAGGTGATTGCAGCAGGTCTAACCCATTCAGTGGAGGTATGTTGAACCCCTGAGGGATGGGGAGGGGTACTCATAGACTGAGAGGTGGTCACAGGTGAGTCAGTCCATTGAAAGGGATGCCGGGCCCCTGATGAGTGGGTAGGGGTATTAGAGGGAGAGGCTGGGCTGTCAGGAGTTGAGGAGTCAGGGAGTGGAACCCAAAACGGGTCTTCAGAGGTTAACAGGAGAGGATTTGGCACAGAAGGGTAGAGGCCAGGTGAAAAGTCCAACCTAGGATGTGGTGGGGTTCGCACAGAAGAGGAACTATCCGGAGAAGCCTGTACTGGAGAGGCTTGAGCTGGGCGGCGTGGATCTCTGGGGGTAGCACGGAACCCCAACAATGGGCCATAAGGTGGTGGCTCAAGATCTGAGGGGTCATCAGAGAGTATGGGTTTCTCAGACAGGGTAGGGGCGGAAGCCACCGATTGGGTGGTAAGCTTCCTAGGGCTCTTTCCCTCTTCTAGTTTAGATTTTCTAATCTTTCTTTGAACACGGCCTAACATGAATTTTACTGGGGATCCCATATAAGTTTTCAACCAGGAGGGAGGGTCAGTCACAAGGCTGTCCCAGGAATCTATATAAGGGAGTTGTTCAGAATATTCTGGTTCTCCTACAACTATGCTGTAGACCTTCCGGATTACTTCAATATCTAAGCTGCCACTAGGGGGCCACCCCACTCCCATAGATGGCCACTCAACTTCACACAAGGTTCTTAAAGTACTTGAGCTTAAAGTCTGTCCATAGTCATTAATTAAAAAGCCTTTTTTAAAGTTTTTAAGCATACAATCTAGGGGGGTAGCAATTTGTCTAGATGATGTCCCACCCATAATGCTTACAGTTACAACACACAAAGAGGGGGGGAATTTTTGAGAATGCAGTAAGGGGTCTGCACTCTCGAGACACTAGGTAGACAGACAACAATCGCTTCCTTCCGTTGCTGACCAATTGAACTCGCGTTAATTGGAAATGCAGCTATAAGAAGTCCGCACTCATTAACATTCAGGCATCACACATTCATTCAGTACAGAAAATCCCACCCAACAATTTCAGATTTCTCAGATACAGATAAGCTCAAGCGTTTTCGCTTCTAATCTCCTCTAGATTAGAAGGTACTAGGGCCTTCGCTGAGAGTTGATCAGGCTCTCCTTCCTCAATTTGTTTGAGGGGCTGATTTACAATTTTCTAGCTAGAATTACAATACAAAATACAGAATACATACCCGGCGAATGTTCTCCAGTCAGTTGGGTGCTGGGATTAATGCAGGATTCATCCCACCGCTGCCACCAAGAATTGTTGCAGGAATGGAGGCATGAATTTGTGATGCTTCAGGAGTCAGACAGCACACACCAGTATGAGAGAAAAATCTTCTTTATTTGCCAGCAAACAAAGCAAGACATCAGTTCTAGCTCTCTTCTCTTTCTCTCAGCTCTCTGTGTCTTTGTCTCAGCTGCTTCTCTTCTTATGCTGTCTTCTCCTTCTTCTGTCTGTTCCTTCTGTCCTTCTCTTTCTTCTGAGCTCCTTCTGACGTAAACTGCTTCTGCTCCTACTTAAATAGGGTCCTAAGCCCTCCTCCTAGCCTAGCCCCCTTTACTCCCAATTGGTTAAGAAATTGATTGGCTACCTTGCCTCAACCAATCATTACTTTTGAAATATCAGTTACATAGGTTCCAGACATCCTAAACTGACCTCTGACCTGGGGCCCCTTAAGCCAGACATTTGGTCTCCAGTCTCTTACATGTTATTATGATTGATTTCTCATATTCCTAGTACTAACTGCTAACTAAACTCTGGCATTCATTAAAGGGGTCAAAAGCCAATCTTACTTAATAGCATACATATCAGGTTATTACTTCCAGGAGGCCAGTCCTACACTTAGCTATAATTAATCAAGGAGAAGAGAGCTGACTAGTTCTGACCTCTTCACCTATCAGCTTATACATTGAACCAGCCAGAACTATGGCTAAGTCAAACCACATGTTGATCTCCTCAATGCAGTCCTTGCTTGACCTCTTAAACAGCAGACAAAGAGTAATACAGAATTTAAAAAGGTATTCTACATTTAACTACACAGAATCAGTATTTCTTATAAGACATATTCTAAATATCAAAAACTTGTAAATACTAATCTATTGCCTCTCTCTTTAAATAGTATTTTCTATCTAAGCATTTTAAACTACAATTAATCATATGTCTGGCTCATTCCTTTATTCATTCATAATAGTTTACAGCTGTGCCAGCTAGCATTGGCAATTCACAAGGGACAGAGTTTCATTTCTCACTGACCTTTCCTAACCTTAGCTCGGCCAAGCTAGACATTGAAATAATATGAACCATCTGGCATACCTTCACTTTAGTTGCAAAGTAAAAAGTTAGAATTCTAACTTCAAGCTTTTAATATCATTTCTCAAGAGTTAACACTTTCTTTGCCCGCTGCCTCACTCTCTCTTTCTTCCATCCCCACCTTTGTAGCCTGATATATCCTGTCCGTTCTCTCTTCCCTCCTGTCCTGTTCCCCATGGTCCAGCAAAGCTCCTTCTCTCTTCCCTCAATCCCATTGTCTGGCATCTCTCCATCATTTTCATCTGTTCCTGGATCCATCTTCTTCTCTCCCCCTCTCCACCTGTGCATCTCTTCCTGCCTCTCATCCAATCCCATGTCCTACATCTCTCTATCCCCCTCCCTTGTACCCCAGAGCCAACTTCTCTCTTCCCCTCCCTCCCTCCCTCCCATGCAGTATTTATGCCCTTCCTCTGCCATGTCCAACATTTCTGCCTCGCTCCCACTGTCCACCATTTCTCTCTCTCCCCTCCCCCTTTGTGCCCCAGGCAGTGGCGTACCAAGGGGGGGGCGGTCCGCCCCGGGTGTCGGCGGGTGGGGGGGTGCTCCGTCGTCTCCTGCCACCACCCTGCGTTTTTTTTAATCCAGCGAGCAACGCAGGCAGCCCCTCATGTGTGCGCTGCTGTGTGCTGTGAAAAAAGAAAACCACTTCACTCGGCGTCGGGCCTTCTCTCGCTATGTCCCGCCCACTTTTGAGGTAACTTCCTATTTCCTCAAGGGCGGGACATAGCGAGAGAAGGCCCGACGCCAGCGAAGCAATTTTCTTTTTTCACAGCACACAGCACAGCAGGGCAGACACGAGGCGCTGCCTGCATCGCTGCATGGATTTAAAAAAAAACGCAGGGGGGTGGCAGGAGAAGAGGGCTGTGTCGCTCTCCACAGAGAGGGGGGGGGGGCTCAGATGGGAGAAAGGAGGTGGGGGAGCTCCAGAGGGGAGAAGGGGATTGGGAGGGGTGGGGGGAGCTCAGAGGGGTTCTCAGAGGGGAGAAGGGAATTGGGGAGGGGTAGGGGGAGCTCAGAGGGGTTCGCAGAGGGAGAAGGGAACTGGGGAGGGGTGGGGGTTCTCAGAGGGGAGAAGGGAACTGGGGAGGAGTGGGGGAGCTCAGAGGGGTTCTCAGAGGGGAGAAGGGAATTGGGGAGGGGTGGGGGAGCTGAGAGGGGTGCTCACAGGGGAGAAATGGATTGGGGAGGGGTGGGGGTGCTCAGAGGGGAGAAGGGGTCTGAAGCTGGAACTGGGGTCTGACAAGGGGGCAGGAGGGAGAATGGGTCCATGCCTGGGGCAGGTGGGAGAATGGGTCTGGGGCTGAAAAGGGGGGATGCAAAGCATGTGGTGGATGCAGGGGGCTGGAACTGGGGGCTGAAAAGGAGGGTATTTGGGATAAGGGGGCTAGTGCTGGAACTGTGGGCTGAAACGGGGCAGGGGCTGAAACTGGGGGCTTTAAAGGGGACAGGGAGAACTGGCTGGGGCTGAAGCTCAGGACTGGTGAGAGAAAAGGGCTGGGGTTGAAACTAGGGGCTGAAAAGGGGACAGGGAGAAGTGGCTGGGGGCTGAAGCTCAGGACTGGTGGGAGAAAAGGGCTGGGGACTGGTGGGATAGTGGGGCTGAAAAGGGGGGCAGGTGGGAGATGTGGGCTGGGGCTGGAACTAGGGGCAGGTGAAACTGGGGGCTGAAAAGGGGGGCAGAGAGAGAGGGGACAACAGACCCTGGATGGAAGTGGGGAGCGTGAGGGAGGGCAGACGGATTGAAGGGGCAGAGAGAAAGGTCAGATAGTGGGTGGAAGGGGGAGAGAGAAAGAGGGCAGACTGGGGCAAATGGTGGATGGAAGGGAGAGAGAGGGCAGACAGTGGATGGAAGGGGCAGAGAGAGAGAGGGCAGACACTGGATGGCAGAGAGAGAGAGCAAAGACAGATCCTGGATGGAAGGAAGACAGTGAAAAGAAGATGAGGAAAGCAGAAACCAGAGACAACAAACTGTAAATATATATTTTTATTATTTTGCTTTAGGATATAGTATTGTAGCTGTGTTGTTTATAAATAGAACATGTAAATAAGGTAATCTTTTTATTGGACTAATTTTAATACATTTTGACTTAACTTTCAGAGAACAAAACCCCCTTCCTCAGGTCAGGATAAGATACTGTAACAGCACTATACTGTACTGACCTGAGGAAGGAGATTTTGGCCTCTGGAAGCTAAATGTATTAGTCCAGTAAAATGGTATTATTTTATTTTCTGTATTTGTTTTATTTCTATTTGTTAATTTGTAAAGTGGTGATTGGTATTTGTTAGTTTTTTCAAATTTACATCTGCTGTCTTTATATTTTGCACAGTACTAGGGGACATTTTCTGTTTCTGTGGTGTTGCATTGTATGCAGAGTCTGGAATCGGGGGTTCAGTTTAATTTTTGTCTAAATAGAAAGTTTATGATTACTTATTCTATAGTGGATTGTGGTATATCTGTGTTTGTGAAAAAGACATGGCTTTCGGTTGGCGTTCACTGTGCAGGATCGACGATCTGTACTAATCTGTCTGTTTTCGTTTTACAATAGGTGAATTGATGTTCTAGTGCTCACTGTAGTGTTTAAGATGCTTCCCTTTTCCTTGTGTGACTCGTACAAATTACTGCTTATGGTATGGTAGAATTGCTCTATAGGTCCTGAGTGTTTTGTATTCTCGGTATGCCTAGTACTGGATTTGGTGTGGGGGGGGGGGGGGGGGGGGGTGTTAAAAAATGACCGGCCCCGGGTGTCAACTACCCTAGGTACGCCACTGGCCCCAGGTCCAACATTTCTCTCATCCACCCCCCCCCCCCCCCAATGTAGCATCTCTCCCTTCCACTGTCATGTCCAATGTTTCTCCCTATTTCCCCATGCACCACCTCTCCCTCACCCATATGTGCAACATTTCTATTTCTTGTACCCCTCTCAGTCCATCCAACGCTTTTCTCCCGTCCCAGCACTTTTCTCCCTTCCCTCTAGTGCCCCCCCCCTCCCCCCGGTCCAGCACTTTTCTCCCTTCCCCGCCTCCAGTCCCCGGTCTGGCACCTCTGTACCCAGCAGCGATTCACTCACACAGGCTCCCACTGTAGCTCCGGCGTTCCCTTTGCACGTCCCGTCATCGTCCCGTCCTAAATAGGAAGTTGCGTCAGTGAGGGCGTGACGCGGCAGAGCGAACGTCAGAGGCGGAGCCGGCCTGTGTGTTTGTGACTCGCTACTGTGCTTGGAAGCACCGTGCCGTGACAGGAGGAGGAAAAAAAGAGAAGTGACGCATCTGTGGGATGGGGTGGGAGTAGAGGGAAGGGATCATGGGTGGTCGGGGTGCACCATTCCTGGGTGGGCCTTGGGCTTAAGTGGGTGGGCCTGGGCCCACCCAGGCCCACCCGTGGCTACGCCCCTGTTTTGTTGTCCTTCCTCTCCCTTAAGGCCGTCTTCAAATCTAAGCTAAAAGCCCACCTTTTTGATGTAGCTTTTAACTCCTAACCCTTATTCACTTGTTCAGAACCCTTATTTTATCATCCTCACTTCAATATTCCCTTATCTCTTGTTTGTCAGTCCTAATTAGATTGTAAGCTCTGTCGAGCAGGGACTGTCTCTTCATGTTCAAGTGTACAGTGCTGTGTACGTCTAGTAGCGTTTTAGAAATGATAAGTAGTAGTAGTAGTTATAGGACCTCAGTAGTGGGATTGAAGGAGGAAGGGAAGGGAAATGGGTGGGGTGGGAGTTCGAGTTCGATTCCCGGCACAGGCTGCTCCTTGTGACTCTGGGCAAGTCACTTAACCCTCCATTGCCCGCCGCATAGAGCCTGCCATGAGTGGGAAAGCACGGGGTACAAATGTAACAAAAAAAAAAAAAAAAAATGGGACTTGATATACCGCCTTTCTGAGGTTTTTGCAACTACATTCAAAGTGGTTTACATATATTCAGGTACTTATTTTGTACCAGGGGCAATGGAGGGTTAAGTGGCTTGCCCAGAGTCACAAGGAGCTGCAGTGGGAATTTAACTCAGTTCCCCAGGATCAAAGTCCACTGCACTAACCACTAGGCTACTCCTCCACTTTCCGCCATCACAGTTCTATTCCCAAATCGTCACTGGTCCAGAAATGTTTTTGTTTGATTTTTCTATAAGTGATTATGTCTTTATATTGATTTTATTGAATTTACACTTGTAATGAGCACTCTGCTCACACTCCACCATGTGTATGTCCATCTATCAAATGCGCGTTGTGCATGATATGCGTATTTGACAGATGGGCATACACATGGGAAGCTTTTTTGGCATTTGCATGCATGTATGCACACATATGTGCTTATACGCCAGCATTTTAATCTTTTACCTGCATAATTGGTTCATAAATGTTAATCCCTACTTTATAAAAATTCACCCCCTTATCAATAATTCTATAAAGAAGGCACCAAGACTTAGGCACCAGGAACATGAGAAGTTTCTGTATTGTTGAGATAATTTAATTTTTTTCTTACTGCTTTTTTAAATTCAGTTTGAATTCGCAATAGTTTACTATTACAATTTCTGGTTATTAAGAATATATGATTCAAGCATCAGCTTGGTTCTGTTTCCTTTTCAGGCTATCTCTGAGTGGAACAATTTACCTGGTTTAATTCAGACAAAAACAAAAAAAGGCAAAGATCTGCCACAGAAATAGCAAATCAAAAGAAAAAAAGCAGATCAAAAAAGACAAAAACATACAACAGGAGGGTAACAGAAGAAGTGGTTTATTACAAGTTACCCGACGTGGCCACGTTTCGCCCTCAGGCTGCATCAGGGGTAAAAAAAACTACAAAATAAAAATAAATAATGAGTAAAACATAAACATCACATTGTATATCTACTATAATAAAACTCACCCTCAACGTTCTGAAGACAACGTTCTGAAGTCACTCAGTCACTCCCTGAAGGGTTCATGGATTCATGGTGGTGAAGCCACAACACTGACCATGTGTCTCTGCCCCGCCCTCGCATGACGGACCAATCAGAAAAAAACACCCTCAACATTCTGAAACACAAAGGACCATCACAACACCGTTCCCAGGCAACACTAGGCAACGTAAGACAGACCAATCAGAGGAAACTACGTGATAATAAGGGAGGAGCATTCCCCAGCAGAATGGCTCATTATCTGTGCAGCACGGAGAGCACAGAACCACCGCTGGAACGAGAGAAGAATATTCCTGCTGTGGGTATGTGCAAAAATAGATCGGGGGGGGGGGGGAGAGAAAATTTTAAATGCCTAATGCCAGTACTGAAGAGTGCCAGAGAGCCCATAGCAAAGACTATATTTGGGATCGCTTGACATGGAGTCAGAGGAGCCGGAAAACAACGTGCCCGTCACCATCTGGGACGTGGGCGAACAGGACAAGCTGCGGCCCAGCTGGAAGGATTACCCGCGACCCAGCCAGCAGCAAACAGCAACCAAGGAAGGGGGAGGAGTAGGGAAACACGCTCCGCGTGTTTCCCTACTCCTTCCCTGCCTAGGAATCGCTGGAGACTGGCTGCCAAACTAACGAAACAACCGCACACCGACGCACCACCTCCATCATTCAAAAGGCATCCACTTTTTCTTCAACAGAAATGCAAACTAATAATTCAAAACAAAGAATACCCGTTTTTTCACGCAGCTACAAGTAACTCCCCACCCCCTTCCTCTTCCCCTTTTGCCAAAGCGGCCTTGCCCAACCATCCCCAGCCTCAGGCAAGCCGTCTCCCACCTCGGGGATTCCCCGAGCACCCGGAAAAAGACGGCGCAGCTTCCCGCAGCGCATGTTCCAGCATTCCCCTGCAGCCGGCCTGAATGGACCGAACATACTGGATCACCACCCGATGGCCCAAGACCGTGCTCCTCTTCCTTCCGCCAACTTAAAACAACCATCCCCGTCCTCAGGCAAGCCGTCTCCCACCTCCAGGATGCCCAGAACCCCAGCCCAACGGAAAAAGACAGCGCTGCTTCCCACAGCACATTTCTCTTCCAGTGTTCCCCTACAGCAGCCCTGAAACGGCCAAAAAATACCAACAGACCAAGAACGTGCTCCTCTACCTTCCGCCCATCTAAAACAACACTGCTGCCTCAGCACAACACAAAAAAAAACCCGGAAAAAAACAATCCACCACTCAGCAAAGGCTGACCCCCCTACAACCACATTTACATTTCACCAACAGAAAGACCCCCCTCCACAAACCTCCTTGACAGACAAAACCACACACACACAATACAACAGACACACACCCTCAAAGCCACACACCAATCCATCCCACTTTGCCAGCATAGCACAGCACATCTCCCAACCCCCCAAGCAAAAAAACAAAACAAAAAAAAAAAGACACACATCAACAACCTGCACACACACCCCACCCTCACACCCTCACACACACACACACACACACAAAATAACTCTGTGACACATACACACACACACAAAAAAAAACCACATGCTAGCGCCCGTTTCATTGGTTTCGGAAACGGGCCTTTTTTACTAGTTTGATAATAAAACATATCTAAAAGCACTATCACATCATATAAAATAAAAACAGATCAAATCTAAAAACATAATACAATAAAATATAATATCAAATCAATATCAGTTAAAAACATTGAGATTAAATATGCATGCAATAAAATAATTTTAATACAAGACATGATATCAACAAAAAATAATAATATCAACACTAAATGTATATCAACAGAACTGCATAGGACAGATAGGTGGAGAATTACAACACTAAAATAACTGGATGACCGTACATACTAAATATCACCTACCTAGTAGGGGTAAAAAGCAAAGTGAACCCCTAAAAGTAGTCATACAACCACCTAAAAAATACAAAATAAAATAAATAAAATCTCACAATGCTTGGCCTCAAATGCCATCTTTTATACACATTCAATGATCTAAAAATATTGAAATTAATATTCACTTTGTTAAAAAGTAAGAATCAGTGGGTTTCCATGTTCTAATAGATAGCAACTCAAATCAATAGAAATCAATAGAAAGTACCTAAAAACATCATACTGTTCTATGACAATCACATATATCCTGATGATGATATCATTAAAAAGAACTCCACAGTGGCCATGAAAAAAACTGATTACAACTCACAGGCAATCCAGCACTCATTACTGTTGTTTGAATGTACAAACATCAATTGAAATTGTGCTGTTGCAATGCACCAAACGTGCTTACCCTGATACTTGTGTCATTAGAAAAAACTTTGTAATGGATGTAGCAATACTGATTCAGAGGCGCTCAGCCAAACTCACAGGCAATCCAGTGCTTTATGCTGCTATTTGAATGGGTGGATATCCATATATAAACCCTAATGATTTTATCATTAGAAAGAATTTAGCAATCCCACTCAGCACAACTGGCATGTAATGCAGTGCTCTTTACTGATACTTGAATAGGTAGATATACAATCATCTGTTTCAATCATAACTGTGGCAACATCCCAAACCCCCTTTAAGTATTAAAGCTAACAACACTAAGCTGATCAGATTACACAAACTTCAATCAAACAGACATGGAGCATCAAGCAACTGGCTTAGAAAAAATAACTGATTTAGAATTTGCACTGACAAAACATATTTAAAGCAAGTCAAGCTGTTTAAACAGTACACACCAGCATCTAAATTCCATATGGAGCACATATGTAAGGTAGGATATAAGATACTCCATACACCTATCTGTCCTATGCAGTTCTGTTGATATACATTTAGTGTTGATATTATTATTTTTTGTTGATATCATGTCTTGTATTAAAATTATTATTTTATTGCATGCATATTTAATCTGTATTATGTTTTTAGATTTGATCTGTTTTTATTTTATATGATGTGATAGTGTTTTTAGATATGTTTTATTATCAAATATACAATGTGATGTTTATGTTTTACTCATTATGCATTTTTATTTTGTAGTTTTTTTTACCCCTGACACAGCCTGAGGGCGAAACGTGGCCATGTCGGATAACTTGTAATAAACCACTTCTTCTGTTACCCTCCTGTTCTATTTTTTTGTCTTTTTTGATCTGCTTTTTTTCTTTTGATTTCCTGGTTTAATTCATACATGTGTCTGCTGAGGAAGCTGGAAACTTTTTTATTTGATAAACGTTATGGATAATTTTACATTTTCATTTTATTTTATGTATTTTGTTATTCCTCACTTTGTGTGACTTCTTGTATTGTAAACCGCCTGGAATCTACTGTTGGGATAGGTGTGGTATATAAGCTGTGAATTAGAATAGATTAAATTAGAATCTTTCTTGGTATATTTTTTTAGTAGTCCTTTTCCACTTTAGTGGTTTTATTAAGGCTGTTAGGAAGCTCTAATAATATGATACTGTATAATTTTCTGTACTGGGTCTTTGAATCATAGTTATAGTGTTTTAGTGTGTATGTGTGTGTGATTAATCTGTTTCTATTCTTCCCAGATATGCCTGCGGTTTTTTTCTCTCATGTGTAAACTACATAGAACTGAAATGGCTAGTTGTGGTATAGAAGTACTTTTTAGTTTAGTTTTAGTTTAGTTTAGGCATGAGAACCAACCCACCTATGCACCATTCTATAAAATTGCATCTAAGGTGATGGCTGATAGTTTGCAGATGGGCAGAGTTTGGGTGGAAGGCATATTTATGCACATATATTATAGAATACTAAAATCTACATATAGTCTTTTGTAATGTAAGGTGATAATTTACACTAATTCTATGGCTGGTGTAACTGCTTATGCCTAACAATATATGCACGTATAAAACCTGTTATACTTGCATTCTATAAAGAAAAATATGCACATTTTCTTTATAGAACAGGATACAAATAGGCATGCTGTGGCCCTCATGCCAAGCAGATAGGCGGGTGTTTAACTCACAGGGATTAAATTAGTCTGAGGACTTTTTATTTATTGGGATTTATTAACTGCCTTTATGAAGAGATTCACCCAAGGTGGTGTACAGTAGTTGCAGTTTAATATCAAACTTACAGGTTTTTTTTTTAACAGCATTACAATAGTAAAATGAACAAATGTAGACATAGACAGAATGACAGAGGAAAACTTGAAAGCAGCATATTGAGACCTAATAATAGGACTACCATGAAACATGATCAAAAATATATACATTTAACAGTACTGAAATTTAAATAACAGAGATATAATACGATATAAGCATAATAGCGATGGAATATCTAATAACTTGTCCCTTCCAGTTTCAGAACCCTGAAAATCCTTGGAGTTACCATGGACCGAAATCGTACACTCGAAAGTCATGCGAAAAACACAACCAAGAAGATGTTCCATTCGATGTGGAAACTAAAAAGAGTAAGACCTTTCTTCCCAAGGACCATCTTTCGCAACCTGGTACAATCAATAGTGTTCAGTCACCTAGATTACTTCAGTGCACTCTACGCTGGCTGTAAAGAGCAAATCATCAAGAAACTTCAAACTGCCCAGAACACTGCAGCCAGACTCATATTTGGAAAAACAAAATATGAAAGCGCTAAACCCCTAAGAGAAAAGTTACACTGGCTCCCACTTAAAGAGCGCATAGCGTTCAAGGTATGTTCTCTAGTTCACAAAATCATCCATGGAGATGCCCCAGCCTACATGTCAGACCTGGTAGACTTGCCACCCAGGAACGCTAAAAGATCATCCCGCACATTCCTGAACCTCCACTTCCCCAGCTGTAAAGGTCTAAAATACAAATTAATGCATGCATCAAACTTTTCTTACCTGAGCACACAGTTATGGAACGCACTGCCGCTCAACTTAAAAACTATTTATGAACTAACCAACTTTCGGAAATCGCTGAAGACCCACCTCTTCAACAAGGCATACCACAAAGATTAGAAAACGCAAATACAACACATCTCCACTTTACCTACAATCAGAACTGTTTTTCTCTTATATCTGCTATTTAAATTCCTGTTTAATTCAATTGGTTATCTCTATTATGTCATCCATGTTCTCTATGCAATACTAATTGTTATCTTCCAATCTAGTATCTACCATTCTCCGAGGACAAGCAGGCTGCTTGTTCTCACGACTGGGTTGACGTCCACGGCAGCCCCCACCAACCGGAACAAAACTTTGCGGGCAGTCCCGCACGCAGGGCACGCCCACCGCGCATGCGCGGCCGTCTTCCCGCCCGTGCGTGACCGTTCCCGCTCAGCCTTTTCTTTTCCGCGCTGGAGAGAGCCATGTTCGTCTCTCTCTCTCTGTCAGCCCCGGAAACCGGATCGCGCTTTCGCCGCGAATTTTCTCTTTTTCTTTCTTGTTGTTCTCCGTTTTTTTCTACTTAGTAAAAAAAAAAAACGCTGCACTTTGTTTTTCCCTCGTCTCTTAGCGGGGGTGTAGCAGGGGTGAGAGGCCGCATGGGCAATCGGCCCCGGTCACTCCCTCTACCTAGGTCCCTCGGGACCGAACCCTGTCGGACCTGGTCCCACGAGGCCGAGGGGGATCGACCTCCTCCTCCTCAATTCCACCAAGCGCCGATGACGGGCACCGCAAAAAGGCGAAGAAGCACCGTCATCGGTCGCCCACGATGCATCTGGCTCCCGGCGCCGGAGATGAGTCGACGCCGAGGAAGCGGCAGCGTCGAGAGGAGAGGTCCCCCTCTGTAGTAGAGGTACCGCTACGTCAGGGTGCCAGCACTTCGGTGCAGTCTCCTGGACCCGAACAGCTTCCGGCACCGACGCCTCTACCGGCCCCCTCGCCTTTCCCGACAGCGGGCCTGGACGAGTGCCTCCGAGCCATCCTTCCGGGGATCCTGGAAGGGCTGATGCGCCAGACTGTGCCGGCGCCAGGGGTGCTTGCGCCCTCGGTGCCGTTGACTGTGGCGCCGGCGTGCTCTAGCCCGGTGCCGAGGCCTTCGACGCCGCTTGCGGCGCCGGTCTCGACCGCCACGCAGGTGGAGTCGACGTCGATGGAGGGAGCTTCATCCCTGCCGGCGCGGGAGTCCACCGCTCAGCGACGCCACCAAGGCCTCGGTGCCTCGACGTCGAGCCGGGCCCGGTTGAGGACTGAGCTGCACGAGCTCATGTCCGACACCGAGGAAGAGGCCTCGTGGGGGGAGGAGGAGGACCCCAGATATTTCTCCTCAGAGGAGTCTGTGGGCCTTCCCTCCGACCCCACTCCTTCACCAGAGAGAAAGCTCTCGCCACCTGAGAGCCTCTCCTTTGCCTCCTTCGTCAGGGATATGTCTATTTGCATTCCCTTTCCCGTGGTCTCTGTGGATGAGCCGAGGGCTGAGATGCTCGAGGTCCTCGACTATCCATCACCACCTAGAGAGTCCTCCACGGTACCGTTGCACAATGTCCTCAAAGAGACATTGCTTCGGAACTGGTTGAGACCACTATCTAATCCCACCATCCCCAAGAAAGCGGAGTCCCAATACAGAATCCACTCGGACCCAGAGTTAATGCGGCCCCAATTGCCTCATGACTCTCAAGAGGGCACGGAGTTCGAGGGATACCGCCTCGGCGCCCCCGGGGCGGGAGTCTCGCACTCTGGACTCGTTTGGGAGGAAGGCTTACCAATCTTCCATGCTCGTGACCCGCATCCAGTCTTACCAGCTCTACACGAGCATCCACATGCGGAATAATGTGAAGCAACTGGCGGACTTGGTTGACAAGCTCCCGCCGGAGCAGTCCAGGCCTTTTCAGGAGGTGGTCAGGCAGCTGAAGGCGTGCAGAAAGTTCATGTCCAGGGGTATATATGACACCTGTGACGTGGCATCTCGTGCTGCGGCCCAAGGTATAGTGATGCGCAGGCTGTCATGGCTGCGTGCCTCTGACCTGGACAACCGCACCCAGCAGAGACTGGCCGACGTCCCTTGCCGGGGAGATAATATTTTTGGCGAGAAGGTCGAGCAGTTGGTGGACCAACCGCATCAGCGGGAAACCGCCCTCGACAAGCTCTCCCACCGGGCGCCTTCAGCATCCACCTCAGCAGGTGGACATTTTTCCCGGGCCCGGCAGGCTGCGCCCTATGCCTTTACCAAGCGTAGGTACACCCAGCCGGCCCGAAGGCCTCATCAGGCACAGGGACAGTCCCAGCGCGCTCGTTCTCGTCAACAGCGTGCGCCTAAGCAGCCCCCTGCGCCTCCACAGCAAAAGCCGGGGACGGGCTTTTGACTGGATCCATGGGAACATAGCCGCCCTCAAAGTGTCCGTATCGGACGATCTGCCGGTCGGAGGGAGGTTAAAAAGCTTTTCACCAAAGGTGGCCTCTCATAACCTCCGACCAGTGGGTTCTCCAAATAGTGCGGTGTGGATACGCCCTGAATTTGGCCTCCCTGCCACCAAATTGTCCTCCGGGAGCTCAATCCTTCAGCTCCCATCACAAGCAGGTACTTGCAGAGGAATTCTCCGCCCTTCTCAGCGCCAATGCGGTCGAGCCCGTACCACCTGGGCAGGAAGGGCAGGGATTTTATTCCAGGTACTTCCTTGTGGAAAAGAAAACAGGGGGGATGCGTCCCATCCTAGACCTGAGAGGCCTGAACAAATTCCTGGTCAAAGAAAAGTTCAGGATTCTTTCCTTGGGCACCCTTCTGCCAATGATTCAGAAAAACGATTGGCTATGTTCCCTGGATTTAAAGGACGCATACACTCACATCCCGATACTGCCAGCTCACAGACAGTATCTCAGATTCCGCCTGGGCACACGGCACTTTCAGTATTGTGTGCTGCCCTTTGGGCTCGCCTCTGCCCCACGGGTGTTTACAAAGTGCCTCGTGGTGGTAGCGGCGTATCTACGCAAGCTGGGAGTGCACGTGTTCCCATATCTCGACGATTGGCTGGTCAAGAACACCTCGGAGGCAGGAGCTCTCCGGTCCATGCAGTGCACTATTCACCTCCTGGAGCTGCTGGGGTTTGTGATAAATTACCCAAAGTCCCATCTCCAGCCAGCCCAGTCTCTGGAATTCATAGGAGCTCTGCTGAATACTCAGACGGCTCAGGCCTTCCTTCCCGAAGCGAGGGCCAACAACCTCCTGTCCCTGGCTTCCCAGAGCGTCTCGGCAGATGTTGAGACTTCTGGGTCATATGGCCTCCACAGTTCATATGACTCCCATGGCTCGTCTTCACATGAGATCTGCTCAATGGACCCTAGTTTCCCAGTGGTTTCAAGCCACCGGGAATCTAGAGGATGTCATCCGCCTCTCCACCAGTTGCCGCACTTCACTGCACTGGTGGACCATTCGGACCAATTTGACCCTGGGACGTCCATTCCAAATTCCACAGCCCACGAAAGTGCTGACGACGGATGCATCTCGCCTGGGATGGGGAGCTCATGTCGATGGGCTTCACACCCAGGGACTGTGGTCCCTCCAGGAAAAGGATCTTCAGATCAACCTCCTGGAGCTCCGAGTGATCTGGAACGCACTGAAGGCTTTCAGAGATCGGCTGTCCTGTCAAATTATCCAAATTCGGACAGACAATCAGGTTGCAATGTATTACATCAACAAGCAGGGGGGCACCGGATCTCGTCCCCTGTGTCAGGAAGCCGTCGGGATGTGGCGTTGGGCTTGCCAGTTCGGCATGCTCCTCCAAGCCACATACCTGGCAGGCGTAAACAACAGTCTGGCCGACAGACTGAGCAGAGTCATGCAACCGCACGAGTGGTCGCTCCATTCCAGAGTGGTACGCAAGATCTTCCGAGAGTGGGGCACCCCCTCGGTGGACCTTTTCGCCTCTCGGACCAACCACAAGCTGCCTCTGTTCTGTTCCAGACTTCAGACACACGGCAGGCTAGCGTCGGATGCCTTTCTCCTTCATTGGGGGACCGGCCTCCTGTATGCTTATCCTCCCATACCTTTGGTGGGGAAGACCTTACTGAAGCTCAAGCAAGACCGCGGCACCATGATTCTGATCGCGCCCTTTTGGCCCCGTCAGATCTGGTTCCCTGTTCTTCTGGAGTTGTCCTCCGAAGAACTGTGGAGATTGGAGTGTTTTCCGACTTTCATTTTGCAGAACGACGGAGCGTTGCTGCACCCCAACCTTCAGTCTCTGGCTCTCACGGCCTCACTGCGTTGGGTCTGTCTGAGGGTGTCTCCCGTGTCTTGCTTGCCTCTAGGAAGGATTCCACTAGAAAGAGTTACTTTTTCAAGTGGAGGAGGTTTGTCGTTTGGTGTGAGAGCAAGGCCCTAGAACCTCGTTCTTGCCCTGCACAGAACCTGCTTGAATACCTTCTGCACTTATCAGAGTCTGGTCTCAAGACCAACTCAGTAAGGAATCACCTTAGTGCGATTAGTGCTTACCATTATCGTGTGGAAGGTAAAGCCATCTCTGGAGAGCCTTTAGTCGTGCGATTCATGAGAGGCTTGCTTTTGTCAAAGCCCCCTATCAAGCCTCCTGCAGTGTCATGGGATCTCAACGTCGTCCTCACCCAGCTGATGAAACTTCCTTTTGAGCCACTGAATACCTGCCATCTGAAGTACTTGACCTGGAAGGTCATTTTCTTGGTGGCAGTTACTTCAGCTCGTAGGGTCAGTGAGCTTCAAGCCCTGGTAGCTCATGCTCCGTATACCAAATTTCATCACAACAGAGTAGTGCTCCACACTCACCCAAAGTTCCTGCCGAAGGTGGTGTCGGAGTTCCATCTTAACCAGTCAATTGTCTTGCCAACATTCTTTCCCAGACCGCATACCCGCCCTGCTGAATGTCAGTTGCAAACATTGGACTGCAAGAGAGCATTGGCCTTCTACTTGGAGCGGACACAGCCCCACAGACAGTCCGCCCAATTGTTTGTTTCTTTCGACCCTAACAGGATAGGGGTCGCTGTCGGGAAACGCACCATCTCCAATTGGCTAGCAGATTGCATTTCCTTCACTTACGCCCAGGCTGGGCTGACTCTGGAGGGCCATGTCACGGCTCACAGTGTCAGAGCCATGGCAGCGTCGGTGGCTCACTTGAAGTCAGCCACTATTGAAGAGATTTGCAAGGCTGCGACGTGGTCATCTGTCCACACATTCACATCACATTACTGCCTCCAGCAGGATACCCGACGCGACAGTCGGTTCGGGCAGTCGGTGCTGCAGAATCTGTTTGGGGTGTAAATCCAACTCCACCCTCCAGGACCCGAATTTATTCTGGTCAGGCTGCACTCTCAGTTAGTTGTTCTTCGTAGGTCAATTTTCTGTTGTACCCTCGCCGTTGCGAGGTTAAATTGACCTGGGTTCTTGTTTTGAGTGAGCCTGAGAGCTAGGGATACCCCAGTCGTGAGAACAAGCAGCCTGCTTGTCCTCGGAGAAAGTGAATGATACATACCTGTAGCAGGTGTTCTCCGAGGACAGCAGGCTGATTGTTCTCACCTACCCTCCCTCCTCCCCTTTGGAGTTGCGTTCTGATCATCTTTGCTTGTCATTCAACTGAGCGGGAACGGTCACGCACGGGCGGGAAGACGGCCGCGCATGCGCGGTGGGCGTGCCCTGTGTGCGGGACCGCCCGCGAAGTTTTGTTCTGGTTGGTGGGGGCTGCCGTGGATGTCAACCCAGTCGTGAGAACAATCAGCCTGCTGTCCTCGGAGAACACCTGCTACAGGTATGTATCATTCACTATAACGATACATTGTAAGCCACATTGAGCCTGCAAATAGGTGGGAAAATGTGGGATACAAATGCAACAAATAAATAAATAATAAGCACTTAATTAGAACATTCAAATAACATTGCTATATACTAATGCTTTTCTACAATACAGCTTTCCATATAGCTGAAGGGCCAAGTACAGATATATAGATGGGGACAAGATGCGTGGTATAGAGTCAGTTGGGATAAATAAATGGGTGGCTAAACTAAAGGTAAGTTCTTTGTACTTTTACTCTGTTAGAGTGATTGGAATCGCCCCTGCTCCAGGGCCCGACTTATAGCCCACTTATGTGGGTAGCAGTCCTTGGCCCTCCAAGGCCCTTGGTCCTCCAGGCCCTGCCAGGTCAGGTGATTAACTTTTTATTGGGATACCCTCCTCCTTCTCCCCCCTGCTCCCAACAGAGTACCCCTCCTTTTCTAAAGAGCAATGTTTTTTTTCCTCTCTATTTTACTGCTGTTTCCAAGCCTCCTTGTCTAATACAGCTTATCCGAGAAAAAAAAGAAAAGTAGTAAAGCATGAGCAGCGGAGAGGGAACCTAAGCAGCAACCTGGTGAAAGACGTTTTCCTAGGGACTCTCTCGGTATATAGGCAGGGGTTTCTCTGACAATTTTGGAAGGCTGTAGATAGGGTGTTTAATGGGGTTGGTGCATGAATTCCACAGCCAGCTCTGTGGGTCCCATTTCTGAGGGGGATGCATCCCTATTGCATCTGGAAGGGGAAAGCTCGTGTGATGGTGTTCTCCGTGGCTGGGCTGATGGAAAGGGGAAAGGGAAATGGGACTTGATATACCGCCTTTCTGAGGTTTTTGCAACTACATTCAAAACGGTTTACATATATTCAGGTACTTATTTTGTACCAGGGGCAATGGAGGGTTAAGTGGCTTGCCCAGAGTCACAAAGAGCTGCAGTGGGAATCAAACTCAGTTCCCCAGGATCAAAGTCCACTGCACTAACCACTAGGCTACTCCTCCACAGTAGCAGCTCCCATTACGATTGTAGTTTCTGCACCAGTGGGAACAGCATACATTTTGGTACAGACACACACATCTCCTGCATGGGCTAAGGCTATGTGAGGGGCTTTGGTAGAACCCTCTGTGATATGCCTAGAACAGGGGAGGCTTAAAGGGGGGAGGGGAAGGAATCCTTCTGGTCTATACCCTTAGCTGGTACAGGAAATAACTGCCTTCTTCCATTAAGTGCTTTCTGCTATACAGTTGAGGTCTGGGCAATGTACAGGTAGCACAGTCTGTCACCCATCTGGTGGGATAGGAACTAAAGCATCTTAGGACCTCAAGTGAGAGTTTGGGCTGATTCCGGGGCCCTGTTTCCTGTCTCCTCAATGAAAGAGAAATGGAATAGAGGATGAGTCAGGAGTCAGACTTTTTTGCAAGAAAGAACTTTTTCCCTCATTGTCCAGGTCACATTTTGCCTGTGGATTTCAGAGCCACTCCTGAGGAATCAAGAGGATTTATTTCTGGAGGAACTGTGCAAACTGTCTAGAAGCTCCTTCAGCAACAAAGGAATGAGGCAAATATGAGGATTTCCAAAGTTTAATGTAGTAACAAAACGAATATATTGGGGACCCAACACGGCCGTGTTTCAGCATGTGAGCCTGCCTCAGGGGTCAACAAACCTTTGAACATATGTCAGTAAGAATACAGATGACATATGCATGCAGTACGTCATCGGTTTTTCCGGAGCTGTGAAAGCATTGCAGGGCAGGAGTGCCACATTTATACATGGGTACTGTGATCAATTCTACATAGGATCGTGTTCTATTAACATGTCATCTGTATTTTTACTGACACATGTTTGTGACCCCTGAAGCAGGCTCACATGCCGAAACACAGCCTTGTTGGGTTCACAATTGGGCTCATTTTCGAAAGAGAAGAGCGTCCAAAAGCGACACAAAAGGCACATGGGCGTCCCTGTGAAATAAGGCCGTCCAAATCCAATAATCGAAACAGGGCTGTAAAGATGTCCTCAGTGAAAGGACGCCCATCTAAGGACGTCCCCATGGGGGTGTGTTATGGGCGGCGTTACGAGATGGGTGCCTCCAACATATAACAGATAGCAAAATGGTTTTGCATGGGCGGGAACATGGGCATCCTTAGTTAGACCTGAAATAAAAGCGACCAGGGTAAGGGGGAAGTTGTCTTTAGACCCATTAGCGATTTTGTGGAGTTGGAGAGTGACAAGATCATTGTTGGGAGAGAAAGCTGAATCGCTGTTGAGAGAGAAAGCTGAGAGTTTGTTGAGTACCTGTTACCTTTGTCTATGTGCCTCACCTACCTCTTTTGTGTTTTACCTTTTCAGCTTTCCCTACCCCTTCTAGCCCCAAACCCAGACACTACTACTCCTTTCTCTATCTCCCCCATTCCCTCCCCCTATCCCTCTCCATTCACTGTCCCCAAGTTCATATTTCATTCCCTTACCTGTTTGTTGTCTCTATTTGTCTCTTTGTCCTGTGTGCTGCTGCAGCGTGTTTGTGAAGACTGTCCTTTGCTGCTTGGAGAGTGAGTGGCTAGAGGGTGTGGCAGGAGAGTTGGTACTGGGTAAGAGAGTGCTTGCAATGTGGCTCTGCTGTGTGTGACTGCATTGTTTGTCGGTGGTGGGAGAGTGAGTGTCAGCTTCTGTTTGTTGCTGCTGTGTTTCACCAGGTTGTTAGGGAGAGATGAGCATTGGTGTCACTGCATTGCACCTGTAGTGTGGGGAAATGGAGGCACTAAATGCACAAGTGGCTTACCTGTTGGAGGAAGAGGGGAGGCACCACAGGAGGTACTCACCAGAGTTTTCAGGCCCTGTAGCAGTTTCCTAGACCTCACTGACCTGCAGTGTCTCACTAGGGCTGCCATTCAGCACCTTTGTGATCAGCTCCAACCCCTCCTGCAGCCCAGGACCTGTAGGAACAATTCCATCCCTGTGCACCTATCCATCACTGCTTCTCTATCTTTTCTGGCCACTGGAAGTTTCCAGTCTGTCCTATCTGTGAACACTGGTCTCACCCAGGCTTCCATTTCTAACTGCCTTGATGCCTTCCTTACCCACACCTCTGAGTACATCACCTTCCCTACCACCCCCCAGGCCCTGCAGAACAACATGGCTGACTTCTACGCCGTAGCTCGCTTCCCCTCAGTCATAGGCGCAATTGAAAGCACACATGTCGCACTCAGACCCCACCCCGGGCACAAGAGGCCACCTATAGAAACAGGAAAGCATTCCACTCACTCAGTATGTAAGTTGTGTGTGACACCCAGGGGGAAATTCTAGACGTGTGTGCCCAATACCCATGACGCCTATATATTGCAGCACTCAGGAATCTTCCGCAGGTTTGACCGATGGGAGATCACTGGCAGATGGCTGCTAGGTAAGTGCAGCGTGGATCTGCCCAAACTATACTTCCTCCACCGGGCAACCCTCAGCACTGTCTCCCTCCAGCTCACTCTACAACCCACTATTACCCCCCCCCCCCACCTCCACAAGGTACACACTCCAAACAATACACACTCATCTTTCTCATCCTCTTTCTCCCCAAACAGGACCAGAGGAGAACTACAACAGTAGACATCGGACCACACGTGGCATCATCGAGCACACCTTCGGACAACTTAAGAACAGGTTCCGATGTCTGGACTGTTCTGGAGGGGAGCTCCTCTACAGCCCCCAAAAGGTGGCAAAGATATTGCTGGCCTGCTGCATGCTACATAATTTGACAATGCGCAGAGGACATGACCTCCCAGAAGAGCCACAGCAACCACAGCAGCAGGCTCCAGATGGGGAGCCCCCTCCATCTCCCGCTCACAGAGCAGAGCAGAGTGCACACCAGCTGGGGGTCAGAGCCAGGCAAAGACTCATTGAGACAAGTTTTGTGTGAGAGTAAGTTGACATTTATTACTATCACATACTACTTAAACACCACCACCACCACCCCCCTCCCACCACCATCACCCGCTCTGTGCATATTCCCCTCCCTCTAACCCTCACACTCCTTCCTCCCAGCATGTCCCATCACTTTCCCCACCCCCTCCTCTGGCCTGTCCCCATCCCCTCCTACCCCTCCCACCGTGTTCCTGAGCAACTGGTGGCAGTCCAGCTGTCAGAGCTGCAGGGGAACTCTGTTGAGAGTCCTCTGATGAGCTCCCACTGTCCTCTTGTGTCCACAAGGCAGCCTGCTGCCTCGGCTGCCCTGTGGAAGTCCAGCCACCTTGTGGTCTGTGGTTTGCCCTGCAACCTAGGCACAGGACCCAGAAGGGGAGCTGGTGTGGTGGCTGCTGGACCAGTAGCTGGGGGGGCTGAGGATCTCAAGCTTCACTTCATTGCAGGTGGTTGCTGTGCAGTAGTGGAAATAGACGCCACTTGTTGTTGCATCAGGGCTGTACTATGTGCTTTCAGGTCACGGCGTAGGCCCTTGATGCTGTGCTCCAGCCGTTGGAGCTGCTGTACTGCTTCACGTTGGGCCTTTACTGCTTCCCGTTTCACCTGTACCGCTTCCCATTGCAGCTCCAATTTCTGACGCCGGTAATCTTCCAGCTGCACATTGTGGCCCAGCAATTATGTTGCGAGGCGCAGTAGCTGCCTCCTCTGGCTGGATGGCCTCTGCTGAAGATGTGCCCCCCCCCCCTTCTGCATCTTCTTCCTCTGGGCCACCATCTGTAAAGGCTGTGGGTGGTGGAGGGAGAGCCTCTGCTGTGGGTGGTGGAGGGAGAGCCTCTGCTGTGGGTGGGGGAGGGAGAGACGGCACTGCTGCTGCTGGGTCCTGTGGTTCCACCCCATGTGACTGGTCCTGCGTGCTTTCTTGTGCAGGCACGCCTCCAGGCCCACTGGTTTGCTGCTCTGTGTGCTGTTCAGTGTGCTGGGGCTGGTGGCCATTAGGGCCAGCTTCTACCACTGACTGGCTGTCACCTGCATAGCAAAAGGGGAGGAAGTATGTTGGTCAAAATAACCCACTTGTGTTTTTCAGCATTCATATACATAGCCCCACACGCGAAGACCCAGCAAAGGGTGAGGAATGGGATTGTCAGGCAATCCACAGATGTCATTGTACATGGTACAGATCTGGAGATGAGGAGCGCAGTGTACTTCAGAGACTGATGTGCAAGAGAGCCACACAGGCAGGTGGGTAGACATAGAACTGTGGCAGTGGTTCAGAGGACACAGTGGCTACAGCACTGAGGTGTGGAAACAGATATGCACTGTTTGGTAATGGTAAAAGATTAGGGAGTGGGGAAGGCACCCAAAGCTGTCAAACAGTGGTAACCTACACACACATAGATGTAAACCCTCCCCCACTCCACTGGCCACTCCCTGTGTCACCTGCGTCATGGTCTGTAATGAATAGTGATTTGTATTGCATGTGGTGTTCTCACCCCTTCCCCTACTTAGGAGCACCACACTGTCCCCCACTTCTGTAAAATAGAGTGTAGTAAGATAACCGCCCACACAGGCAAGAACTTTTTGTGTGAGCCTCAGTGGTGCCTGTTGGGCTTAGGGAACAGACGAGGAGCTAAATGGCAAAGACGTTTGAAGAGGATGTGCTTGACAGCTGCAAAGAGTGTCATTGCTCGGTTTTGGAAACAGCAAGAGGCACCAACAGAGCAAGACTGGCTTCTAAAACTGTCCCTAATTGAGGAGATGGAGAAACTAACTGACAAAAGGTTAGGAAATTATAATATGAATGATGAACTCTGGACACACATAAGAGCCATGACCCAAGTGAGTTAGCAATAGGTGTGTGAAGGGAGAGGGGAGGGAGGGTAAGGGGGGGTGGGGGTAGGGCGGGGGGGGGGGGAGAAATAATAAATTTAAGTTTGTATTTGTTCATTTGCAGATTTATAGTTGCTTAATAAGAGAGAATGCTTAGAATGAGAGATGTATAGCATTGTATACTATTGAGGAAATAATTAAATGTCTGCTTTGAATTGTGGAAGTAACGTTTATTCTGTTGTTTATTAATAAAAAAACTATTGAAAAAAAAAAAAAATAGAGTGTAGTGCAGCACAACAGATACCCCAGCTTCCTAATGGTCAACCTACCTGAGCCCTCAGGCTGGGCTGATGTGACCAGGGACCCAATGCCATGGATCCCCTCATGGGGCAAGACCATGAATGATGCGCTCTAGGGGGGTCAAGTTAGCAGTGTCATCTGCTGAGGGGTTGGCACCAGCCTTCTTCCTCACATCACGCCTCAGCCAGCGACACTTCCGCTTGCAGTCTTCCACATCCCTGCCATAGTGGAAGACCGCGTTGACCCGGTCCCTCACTTTCTCCCATTCTCTCTGCTTTGTTGTAGCAGCCAGCCTCTGGCCCATGGGAGCAAAGAGGTGTGTATGCCTTTTCTGTATTTCTTGCACCAGCAGTTCAATTTCAGGGTCACTGAAATTACCCTTGTGGGTAGGCAGTGACATTCCTAGGGTGGCTGACACCTGGGGCGGATCGCCGATGCGACCCCCCCCCCCCCCAGCAAAAGGACACTCCCCCCCCCGGGTGCATTTTTACCTGCTGGGGGGTGCCGCACGCCTGTCGGCTTCGCTCGTTCCATGCTCCCTCTGCCCTGGAACAGGAAGTAACCTGTTCCGGGGCACAGGGAGCATGGAACGTGCGGAGCCAACAGGCACGCGGCACCCCCCCAGCGGCATGCACCTGGGGCGGACCGCCCCCCCCCCCTTGGTACGCCACTGCGGGTAGGTGCCTGCTTTGATGCCATTCTAACAATGCGATGCAAAGATTCAAAAATACTGAGGACACTTAAATACTATCCCAGGGACGACCTTGTAAGAGCGGGGATGGGCATCCCCAAGAAGGAAGTCCTAATTTTGATTATGGGCGAAATCCCTAAACGTCCCCAGCTGCTCTGCCAATTTGGGCGTCCTCATTTTGATTATGGGTGAAAAACGTCCTCAGCTGCTGTTCTAATTTGGAAGTTTGCATTCCCTTTACTGGTGCCTCTTTAAAACGGCTTTCTCTGTGCTTGCACTTTAGAGGTTTTTCTTGAGATTATGGGGTGGTGTTTCAAAGCGTTTTAGCTTCAGTTATAGTAAACCTTGTTTCCATATCATCATGCTGATCAATCCATAGACTGGTGGGTTGTGTCCATCTACCAGCAGGTGGAGATAGAGAGCAATCCTTTTGCCTCCCTATATGTGGTCATGTGCTGCCGGAAACTCCTCAGTATGTTCTCTATCTCAGCAGGTGGTGGTCACACACAGCAGCAGCTCTGGCTAGGCCTCCAAGCCTAATTTTTAGGTTTTGTTGAGTGCCTGGGGTTGAGGGCTCTTTTTGAGCAAGTGCAAACCTGGTGGCGCCAGGTCCCTCCTTTTCTCCCCCCTCCCGCTGGCTCCGTTAAAAAAAAAAAAAAAATTTTGGACGTCCTTAAAGGCGTTTATTTCGACGTTTATTTAAATGTTTATTGCAGCTACTCACTGGGACACCAGGTCATTACAGCTCGGAGCGAGAAGCAGGTAATTTTTACCTTTTTTATAGCGGGCAGGGGGTTCCCCGATTGATCTCCACGTGGCCTATGGCGTCGGAGGGCGAGGGTGCGAAGAATCGCTCCCCGGACCGCGTGTGCGCTCCTAGCGGGGATGCGGGGGTATTAAAGTCTGATTCGCCCTTGTTGGGTGTCAGTTCGGAGGCCGGTCAGTGTCCCGGGTCTTCCTCCGGTGCGGCGGTTTTTCCCGCCATAAACGCCCATCCCCCGCTGCTCGCCTCCGCCATCTTGGCCGGCCACTCTGCTCGGACGGCTTCTTCTTGGGCCGCCCTTGAGCTGGGAGACGTTCATGCCATGGCCGCCCTTGATTTGGGCGACGGCAAAAAAACGGCTAAAGTTAAGCACCGTTCTTCCCGCGCGGCTCCTTCGCGGAGTGTCGCGCCGGACGCCATCTTGGATGCGCAGCATGTTTCTCCCCCGCTCTTACGAGCGCCGGTTGAGGGTGCGTCTAGGGCTGTGGCCCAGGCTGCTGAAGTGCACAGTCTGGGGGGTTTCTCCCCCGAGTTTATTCTGCTGCTGCATCAGGCCTTCCTTATGCAGAACGCTGCCCCTTCTCCCTTGTCCGATAAAGGGGTTGAGGCCCCCGGAAGTAAACGCCCTCGGGTGGATTCCCAGGCCTTAGAGGACGCTGTTTCCTCTGATGTAGATGAGGGCAGCGTATCTGAGTTCTCCCAACGGCCCTTTGGGGATTCCTTGGAGGAGACGGATTCCCGCTCGGATGGAGCGGATGACCCCTCTGCAGCACGGATCTTTCGCTCAGAGGATTTGCCCAACCTGTTAATGCAGGCCATGAGCATTTTAAAGATTTCCTCTCCGGAGGACGTCTCTCCCTCAGCCCCTGTTGGCTCCGCCATTATGCTGGGGACGAAGCGCCCGCCTAGAACCTTCCACGTGCATGATGCCATGCACACCTTAATTTCGGCTCAATGGGATGTCCCAGAAGCGAGCCTCAAAGTGGCTAGGGCTATGTCCCGCCTCTATCCTTTGCCTGAAAGTGAACGTGAGGCCTTTCTTTGGCCTACCGTGGATTCTTTAATCACTGCGGTGACTAAGAAAACGGCGTTGCCGGTGGAAGGTGGCACGGCCCTAAAGGACGCCCAAGACAGAAGATTGGAGGCGGCCTTAAGGTCGTCCTTCGAGGCGGCTGCCTTAAGTTTGCAGGCCTCAGTTTGTGGCTCCTACGTGGCCAGGGCGTTACTACTACTACTACTACTATTTAGCATTTCTATAGCGCTACAAGGCATACGCAGCGCTGCACAAACATAGAAGAAAGACAGTCCCTGCTCAAAGAGCTTACAATCTAATAGACAAAAAATAAATAAGGTAAGCAAATCAAATCAATTAATGTGGACGGGAAGGAAGAGAGGAGGGTAGGTGGAGGCGAATGGTTACAAGTGGTTACGAGTCAAAAGCAATGTTAAAGAGGTGGGCTTTCAGTCTAGATTTAAAGGTGGCCAAGGATGGGGCAAGACGTAGGGGCTCAGGAAGTTTATTCCAGGCGTAGGGTGCAGCGAGACAGAAGGTGCGAAGTCTGGAGTTGGCAGTAGTGGAGAAGGGAACAGATAAGAAGGATTTATCCATGGAGCGGAGTGCACGGGAAAGGGTGTAGGGAAGGACGAGTGTGGAGAGATACTGGGGAGCAGCAGAGTGAATACATTTATAGGTCAGTAGAAGAAGTTTGAACAGGATGCGAAAACGGATAGGGAGCCAGTGAAGGGTCTTGAGGAGAGGGGTAGTATGAGTAAAGCGACCCTGGCGGAAGATGAGACGGGCAGCAGAGTTTTGAACCGACTGGAGAGGGGAGAGGTGACTAAGTGGGAGGCCAACAAGAAGCAGATTGCAGTAGTCTAAACGAGAGGTGACAATGGTGTGGATGAGGGTTTTGGTAGAGTGCTCGGAAAGAAAGGGGCGGATTTTACGGATGTTGTAAAGAAAGAAACGACAGGTCTTGGCAATCTGCTGACGATTGTGCAGCGGGCTTCCCCCTCGGATCCTTCCTTGAGGGCTGATTGGCCGGCCCTGGAATCGGGCTTGGCTTATTTGGCAGACTTGCTGTATGATGTCTTGAGAGCCTCGGCTAAAGGTATGGCTCAGACAGTCTCTGCGCGGCGGTGGCTTTGGCTGAAACATTGGTCTGCGGACCACGCCTCTAAGTCCCGCCTGGCTAAGTTGCCTTTTAAAGGCAAGCTGCTCTTTGGGGTCGAGCTGGACAAAATTGTGACCGATCTCGGCACGTCTAAGGGCAAGAGGTTACCAGAGGTCAGGGCTCGGGCCAGTGCTCGCCCCGGTATCTCCAGAGGACGGTTTCAGGAAGCCCGTCGGTACCGCCCGGACAAGTCGGGCTCCTCTGCCCCCTCTTCCTTCAAGAGGAAATTCTCCCCCAAGCAGCATTCCTTTCGCAGAGACCGCCGTCCCAGAGGTGCGCCCTCCGGTCCTCCCCCAGGGTCTCGTACCCAATGACGGGGTCCTGGTCCATGGCCCAGTGCAAATTGGAGGACGCCTGTCCTCGTTTCTGGGCGAGTGGACCAGGGTAACTTCAGACGCTTGGGTGCTGGAAGTCATCAGAGATGGCTACAAGCTAGAGTTCTGCCGACCCTTAAGAGACGGGTTTGTACTCTGTCCCTGCAAGTCTCCGGTCAAAGCTGTGGCAGTGCAGCAGACCTTGGACAATCTGATCCGCCTGGGTGCGGTCGTTCCGGTGCCAGAAATTCAGCTTGGCAAGGGACGTTACTCCATTTACTTTGTGGTACCAAAGAAAGGAGGTTCTGTACGGCCTATCCTCGACCTCAAAGGGGTCAATCGGGCCTTGAAAGTTCGGCACTTTCGCATGGAGACTCTCCGCTCTGTTATAGCGGCAGTGAAGGCAGGGGAGTTCCTGGCATCCTTGGACATCAAGGAAGCGTACTTGCATATTCCCATCTGGCCTCCTCATCAACGCTTTCTGCGTTTTGCAGTCCTGGGCCGACACTTCCAGTTCAGAGCCCTCCCGTTCGGGTTGGCTACTGCTCCGCGGACCTTCTCCAAAGTAATGGTGGTCATCACGGCCTTCCTGAGAAAGGAAGGAGTACAAGTCCATCCTTATCTGGACGACTGGTTGATCCGAGCCCCCTCTTATGCAGAGTGCGGCAAAGCTGTGGACCGGGTGATTGCTCTTTTGAGCTCCCTGGGGTGGATCATCAACTGGGAGAAAAGCCAGCTGCGCCCGACTCAGTCCCTGGAGTATCTGGGAGTTCGATTCGACACCCAATTAGGCAGAGTGTTCCTGCCGGACAATCGGATTGTCAAACTTCAGGCTCAGGTGGACCAGTTCCTAGTAGCCTCTCCACTCCGGGCTTGGGACTATGTGCAGCTGTAGGGCTCTATGACGGCCACGATGGAAGTAGTGCCCTGGGCCAGGGCTCATATGAGACCACTACAACACTCTCTGCTGCAGCGCTGGACTCCGGTGTCGGAGGATTATGCTGTGCGCCTTCCCTTGGACCCAGCAGTGCGCAAGGCGCTGAGCTGGTGGCTGCAGACAGACAAGTTGTCTGCAGGGATGCCTCTTGTGACCCCCAGAGTGGATTGTCATCTCGACGGACGCCTCTTTGACGGGCTGGGGAGCCCACTGCTTGGGAAGGACAGCGCAGGGGCTCTGGTCTCCTGCAGAGGCAAAGTGGTCTATCAACTTCCTGGAACTCAGAGCCATTCGGTTGGCGCTTTTGGAGTTCCTCCCGGTACTGGCGTTGAAGCCAGTACGGGTCCTGTCGGACAATGCCACGGCTGTGGCCTATGTCAACCGCCAGGGAGGTACCAAGAGCGCCCCTCTAGCCAAGGAGGCCATGAATCTATGCCAGTGGGCGGAAGCGAACCTGGAACAGCTGTCAGCGGCCCACATTGCCGGAGTCATGAATGTCAAGGCGGACTTTCTCAGTCGCCATACCTTGGATCCCGGAGAGTGGCAGCTATCTGCTCAGGCGTTCTTGGACATCACGAAGCGCTGGGGCCAGCCGAGCCTAGATCTGATGGCGTCATCGGCCAATTGCTAAGTGCCGCGCTTTTTCAGCAGAGGACGGGACCCTCGATCCCTGGGAGTAGATGCTCTTCTCCAACAGTGGCCGACACAGGAGCTTCTCTATGTGTTCCCGCCCTGGCCCATGTTGGGCAGGGTGCTAGACCGGGTGGCAAAGCATCCGGGCCGGATAATCCTGGTGGGTCCGGACTGGCCCAGACGTCCCTGGTATGCGGACTTGATCAGGCTCTCAGTGGACGATCCTCTGCAGCTGCCAGTGGAGCAGGGCCTGTTGCATCAGGGTCCCGTGGTGATGGAGGATCCCTCCCCCTTTGGTCTTACGGCCTGGCTATTGAGCGGCAGCGTCTGAGAAAGAAGGGCTTCTCAGACAAGGTCATCGCCACTATGCTAAGAGCGAGGAAGTGCTCTACTTCTACTGCTTACGCCAGGGTTTGGCGTACCTTTGCAGCATGGTGTGAAGCAGGCTCACTTTCTCCCTTCACTGCTCCAATTTCTTCAGTGCTGGCGTTCCTGCAAGAAGGTCTGGAGAAAGGCCTGTCGCTCAGTTCCCTTAAAGTCCAGGTAGCGGCTCTGGCTTGCTTCAGGGGCCGCCTGAAGGGTGCTTCCCTGGCTTCGCAGCCAGATGTGGTGCGCTTTCTCAAGGGAGTTAATCACCTGCGCCCTCCTCTGCACTCAGTGGTGCCTGCGTGGAATCTCAACCTGGTGCTAAGAGCCTTGCAGAAGCCGCCTTTTGAACCCTTGTCAAGGGCATCTCTGAAAGACCTGACGTTGAAAGCAGTCTTTTTGGTGGCTATCACTTCAGCCAGAAGAGTTTCCGAGCTCCAGGCACTCTCATGTCGAGAGCCCTTTCTGCAGTTCACTGAGGCAGGAGTGTCTATTCGCACAGTGCCTTCCTTCCTGCCCAAGGTTGTTTCTCGCTTCCATGTGAATCAGCAGCTCTGTCTCCCTTCCTTTCGTAGGGAGGACTACCCAGAGGAATACTCTGCTCTCAAATATCTGGATGTGAGACGAGTCATCATCAGATACTTGGAAGTGACCAATGATTTCCGGAAGTCGGATCATCTGTTTGTCCTGTTTGCAGGTCCTCGTAAGGGTCTGCAGGCTGCTAAGCCTACAGTGGCAAGATGGGTCAAGGAAGCCATTGCAGCGGCTTATGTGGCCGCGGGGAAGGTGCCGCCTATCCAGCTGAAGGCTCACTCCACTAGAGCTCAGGCGGCCTCAATGGCAGAGGCCGGGTCCGTCTCCTTGGAAGAGATTTGCAAGGCGGCAACTTGGGCATCGGCCCATACCTTCTCCAGGCATTACCGTTTGACTGTGGCTGCTCGGGCGGAGGCCCGGTTTGGAGCTTCAGTGTTGCGGTCAGGGATTTCTATGTCCCGCCCTGGGTGAGTACTGCTTCGGTACATCCCACCAGTCTATGGATTGATCAGCATGATGATATGGAAGGTAAAATTATGTATCATACCTGATAATTTTCTTTCCATTAATCATAGCTGATCAATCCATAGCCCCTCCCAGATATCTGTATTGTTTATATTCTGGTTGCATTTCAGGTTCAAGTTTAGTCTTCAGTTCCTGTTCAGGAGGACTTCGTGTTCAAGTTTTTCAATGGATTCTTCAAGAGTTGAGACGAATTTGTGTTACAGTGAGCTGCTGCATTCCTCTCCCCTCCGTTTTACGGGGCTGGATTGAGACTTAAATTCTGCCGGCGCTCCCTCCCGCTTCTTGCGGCAGTAGTAGGGTTACCATATGGCTCCAGAAAAAAGAGGACGGATTGAGCCAGCCGGGTTTTACTTCCATTGCTTTCCATTGAAAGCAATGGAAGAGTAAAACCCGGCTGGCTCAATTACTTCCATTGAAAGCAATGGAAGTAAAACCCGGCTGGCTCAATCCGTCCTCCTTTTTCTGGAGCCATATGGTAACCCTAGGCAGTAGGGCAGCTTTGTACCCCTCCCGCTTCGGCGATGTTAGGGTCAGTCAGCTCCTCCCGCGGTTGCGGTTGCAGGATAAGCCAGATCCCCCCGCATCGGCGGGTGTGGTGTCCCTCCCCCGCTCTGCGGGGATGAGCTGGACAGATTCCCCTCCCCCACTTGTGTGGGGATGAGCTGGGTTAATTCCCCTCCCCCGTTTCGGCGGTGGTGAGCTGGGCAGAGTGTCCCTTTGTGGGTGTAATTCTCTAAGTGCTGAGTCCTGCGGATGGACCTTGGATATCGACATACTGAGGAGTTTCCGGCAGCACATGACCACATATAGGGAGGCAAAAGGATTGCTCTCTATCTCCACCTGCTGGTAGATGGACACAACCCACCAGTCTATGGATTGATCAGCTATGATTAATGGAAAGAAAATTATCAGGTATGATACATAATTTTACCTTTTGCCACTGTACACCTGTTTGTTTTTTGGGGGGGAGGAAACTTTTTTGCCAATTCTTGAAAGATAACTGGTGTGTGGGCTTTGTACCTTTCCTTTCCAAAAGTTTCAGACTGGGTGTTAGCTGGTAGCTTAGCATATACTCTGCATTTTCTATATCTGGCCAACTCTCCATACTCTACTCTCCAGGGGATGCTTGCTGTATGTGATGTACTCCCTCACTGCCCCCCATTCTCTCTCTTCGTTGAAGCAGGCAGCCTCTGGTCCCTTGGAGCCAACAGATTCTTGCACCACAAGTTCAAGATAAGCTCATACCTCTCAGCCACCTCTTCCCTTTCTGCGATGTAGGTGCTAAACAAACACTTCTTGCATCTTGCAGGACAGCTGGTCAAGTGGATTGCAAGAGACAGCAGTGGACTGTAATACACTGGACTCTTGAGAGCCATGATTGTTTCTACCCAATTCATTGTACAGATGTCTTGTTCTCTATTGGACACACTCAGTTGTGGCTGCCTGTGGGGTGGGGTGGGGGAGGGGAAGAGGCCCTGAGAATGGATGTGTGCATCCCTCATGGTCAAGGGCTCCCAATTCTCTGTATGTTCTCCGCATTCAAATCTTACCTCTATTTTCACCATGTTCACGGGTATCCACAGCTGGTAGTTTTTCTCCCGCTTTGCACCTCGTGTCTCTCCGCTAGGTTCTATCCTTCTTTATGTGGTGAACCCCAGTCCCCTTTTTTGAAGTGCCCACCCATTCTCAAGGTTGCTGGGGGTGGGGAGCGGGGGGAAGCATATTTGCACTCAGTGTCTTTTCCACATTATTCAACAGAGTCCTACAATCCTCCATAGTTATGGAACAACAACATTTCTAAATTCTATCCTGCAAACCATTTTCAAGGTGGCCACAGGTGCATGCCTACCATGGCCTTGAGCCCTTAAGTCATGGTGAGGGAGAGGGGTTCTGGTTTCCTATTCTAAATTACCTGCAGGTGGCTACATCCTGGTGCCTATATAATTCCCCTAGCCTGTGCCCTCCTGTACCTGATGTATTATATTGCAATTGTGATGAAGTAAACATCCATCTAATGCGTTTACTGTTGTTTTCCCTTTTCTCCTCAGCACTATATACCATTGCTGATACATTCAATGTGAAAAGATGACTCGGCTGTTTGTAGCTCCTTCCTGGCCCTCACCAATGTGGCTTGGTTGTGGGTAAGGGTGTCTGGTGATCAGAGAGCAAACATCGTCTAGGCGCTACCTATGTTTATCTGCAAGTTTGTACTTCGCAGATCACTAGTGCTAGACAACATCCCTATTATTTACACAACTCTGTGCTGTGAGGCTCTATGGTAAGGGGTGAGAGGCTGGATGGGCATTTCTGTTCCTCAACAGAAATGCCCACCCAGCCTCCCCCCCTTACCATACAGCCATGCTGTTTGGAAGGAACAGGTGGCCTTCTGTATGGCCACACTTATGACACATATATGCCAAAGTTTCTCTGTCACAGTTGACCTGTTATGCAACCCAGATTGCTGACTCCTCTCACATCAACCGCAGCATTTGATAATACCACATATGTAGTGCACAAAGTACACACACAGACCCTGGTAGGTGGAAAAAGTGTAACATTGTATTATATAAACAAACTATATACAAAAAGTTTTTTTTACATCATTCACCCCTCTCCTGTCCCTCCAATATCCTTCTTAGTAATTCAATCACCAGCAGCATGAGACGGCTATGGGTCTGTTGGCGGTCCTCGACAGAGTGCCGCAGTGCTGCCACCTCCAGCAGCAACTGGTTGACTACAGCAACCAGTTGCTGCAGGAGTTGCAGTACTGCGGCACTGTTGTGTATAGGTGGTGGTGGTGTTGCTGGGGTTGGTGGGTGCTCCTCTTCCTCCCCCTCCAGAGGAAGCATATCTGCCCATTGGTTGTCCTCTTCCTCCTCCTGCTGCTCAGCCTCCTCCTCCTGTGCCACTGGTGCTGTGGCCACCTCCTCCTCCTCTGCCTCCTCCTCCTGTGCCAGGTGCTGTGGCCACCGCCTCCTCCTCCTGCTGCTGCTGCTGCCGCCCTGTGTATGTAAAAGGATTGTCTTTGAGATCAGTACATCCAACATGGCTTGCATAGTGCAGGAGCTGAGTGGCCTGAAGCGGGGGATGGGGAAAGGTGTGGTGAGCCCTGGGCTATACCCATGGTGTGTGAGATGCATGAGATGACATGACAGGGAACCCTGGAAGCTGGTCTGACACAGAGTACACAGGATGTGTTGGCAGACCACACTCATTAGTCAGCAGCAATCTGTCACATCCTCAACCTCTCTCTCTCCACTGCTACTGTCCCTGACACCTTCAAGCACGCTGTAGTCACACCACTTCTAAAAAAAACCATCACTTGACCCCATCTGTCCCTCCAATTACCGCCCCATCTCCCTTCTACCCTTCCTCTCCAAATTACTTGAACGCGCTGTCCACAGCCACTGCCTTGATTTCCTCTCCTCTCAGGCCGTCCTCGATCCGCTTCAATCCGGCTTTCGCCCACTACACTCGACAGAAACAGCACTCTCTAAAGTCTGCAATGACCTGTTCCTTGCCAAATCCAAAGGTCACTATTCCATCCTCATCCTCCTCGACCTATCTGCCGCCTTTGACACTGTCAATCATAATTTACTTCTTGACACACTGTCCGCATTCGGGTTCCAGGGCTCAGTCCTCTCCTGGTTCTCCTCATATCTTTCCCAACGCACCTTCAGAGTATTTTCTAATGGCTCTTCTTCCACCCCCATCCCGCTCTCTGTTGGGGTTCCTCAAGGATCTGTCCTTGGACCGCTTCTTTTCTCGATATACACCTCTTCCCTGGGCTCGCTGATCTCATCACATGGTTTCCAGTACCATCTCTATGCCGATGATACCCAGCTTTACCTCTCCACTCCCGACATCACAGTCAAAACCCAGGCCAAAGTCTCGGCCTGTCTTTCAGACATCGCTGCCTGGATGTCCAACCGGCATCTGAAACTGAACATGGCAAAGACTGAGCTCCTTGTCTTTCCACCCAAACCCTCCTCTCCTCTTCCCCCACCTTCCGTCTCCGTTGACAACGCCCTCATCCTCCCCGTCTCTTCAGCCCGCAATCTCGGAGTCATTTTCGACTCCTCCCTCTCCTTCTCTGCCCATATCCAGCAGACAGCTAAGACCTGTCGCTTCTTCCTCTATAATATTAGCAAAATTCGCCCATTCCTCTCTGAACAGACCACCCGAACCTTCGTCCACTCACTCGTTACCTCTCGTCTCGACTATTGCAACCTCCTCCTCGCTGGTCTCCCGCTTAGCCACCTATCCCCCCTCCAATCTGTCCAAAATTCCGCCGCACGTCTTATCTACCGTGTGAACCGATACTCTCATATCACCCCTCTCCTTAAGTCGCTTCACTGGCTCCCGATCCGCTACCGTATACAGTTCAAGCTTCTCCTACTGACCTTCAAGTGCACTCAATCTACAGCCCCCCATTACCTCTCTACCCTCCTCTCCCCGTATGTTCCCACCCGTAACCTCCGCTCTCAGGACAAATCACTCCTATCTGTACCCTTCTCCACCACCGCTAACTCCAGACTCCGCCCCTTCTGCCTCGCTTCACCTTATGCCTGGAACAGACTTCTCGAGCCCATACGCCATGCACCCTCCCTGCCCATTTTCAAGTCCTTACTCAAAGCCCATCTCTTCTCCCTTGTTTTTGGCGCCTAGCCACTGTACACTGACTACATAGCTTGTTACCTTTAGATTGTAAGCTCTCTTGAGCAGGGACCGTCCTTCCCCATGTTTAAACTTGTACAGCGCTGCGTAACCCTGGCCGCGCTATAGAAATGCTAAGTAGTAGTAGTAGTAGCATGTTTGCATTATGAGTTGTGACTATGGTTGGATGACCAGTTTTTTTATTTGGGGGGGGGGGGGGGGGAAGCACATTACTTTAATATGAGGCTATGACATCCACTAAGAGTAGGACCTCAGGCAGGAATACAATGAAACAGTATCCACCCCAGAAAGGGGGATACAGAAGTGAGGCATGTCATCTCATTCATCTCAGAGGAGTTTAGTTGGAATTTGCAGCCACACTCATGGGAGGGTAGCTGCAACCTCAGGCCTTGATCTGGGACAGAGGTGTCTGTCCCGCCCTCCGCTGACACAACTTCCTATTTCCGCAAGGGCGGGACAGACCGTGAAGAAAGGCCCGATGATGATCCTCGCTTCTTTTACTTGCAGGCGCGAGGCTTCGCCTCGCCTCTCCACGGCTTCCGAAATTTCTTTAAAGGTAGGGTGCTCAGCTGGTTGGAGGGAGCTGAGGAGGGTAGGCACTGGGTCGGGGGGGGGGGTGTTGATGCGCTGAGGGGGGTGTCATCATGCTGCACCCGGGGGGGGGGGGGGTGCAACGGCGAACCGCCCCGGGTGGCAGCCCTCCTTGCTACGCCACTGTATGAATGTACCTTATATTTCTAATACCTGGATGTTCCATAAGTACATGAATTTTGGGGTGAATTTATCCCTCTCCCCAAATACCAATGGGCCAGCCACTCGTAATTTGTGGAAATAAATCACCCAAGGCTATGTGTAGTTGAAAAAGCAATCAAATTCTTTTATTAGTAACTTACCAAATACAGGTACAATTGATAATTGCTATACAAAAGTATTTGCTCCCCAGAAGTAGGAAATACAATCATTTTTATACCTTCATTATGCCAACAAATTATTCATAGGAAATATGATAATAATCACACTGATTGGCTATGATAATATTGTGGTTTCCACTTATTGGATATATTATAATAAGTTGGTTAGTACTCAGAAAGGCTAATAATAATCCTTACCTAGAAATGCTAATAATAATGCTGGTTCTTCTAAGAATACAAAGTCACCTTCCTCTGGAGTTATCTGGCTCTGCAACTGCAGAACATCTGTAACCACCATGTTGCTGCACCATATTAATCTGTCTTTCCACCTACGCCCGTTCCTCATTCTGGCTTGTACCAAGGTGTCTCAACAGATCATGTGCCCTGGTACTGTACTGAAGGTTAAGCCAGTGTCATACTAGCGTAGGGCCTGTCATTTTAAAGGAGGATTTGAGCCCTGAACCAAAGTATTGTCAATGGTTCATAATATGAATGTTCCTTATATTTCTAATACCTGGATGTTCCGTAAGTACAGTAAATGTAGTTCTCCGAGGACAAGCAGGCTGCTTGTTCTCACTGATGGGTGACGTCCACGGCAGCCCCTCCAATCGGAAACTTCTCTAGCAAAGTCCTTTGCTAGTCCTCGCGCGGCACCGCGCATGCGGCCGTCTTCCCGCCCGAAACCGGCTCGAGCCGGCCAGTCTTCTTTTGTCCGCACTCGGTACGGTCGTGTTTCGCCGTGTCGAGCCCCGGAAAGTCGACCTCGCGCGTCCAATTTATTTTGACGTGTTTTTTTTCTTCGGAAAAGTCTTTAAAAGTGTCGGGAAGTGCTCCGGAAACCCCCCCCCCCCCCGGGTTTCGTGTCAACCCCTTCCCGTACTTCCAGCTTTTTGCCCCGATAAGTTTTCTTTCGTCGTCGGGGTAGGCCTCTTTTCGGCCTCGGTCGAGATTTTCTCCCTTAAAAATTTTTGGTGCTCTTTTTCCGTCATTTCGGATTTTGATTTCGCCGGCGTGATTTTTCCGCCCATGACATCGAAGCCTTCCAGCGGCTTCAAGAAGTGCACCCAGTGCGCCCGGATAATCTCGCTCACTGATCGACACTCGTCGTGTCTTCAGTGTCTGGGGGCCGAGCACCGCCCTCAGAACTGTAGTCTGTGTTCCCTGCTTCAAAGGCGGACTCAGGTAGCGAGATTAGCCCAGTGGAACGTGTTGTTCTCGGGCTCTTCGTCGGCATCGGCACCGGGATCTTCGAGTGCATCGACGTCGTCAGCGTCCAGACCATCTTCCTCGGCCGCCACTGCATCGAGTGCATCGAGGCATCGGGCCTCTGCATCGGCGCCAAGGTATCGGGCGACTGCATCGACGTCGGTGGTACCGGGACCTCGTCTGCTGATGTCGTCGGACGGTGGTGCATCGTCAGGAGTGCAGGTGAGGGCTGTCCATTCCCCTGCTGGTGGCGGTGAGCCTTCGGGTGGGTCTCCTCCTACCCTGAGGGCTCCTGCGGTACAGCCCCCCCGAGACCGACCTCCTTCGGCCTCGGCCCCGAGGAAGCGACGGCTGGATTCTACGTCCTCCTCGTCGGTGCCGGGGAGCTCCGGTGACATGCTTCGGAAGAAGTCGAAGAAGCATCGACACCGGTCGCCTCCCCGCGTCGGCACCGAGAGCTCTGGGTCGCCGAGGGAGTCGGCACCCAGCAGGCATCGGCACCGAGAGGACCGCTCACCCTCTGTTCAGGAGGTGTCGATGCGCTCCACTCTGGACAGCCCGGAACAGCCTCCTCGCCCGGAACAGGTTCTGACGTCGACGCCTGCATCGACCTCTTTGCCTTTCTCTGCAGCCGCTCTGAATGAGAGCCTCCGGGCCGTTCTCCCAGAGATTCTGGGAGAGCTGTTGCGCCCTACCCCTCCGGTACCGGCGGTGCTTGCGCCTCCGGTACCGTCGAGCGTGGCGCCGGCTGGCCCATCGCCCGGGGTGAGGTCCCCGACGTCGGTACCGCGTGCGGTGCCGACTGCGGCCACCTCCCAGGAGGGCTCCCCGACTACGTCGGCGGAGGGAGCTTCGCCGATGCGGGCGAGGGAGTCTACCTCTTGACGCCCCCATCGTGGACGTGGCTCCACCGAGTCGAGCCGGGCGAGGTTGCAGACACAGGTTCGTGAACTTGTGTCTGACACCGAGGGTGAGGCCTCGTGGGAGGAAGAGGAAGACCCCAGATATTTCTCTGACGAGGAGTCTGAGGGTCTTCCTTCTGATCCCACTCCCTCTCCTGAAAGACAGCTTTCTCCTCCTGAGAGTCTGTCTTTCGCTTCCTTTGTCCTGGAGATGTCTACGGCCATCCCCTTCCCGGTGGTTGTGGAGGACGAGCCCAGGGCTGAAATGTTTGAGCTCCTGGACTATCCTTCTCCACCTAAGGAAGCGTCCACTGTTCCCTTGCACCATGTCCTAAAAAAGACATTGCTTGCGAACTGGACCAAGCCACTAAGTAATCCCCACATTCCCAAGAAGATCGAGTCCCAGTACCGGATCCATGGGGACCCAGAGCTGATGCGCACCCGGTTGCCTCATGACTCTGGAGTTGTGGATTTGGCCCTAAAGAAGGCTAAGAGTTCTAGGGAGCATGCTTCGGCGCCCCCGGGCAAAGACTCTAGAACCTTAGACTCCTTTGGGAGGAAGGCCTACCATTCTTCTATGCTCGTGGCCAAAATCCAGTCTTACCAGCTCTACACGAGCATACACATGCGGAACAATGTGCGGCAGTTGGCGGGCTTGGTTGATGCTCTTCCCCCTGAGCAAGCCAAGCCTTTTCAGGAGGTGGTCAGGCAGCTGAAGGCGTGCAGAAAATTCCTGGCCAGAGGGGTGTATGACACCTTTGATGTTGCGTCCAGGGCCGCTGCTCAAGGTGTGGTGATGCGCAGGCTCTCATGGCTGCGTGCCTCCGACCTGGAGAATAGACTCCAGCAGCGGATTGCGGACTCGCCTTGCCGTGCGGACAATATTTTTGGAGAGAAGATCGAGCAGGTGGTAGAGCATCTCCACCAGCGGGACACCGCATTCGACAAGTTCTCCCGCCGGCAGCCTTCAGCCTCTACCTCTACAGGTAGAAGATTTTTTGGGGGAAGGAGGACTGTTCCCTACTCTTCTGGCAAGCGTAGGTACAATCCCCCTTCTCGACAGCCTGCGGCCCAGGCTAAGCCCAGCGCGCTCGCTCTCGTCAGCAGCGTGCGCCTCAGCAAGGCCCCGCGGCTCCCCAGCAAAAGCAAGGGGCGAGCTTTTGACTGGCTCCAGCAGAGCATAGCCGACATCCAAGTATCAGTGCCGGGCGACCTGCCGGTCGGGGGGAGGTTGAAAGCTTTTCACCAAAGGTGGCCTCTCATAACCTCCGATCAGTGGGTTCTGCAAATAGTCCGGCAAGGATACACCCTCAATTTGGCCTCAAAACCTCCAAATTGTCCACCGGGAGCTCAATCTTACAGCTTCCAGCACAAGCAGGTACTTGCAGAGGAACTCTCCGCCCTTCTCAGCGCCAATGCGGTCGAGCCCGTGCCATCCGGGCAAGAAGGGCTGGGATTCTATTCCAGGTACTTCCTTGTGGAAAAGAAAACAGGGGGGATGCGTCCCATCCTAGACCTAAGGGCCCTGAACAAATATCTGGTCAAAGAAAAGTTCAGGATGCTTTCCCTGGGCACCCTTCTTCCCATGATTCAGGAAAACGATTGGCTATGCTCTCTGGACTTGAAGGATGCCTACACACACATCCCGATACTGCCAGCTCACAGACAGTATCTGCGATTTCAGCTGGGCACACGTCACTTCCAGTACTGTGTGCTACCCTTTGGGCTCGCCTCTGCGCCCAGGGTGTTCACAAAGTGCCTGGCTGTAGTAGCAGCGGCACTTCGCAGGCTGGGGGTGCACGTGTTCCCGTATCTCGACGATTGGCTGGTGAAGAACACGTCCGAGGCAGGAGCCCTGCAGTCCATGCAGATGACTATTCGCCTCCTGGAGTTACTGGGGTTTGTAATAAATTACCCAAAGTCCCATCTTCTCCCAGTGCAGAGACAAGAATTCATAGGAGCTCTGCTGGATTCTCGGACTGCTCGCGCCTATCTCCCAGAGTCGAGAGCCAACAACTTGTTGTCCCTCGTCTCGCGGGTGCGAGCGTCCCAGCAGATCACAGCTCGGCAGATGTTGAGATTGCTGGGCCACATGGCCTCCACAGTTTATGTGACTCCCATGGCCCGCCTTCACATGAGATCTGCTCAATGGACCCTAGCTTCCCAGTGGTTTCAAGCTGCTGGGGATCTAGAAGACGTGATCCACCTGTCCACGAGTTTTCTCGAATCCCTGTATTGGTGGACGATTTGGTCCAATCTGACACTGGGACGTCCTTTCCAAATTCCTCAGCCGCAAAAAGTGGCTGGGGTGGGGAGCTCATGTCGATGGGCTTCACACCCAAGGAAGCTGGTCCCTCCAGGAACGCGGTCTACAGATCAATCTCCTGGAGTTGCGAGCGATCTGGAATGCTCTGAAGGCTTTCAGACATCGGCTGTCCCACCAAATTATCCAAATTCAGACAGACAACCAGGTTGCCATGTATTACATCAACAAGCAGGGGGGCACCGGATCTCGCCCCCCTGTGTCAGGAAGCCGTCAGCATGTGGCTCTGGGCTCGCCGTCTCGGCATGGTGCTCCAAGCCACATATCTGGCAGGCGTAAACAACAGTCTGGCCGACAGATTGAGCAGGATCATGCAACCTCACGAGTGTCGCTCAACTCCCGAGTGGTGCGCCAGATCTTCCAAGCGTGGGGCACCCCCTTGGTGGATCTCTTCGCATCTCGAGCGAATCACAAAGTCCCTCAGTTCTGTTCCAGGCTTCAGGCCCCCGGCAGACTGGCATCGGATGCCTTCCTCCTGGATTGGGGGGAGGGCCTGCTGTATGCTTATCCTCCCACTCCTCTGGTGTGGAAGACTTTGTTGAAACTCAAGCAAGACCGAGGCACCATGATTCTGATTGCTCCTTTTTGGCCGCGTCAGATCTGGTTCCCTCTTCTTCTGGAGTTATCCTCCGAAGAACCGTGGAGATTGGAGTGTTTTCCGACCCTCATCACGCAGGACGAAGGGGCTCTTCTGCATCCCAGCCTCCGGTCCCTGGCTCTCACGGCCTGGATGTTGAGAGCGTAGACTTTGCCTCTTTGGGTCTGTCAGAGGGTGTCTCCCGCATCTTGCTTGCTTCCAGGAAAGATTCCACTAAGAGGAGTTACTTCTTTCTGTGGAGGAGGTTTGCCGTCTGGTGTGACAGCAAGGCCCTAGCTCCTCGCTCTTGTCCTACACAGACCCTGCTTGAATACCTTCTGTACTTGTCTGAGTCTGGTCTCAAGACCAACTCTGTAAGAGTTCACCTTAGCGCAATCAGTGCATACCATTACCATGTGGAAGGTAAGCCGATCTCAGGACAGCCTTTAGTTGTTCGCTTCATGAGAGGTTTGCTTTTGTCAAAGCCCCCTGTCAAGCCTCCTACAGTGTCATGGGATCTCAATGTCGTTCTCACCCAGCTGATGAAACCTCCTTTTGAGCCACTGAATTCCTGCCATCTGAAGTACTTGACCTGGAAGGTCATTTTCTTGGTGGCAGTTACTTCAGCTCGTAGAGTCAGTGAGCTTCAGGCCCTGGTAGCCCAGGCCCCTTACACCAAATTTCATCATAACAGAGTAGTCCTCCGCACTCACCCTAAGTTCTTGCCAAAGGTCGTGTCGGAGTTCCATCTGAACCAGTCGATTGTCTTGCCAACATTCTTTCCCCGTCCTCAATCCTGCCCTGCTGAACGTCAGCTGCACACATTGGACTGCAAGAGAGCATTGGCCTTCTATCTGGAGCGGACACAGCCCAACAGACAGTCCGCCCAATTGTTTGTTTCTTTTGATCCCAATAGGAGGGGAGTGGCTGTAGGGAAACGCACCATATCCAATTGGCTAGCAGATTGCATTTCCTTCACTTACGCCCAGGCGGGGCTGGCTCTTGAGGGTCATGTCACGGCTCATAATGTTAGAGCCATGGCTGCGTCGGTAGCCCACTTGAAGTCAGCCTCTATTGAAGAAATTTGCAAAGCTGCGACGTGGTCATCTGTCCACACATTCACATCTCATTACTGCCTGCAGCAGGATACCCGACGCGATAGTCGGTTCGGGCAGTCAGTTCTTCAGAACCTGTTTGGGCTTTAGGTTCCAACTCCACCCCCCGAGGGCCCTGTTTGTTCTGTTCCAGGCTGCACTCTCAGTTAGTTGGTAAATTTTTTAGGTCAATCTCAGTTATGTCCTCGCCGTTGCGAGGCCCAATTGACCATGGTTGTTGTTTTGAGTGAGCCTGGGGGCTAGGGATACCCCATCAGTGAGAACAAGCAGCCTGCTTGTCCTCGGAGAAAGCGAATGCTACATACCTGTAGAAGGTATTCTCCGAGGACAGCAGGCTGATTGTTCTCACAAACCCGCCCGCCTCCCCGTTGGAGTTGTGTCTTCCCTTGAAGTGTATTGTCTTGCTACATACTGGACTGGCCGGCTCGAGCCGGTTTCGGGCGGGAAGACGGCCGCGCATGCGCGGTGCGCGCGGGCGCGCGAGGACTAGCAAAGGACTTTGCTAGAGAAGTTTCCGATTGGAGGGGCTGCCGTGGACGTCACCCATCAGTGAGAACAATCAGCCTGCTGTCCTCGGAGAATACCTTCTACAGGTATGTAGCATTCGCTTTGCGGAACATCGAGGTACGGGAAATATAAATAACATTCATAGTGCAAAGTACAGTAAAAAGAAAGTGTTTCTTGCAGAACTGCCAAAGGACGGCGGTTCTGTAAGATGAACATCCTTCTACAGTTCCGCGAGAAACACGTCCTTTTTACTACACTTTGGATGTCCCTGATATGGACATTTCGCACTGTGATTTTGGAATGTCTAAGGACGTCCATACTATTTTTTGATTATACTTACCTGATTTTGGACGACTTCATGAGGACGTCCTAATTCAGACTTGGACGACCTTTCGAAAATGCCCTTCCACATGTTTGTTTTGTGACTACATTAAAAGTCCTTAAACTTTGTGGATCCTTGTGATATTTGCCTCACTCTTTTGTTGCTGTTTCTACACATCTGTGAGGTTCTACATTTTCACCTCCTTCCTGTGTTTTCCAAGAAGCTTCCTTCTCCTTAAAGCCCTCCAGAAGATGGTCCTCTTGGAGTAGAAAGCTCTGAAGGCCACCTTGAGGTGAATCAGAATTATGGGGAAGCTCCATCTCCTGCAGCAGGTCAACTTGGAGCACTAGCTCTCCTTTCCCAAGGTGAAGATGATGATTACATGGAAGGCTACCATCCTGGTGGTAGAGGGTGTTGTGCTGAAGCACTCGCAGGATCACACAGGAGAGACAAGAGATTATACCTTTTGAGCTATTATCATAGGCCTCCAGGCTTACTTAACAGCATCGTCAGATCCCAAGGCACAAAAGGTACTAAAATATGAAAGAGAAGTTCCAGAATTCAGTTCCATCATTGAACTTGGACAAACGTTTCAATAAGTAGAAGAAATGGATGAAAATCTATCAATACCAAAAGGGAAGGAAGCAAAAGAATGTGTGAACAAAGAGAAAAACCTTTTCAAGAAGGAGAGGTGAATTGAAATCTAAGGATGAGTGATTAATATTTGCAGCCCAGGATAGTAGATTACGGACAAGATGGTTTACAGCAAGCATTAAAAAATGGTGCAATAGACATCTGAAAATTCTGTAAGAAAGAGCTAGAAACAGTTACTCATCTTGTAGCTGGCTGCAAAGAGTTGATGGCGGAAAAATATTTATACAGAAAGGCACAACAAAGTGGCACATCTCACTCATTGGATACTCTGTAAGTATTACAACATCAGTGTACCAGAAAAGCATTGGGATCATGACCCTAAGAGACATCCCCACCCCCGACTGATAAAAAGCTGGATGCAAGAAAACTGGATATAATGGTAAAAGAGAAACAGCAGAACGGCAATCTGATTATAGTGGTTCGTTTCCAAGCGATTACTTGGTAAATCGCATGGAGAGAGAGAAGCTCCTCAAGTCCCAAGAAATGCAATTCAAGACCAAGAAAATGTGGCAGAAAGAAAGACATATTTCTTATAGTTTTTGGTGCCACAGGTTTGATCAGAAAGAACTTCCAAGTGCACCTAGATAAATTGCCTATACATGTTACATCTTATGAACTCCAGAAATAAGCTCTTTTTGATACAATGCAATTACTACGGAAAGTGTTAGCAATAGAGAGACTGAGATCAGATTGCATATGCCTGGCTTAGTATTGACGTTCATTCTTGTTATGGTATGTGCAAAACTAACCCATTTGGAGAAATTGCTCCTGAGAGAAACTGCTGAAGCAAGCCTTTTTTCTTTAATGATGTAATTGTAGGCGGTAATCCAGTGGCATAACCACGAGTGGGCTAGGGCCCACCTACTTTGGGCTCAGGCCCACCCAAAATGTCTTCTCCCTTAGTATGATTGGCGGGGATCCCCAAGTCTCAGCAGCCAAAGACCTTCTCCTACATCTTGGGTGGCCGCCAGCACTGTCCCTGAGCCACTGAACTGCCAACCACAGACCCTCCCCCCAAGCATGCTCAGCTTTCACACATGAGCATACATGGAAGCCAGCAGTTGCTGGCAGCTGCAGCTCAGGGATAGAGCCAGCAGCCATCCAAGATATAAGTTCATTCGTTGGGAAGATGGTCTTCAGCTGGCAGGGCTTGGGGATCCCCGCCTGCACAGGTATATAATTTAGAGGAGGTGGAAATTAAATTAGATCCACCCACTTTGATCTCAAGCCCACCCTAAATCGGCAGTTTGACTATGTGGCTGTGGTAATCTAGTTGGGAGGGGGGGGGGGGTGACATCGCTTTTGCCCTGCTTTGCTGGATTCAACAGCTGCTGAAAAGCCTTGAGGTAACCTGTGGAGGATACTCTCTACAATCTCATATGAATTACTTACAGAGCTGTAGCCTTTGGCAACATGGCTTGCCTATGGATGTGGATGTGCAATTGGTGGGTAAATTTGGCTTCTAGTAAGCACCTATATAAGATCCCCTTCTATGGTAGACTCCTCTTTGAGGGAATCTAGGTAAGGTGTCAAGGACCTGGGGGAGGTCAGACCTCAAAGGCTGCCTCAAGGCCTGGAAGCAGCCCAGAGAAGAATGGTGCATCTGTATCCTATACACTGGACAGGTTCCAGAATCATCAGCTCTTTTGTGGAACCAGTAAGTCATGTGATGGTGGAGGATCTGCCTCCACAGGAACCATAAGGGCCCAATGAGTCATCAAGAGGCTGCCTCCATGGTGATCCAGGTGTGTGGGGGGGGGGGCCTGTGTCACTGTGGATCAGTGGGTTCTCAAGGAGTTGGCAGAACCTTTTTCTGACATCTTTATGGTATCTCTCTGCAGCTTGCTGACAGAGAAGGTGGTAGCAGCTGAGATTCTACAGCAGCTCTGAAGCTTGGAAGCCATTGAGCTGGTTCTGGTACAGAAACAGTACTAACTATTTGTACATAGTTAGTGCTGGTTCCTTTAGCTTCAAATAGGTGCCTTTGTTGGCCCTTTCACATCAAGTTTTTGAATAGGCATCCTGTTATACATCAAGTCCTAGGGGAAGAATTTTAAAAGTCATTTGCATGTATAAAACAGGTTTATGTGCAGAAATGGCTTGTGTTAAGCAGCTAAATTATATGCATAACACAATTTCACTATACTTTTACTTGTGATGAACAGAGACATTCCTGCAGATGGAGCTGGTGTGGAGTTTTGACTTATGCACATACTTTATTTTCACAAGATTATGCATACATTTTCTCAAGAATTGTGTGTGTACTAAATAGTACTAAAATACTCTCCTGGAGAAAATGGTGACGATGACAATTTCCCCCCTGTTTACAAAGCCATGCGGCATTGCCAACACAGCCCATTCAAGTACCACACCGACAGCCACTAGCACAGCTTTGTAAAAAGGGGCTTTTGTAATTCCAAAAGAAGTTGAATATATACAGGGGATTTCTAAAGGCAAAAGGATGAAAACTAAGAATATAGTGCTTCAGCCCATTAGCAGTGAAGTGACTTTTTATTTATGTATTATTAACCAAAATTAGCAAGTATTCATGTAGTGATTTACAACAAAATTAAACTACAGTCACATATATTTACATCCATTTTATCCACAATGTTTTTACTCTCAACAAAAATTGACAGTAATTTCCCTGCCTTCCCAAAGACCAGTTGCCAATGCCAAGCTTGTACCTATTTTCGAAATCTAACTAATTGCTTTCCAAACAAATCATGTCCGGAAACCTATTGCACCATACCAGACCTAGCACAGGCTTTCTCCTAATCCTCTGATGTTGAACAGTCTTAAAGAAAACAGCCTCTAACAAGTTCTTATCTAATGAACATACATTGCAGCTTGGATGGTAAACAGCCAAATAATCCTGTATGTACACAGGTGGCTAAAACGTATTCCTCCTAATTCTATAACAGGGCACCCACATTTAAGCATTTCTTGGGTGCATAAATGTACAGAATATTTCTAAGTGTACATTTTTTGCAGCAGAACACCTAAGTACTATCATGTAAGGTTTGCATAAGTCCCAAGAAACAACAGGGCAAATTCCAAGGTGAAACAAAACTAGCAGACCAGAGGTATGGTCAGATAAAGATCTTTAATGAGGTATAAACCTAGAAAAATGCCCGACATTGGCCGTGTTTCACTTACGCAAGGGCTGCGTCAGGGGCTATGTACAGTTAACAAAGCACATCACCACCTTAGACAGCAAAGCACTCAAAATCCACAAGGTGGCAGCAAGCACCTAAACAAACAGCATTGATTCAGCAAAGGCATGCATAAGAATCTGTGCACTTAGATGCTCTTATAGAATAGATTCTCACCATACAGCATTGGGGAACCCACTTATAGAATTGCTCCCCATAAGGTTTCATTGTAGATAATATGCTGAAATATTCTCAGTGTGCGGCGGCGGCCATGGTAGGAATTATTAGGAAAGGGATGGCATATAACCGAAAATACTATAATGCCTCTTTATCCCTCCATGGTGCGATCTCACCTTGAGTATTGTGTTCAATTCTGGTCGCTGTATCTCAAAAGTGATATGGCGGAATTAGAAAAGGTTCAAAAAAGAGCAATCAAAATGATAAAGGGGATGAAACTCCTCCCATATAAGGAAAGGCTAAAGAAGTTAGGGCTCTTCAGCTTGAAAAAGAGACAAATGAGGGGAGATATGATTGAGGTCTACAAAATCTTCAGTGGTGTTGAATGAATAGAAGTGAATCAATTTTTTACTCATTCCAAAAGTACAAAGACTAGGGGACACTCAAGGACGTTACATGGAAATACTTTTAAAAAAATAGGAGGAAATTTGTTTTCACTCAACAAATAGTTAAGCTCTGGAACTCTTTGCTGGAGGGTGAAGTAACAGCAGTTAGCGTATCTTGGTTTAAAAAGGTTTGGACAAGTTCCTAGAGCAAAAGTCCATAGTCTGCTATTGAGATGGACATGGGAGAAGCCACTGCTTGCCCTAGGATTGGTAGCATGGAATGTTGCCACTTTTTAGGTTTCTGCCAGCTACTTGTGACCTGGCTTGGCCACTGTTGTTAAAAGGATGCTGGGCTAGATGGAACATTGGTCTAACCAAGTATGGCTATTCTTATGTTCTAACTTAAGCCTTAAAATAATCCTCCTATATTACACTGTGTTGAGGAAACATAGCCCCACATACATAATCCCTACAGATAGGCTGCAGTATTTTACAACATCTAAATTCATCCTACTGAATTTTTTTTTAACATTTTCATAATTTGGCCTATGTAAGATCATAGCTTCTACCAAAACTTGCAACTTCTCATCACTTAAAAGGCTTTGCAACAGTATCCAAAGATGGTAAAATACTGATTGAACTGATTTGGAGATATAGTACAGTCTCAGTTATCTGACGTAATTAGGACTGGCCCGTTGTCAGATAAGTGATAAGTCAGTTAATATAGTAAAACAATGGTAACCCCTCACATAATGCATGGAGTATTTTTAATTAGGTATTTTATTTATATTTTGCTCACACCTTTTTCAGTAGTAGCTCAAGGTGAATTATGTTCAGGTACACTGGATGTTTCTCTGTCCCAGGAGGGCACACAATCTAAGTCTGTACCTGAGGGTTAAGTGACTTGCTCAAGATCACAAGGAGCAGCAGTGGGATTTGAACTGGCTACCTCTGGATTGCAAGACTGGTGCTCTAACCACTAGGCCACTCCTCCACTCCCACTCCACTCTTCCACTAATTAGCAATGAAAAAAAATTATTCAGCAGGCAATTTGAGCACAGATACAGAGCAGTATACATAGTACAGCAATTGTATAACAGGCAAAGTAAACAGGCATACTGTACAGGTACAGGACCAAGCAATTGAAACCATATTTATTGACTACAGATACAATACAGAAATATAGAACCAAGCAGAGCCCCATTTCTCAAGATCACTGTGTTGTCTTCTCCAGTCAAAACCAGTGTGAAGCAGAAATCAAGTCAGCAGAACAAAAACTGGAAACCATCAGGATCTAAGAATGTAAATGAAACAAACAGGAATACAGCAAAGAAGCCAGCATTTCAGAATGATTGAGGTTGCTAAATCCTGTTTTAATTTTTTGGGTTCAGAGACCCCCAAGAAGGCTGGAGTGACCTTAAATCTGACTCCATCTCTAAATAGCACTAGTACTGGGGTAATCAAGGAGTTGTGAAGTTCTAAAAGGAATTGCCACTAAGAGAACTGTTAGGTCTAAGGAAAAGATACCAGCCTTATGACAAACTGGATTTAGATTACAAGTTATACAATGGAGCGAAAGATAGCCTGATACAGCAAAAGCATTTATACTTACAGCCTTTCATCATTAAGTGAAGCCCACAGAACATCATTTGGGATGAGGAGTTTATTTGCCAGGATACAAGTCAAATCAGTGATTGACAACAGGCACGTACAATCAATTAGTTATAGGAATATAATAATCCAGCTACAAACAGGTGTTAATTAGTTCCTAATCTTTTATAATTTCTTTTACCAATTAGAGGTTTTACAAGGGAAAGCAATTAGGTAATTTGTCAATTCTGCTGGACACATTGGTTTCCCTTGGAGAGAGAGAGTGGCAACCCTTCTCTCTAACTTAAACCAGGAAATACCCTGATTTTTATAGGTGCCCTCAGGATATGGATAATATGACAGTAGATATACCCGATTGGATCTATGCTAATGTCATGGTTGTCACTGATTGGCTCATGCTAATGAGTAGCTTTTATCTTGCTAACATGGTTTTGTCTTTAGCTCGCTTGACCACAAATCTTAAGCAAGACCCTGCATCCAGCTACACCTTTCCTTTCTCACACCATGGCTGACCACAATCCTGCTCACAGGAAAGTCTCCCTCCCCTCTTGGACAGCTAGTTCCCTATTTTCTTTGCACCTGGCATGACTCACTTATTTCTCAACTTGTTTTTCTAACTTACATTAGAGAAAATTCCACTTTGTAACAGATACGGCTTCCATCTTGTGCTGAAATCCTCCATTTTGTTTCCATATCTATTGACCTAACTTTTCCTAATTTAGCTTATTTAGGCCTCAATCCGGGCTACAAACTAGGCCATACTTTTCCAGTAAGCTCCCAGTTATGTCAGCCATCAGATTTCTGACTCAGCCAAGGTCTGTAATGGCCTGAGCTCTATGACTGGGCCCGCCACCATTCCAGTGGGGGGGGGGGGGGGGGGTCTCTGGCTGTAACCATAATTATACAATCCATAGAAATGATCCCTCCCTGAACATAGTCAAGGAATTTGGTCAATATTAGGGCACCCACAGCACTCACAGAGCTGGATCCTGTAGGGGTATTTCCCTGTGTGTCTCACCTTGCTGGTCTTGGCCTGCATAATCCTATGACATCAAGATGGCATCTGCAACCTATGACCTGTATATCAGTGATTTAGCTAATTCAGCATTCTGGAAAATCACTAGCAGTCATGTAACATCCAAGGACATGCTGTGGGCAAACCAGCCCCTCCCCCTTTATCTCCCTGAGAAGCTGAAAGGGAGTGAGACATGGCTCCAGCAGGCCGGGTGAAACAGAAAATGCATACCACAATGTAACAACTTGAAGGTCAAGAACAACGGACCCTTCTTGCCATGCAGTGAGCTGAGGAGGTTACAGATTGAGTCCTGCAGTCACCAGACCGAGAGGTACTGGGAAAAGCGGGAACAAGGAGAAGTTAGTCGGAATCCTTGGAAGAAGGTGGAGGTGGAAAGAAGACCAGAGAGACCTGATAAGGTCCACCATCTTGAACTGTGTATCTGGAGAAAAGTACCTTGTGGTTCAGCTACCTGCAAGGAGTGACCTGTGCCCTCCCTGTCTGCTGCAGAGTACCGGACCTAGCTCTGACTAAGACTCGCTGCAATCTCAGCTTGAGTCTGTGAAGTATCCGGTGCCACTTCTGTTGATTTACACCCTATATGTGTGTAAACAAAGAAACTGACACCTGTTATAAAAAGAATAATCAAAATATTTTTATTTTTTTCAACTGTCCTCCGTCGGACAGAGGCAGCGTGGGAACACCACCCTGGAAGCAAAGTCTGTTTACATAATATATTTTTAGCAATAATACAGAGATATATAGTTGCTTAGCAGTAATGCAGAGATATATGCTTGCTCAGCTTTGCTCTTGCTTTGCTTTGCTTAAGATACTTATTTTCTCTTCAGTTTAAATACACTTACATTCACACTGCACCCAATGTGTGCACGTCAGCAACCCTTTCCTTTGAAGCTTGTTCTCACATTTCTTATCTACAAATGTCTGCAATCAACATTCCATTCTGTTCCCAGCACAAACTTTCTCTGCTTTACACCAGGCTGCTCAGCTCTATGACTCCCCCATTGCTTTCACAGGTTTGTGACTCATATCTCTTTTTTTGCCTTGCACTTCACTGACCATAGGAACTTTATACTGTTCAACAGTTTCTCATTATATTTCTGTAGCATGTTCATTATTATTAACAAATCCTCCCTTGAACCTTGTAGAGCAAGGTTCACCAAAAATTTCATGGTTATAGTTTTCATCACTGGGCATCATCCTATAAATAGGTAACACCTCAGGCCGTCCTGGCAATGACAAACATTTTCTATCAAACCACAGAACTTTCGGGAATCATCAGTAACCCAGGACAGTTTGGTTCATAGTCACTGGTATCAGGTATTATATTTTGTATCTGAGTTACCATGGTCATTTTCAATGAATCTTGACATGTTTGTCTCCAGCAACTAAGTAAACAAGGCAAACAACATAATAAGAGTCCTGCAACACATATGAAAACAATACATCCAGTCACAATCCCTCTTAACCATGGACCTAATCCTCCAAACCAATTTTTTATGGTATCCCACTATGACGTGCCCAATATCCCTTCATAATTACTTACTTGAATTCTTGCTAGAGAAAGAATGCACTGCATTGCATTTTTGACAATAATAGATTGATTTATAACAACTGAACAACATGATGTATCATTCACTATTCCGCATACTCCTCCAGATTGGGCTAACATGAAATCAACTGCCATGCGTGTGTGCATTGCATATCTCGCTGTATCATCAATTTCCTCTTGAATTGCTGTTATAGCTATGTCTAATTCATGTGTTACAACATGTAATAGTGATTGTAAGCGTCTGATTGACATACCCATTTCAGCTGCAATGGCAGATCCTGCAAATGGAATCCATCCAGTGGCTGACAAGGCATCTAGACGTTTCTTGGTCATAGGATATGTACTGTTAATATAATCTAATGCTAATTGTAAAGCTTGATCATCTCCTGTTAAAGCACTAAAGGAGGTACTGGAAACATCTCTTTTACGTCGTTTCTGACTATTGGAACCATGTGATGTGGCATTTAATGGAATGATCAAATCAAATAAATTTAGTTGAACAAGAGTGCAGAACTTATAACATGATGGAAGATAAGTGTACAGGATATCATCGCATAACAAATAGTCCCCTAACCGTAAAGACTGTAGAGAAGTTAGGTTATGATATAAAGCATATGTTTGAGAAAAAGGAAAAATAGGATTATTTGGTTCCTTAACTGAAGAACAAGCAGTAGGCACAGCAGTAATGGCTTGCATGGAAGAGGCATTAAATTGACATAATGAAAAGAAGAAAGTCAAATTTGTGAGAGTAAGGTTAGTAGAGGTAACATAAGAGGTTGTCAGTGTCCGGTTACAAGTTGTTTTGTTAGCACAGGCCATAGACGTTGCAGTCTGATTTATGACATAGGATCCCTGTAACACAGTCCAATTCCGGGATTGTATGTCATAAGTATAATTACATAAAACATTAGGTTTCTCACCCTGAAGTGAACTAGAATTTATCAGACACCAATGGTTTAATGCAGGAATAGTATGAGCAAATAAGGAAGGCAGGCGTTGACCAGTAACATTGATCCAATATTGCCTGTGCTCATGACCCTGACCCAAATAGCAGGTACCATTACTGAAACAGTTATGAATACCTTGCAACTTAATCATAGAATAAGGGTGAACATGTGCTGGAATGGTAGTTACAGAAGTGACAAGTGGAGTGCAAACAATACAGTTAGTCAGATTAAGAGTCTTTAAGGCATGTTGAATTCTTTCAACATATGTATTGAGTCCATAAGTAAGTCCTACCAGCAAACAGATTACAAAAACCTTCATAATTCTTTTGCACTGATGATGTTGTTAATCAATGCCTTCTGGGGGTACAATGGTGGTTTCTATTTGCTCAGATGGTCCTGGATCAGGAGCCTTGCGTAAATCAGATAGATGTATCCAGGTGGTATGGTCTGACAACTTTGCTGCTGTGCGAGTTAAATCAGTGATAGTGAATGGTCCCACATAAACTGGATCCTTCCAGGTTTTGTGAGTGAAGTTTTTTTCTTAAGACCTGCTGTCCTATGGAAAAGGAAAGAGAGAGATCATCACCTCTGTCCCAACGAGACTGTTTCTGAGTTGGGTTAGCTAAAGACTGAACCAGTTCCATAACAGGTTGCAATTGCTGTCAGTAGACTTGAGGCGTATGCAACGGAGTAACAACAGGCGTTCTCATATGTCTGCCTGTTTGTAATTGAAAAGGTGAAATTTTTAATTTACTCAGTGGCGAGCTACGTATAGACATTAGAGCCACTGGAAGTAGATCATACCAATTGTACTTATTATGTGGAGCCACAGACTCCAAGTCATGCAACAATGTTCTCAATTTAGTTTTCAGTATACCATTGTATCGTTCAACCAGACCATTAGAGGTCGGGCTATATACTGACACCTTGCGGTGAGTAATATTCAAGATAGTCTGCAATTCCTGCATAAGTACATTGTTAAAATGTGAACCATTATCTGAAACAATTTTATGTGGACAACCATGTGCTGGCATGATGTGTCGAATTAAAGATTGTACAACCACATGAGCTGTCTCCTTAGTACAGGGAAATGCTTCCACCCATCTTGAGAAAGCATCGACACATAAAAGGATATAGCGTTTACCTTGTATGGGGTGAATCATATCAGTAAAGTCAATATGCCATTCAATACCTGGTCCTGTTGGAGTAGGCAAACATCCCGTGGGTATGGCTGGACCTCTACGGGGAATGGTCACAGCACAAGAAAGACATGTTTTAACAATAGATTCCGCCAATTCTCTAAGATTGGGGTTCCAATACAGTAAAGATAAAGAATCAACCAAAGCTGAAATAGAGTCATGGTGCTCACTATGTATTGCAGTAAGTTTAGTAATAGCTTCAGCTGTGGACAAACAAGCTTTTCCGGAAGGATGTATCCATCCGGTAGAAGTAGAGATACACCCTGTATTTTTCCAGATTGCTTGCTCCAATGGTGTGGGGGGTAAAATAGTCTGGGCAGTACTTTTACCAGTGCGTGTAACAACCATGCATAAGGGAATAGCCTGAGAACTAACAACTTCCGTAGCCGCTGTATCAGCAAGCTGATTACCACGGGCTTCAAAACTGTTAGCACCTGTATGTGCGGGGACCCAAATAAAAGCTGTCTTAACCCCTAAAGCCTCACGAGCCTGAAGTAAATCAAAAAGCAATTCCCAATAACGGAGGTGCTGTAAAGTTTTACCATTAGATGTAATAAAACCTCTACGTTGCCATTTCAGGAGATGGTACTGCAATGAGCTAATAACATAAGAACTGTCAGAATATATTGTAGCTGACGTTTGCCACGGCGTGTGTTGTATGGCGGTTATAACTGCTAGTAATTCTGCATGCTGTGCTGTGTGCTGATGTGGGCACAATAGTTGGTGTTTCTGTATTATTTTTAAATCAGTGTTGACTTGTAATGCTGCAAGTGCAGAAATACCTTCATGGCTGGCACCATCTGTAAACCATATAAATCCTCCCTCCACCGGGGTAAACTGTAAAGTGAGCCACGGTGGCTTAGTGTCGGGATGAGTTAACAGTACTGAGGGGGGAAACAACAATGCTAATTGTTTGGACTGTTGCTCTGTGACTGGCTTTGTAGTAATATCTTGACCTAGTAAAATAGCCTGATATTTTCCATACCGGGTACTAGTGAGTGCGGCCTGACTAGCAGACATCATATGATGAACTGAATGTTGGGTGTGAAGAATGATAGATGAATGTGGCATAATAGATCTCCATTTGGAAATTGCAGCACAAACCGCAACTAGATGTTTGGAAAAGGGAGGAAACCCCCTTTCAACTGCTGAGAAAGTCCCTGACAAAAAGCAGACTGGGAAAGTCAGATCATTTTCTTGATTGATAAAAGCAGCCCAAGTATTTGTATGGTCAGTAACCCAGACATGCACGGGCTGAGACGGATCAACAGTGGATAAGGGATCACAAGCAGAAATAGTAGCAATGATGGAGGATAACAGAGATTGGTGTTCAGGGGTAAGAACAATTGGGGTATGTGAACAGGAACCGGCAGGTACTTGGAGATAAGAATAAAGAGGCATAATTTGTGCTGAATAATTTGGTATCCAATGTCTGCAATAGTTTAGTAAACCAAGAATGGATCTTAGGGATTTGAGACAAGTGGGCATTGTGACAGCCTGTACATTAGTTAACAATTCTTTGTCTAACATGTGTCTATCTTTACCAATTTGTTGACCGAGGAAAGTAACTACTGGAGAGGCTAGCTGACATTTAGATCTGTTGCACTTATACCCGAGAGAATACAGTAAAAGAAAAAGATCAAGTGTATATTTGATACACAATTCTCGAGTTGGCGCAGATAATAAAATGTCATCAACATAGACAAACAGGGAAACATTTGAAGGTAAAAGTGAAATGAAGTCAGTGAGATCAGACATTAGCTGTTTTGAAAAGACAGTAGGGCTATCAGTAAAACCCTGAGGCATACGCGTCCAGCGGTATGCTTGATTTTGAAAAACAAAGGAGGTAAGATCACGAGAATCCTCATGTAAAGGGATAGAAAAGAATGCATTAGATAAATCTATGACAGAATTAAAAGCATGTATAGGCTGACTTTGTAGAAGAGTGGCAGGGTTTGCACAAACCGGAAAAGAAGGTTTAATCAAATCGTTAAAGTGCTCGTAAGTCATGTACTATACGAACATCAGTCTCATTCTTGGGCAATGGAAAAAGTGGCGTGTTATAAGGGGACAAAGAAGGTTCAATAATTTGGTGAAAATGTAGATTTTGAATATGATGTTGTGCTTTCTCCATTAAAGAACGGCGGACAGGGTATGGCGCTACAGTAGGACCTCCCTGTTCGGGGTCCTTTAATATAATGTGATGTGCTGAAGCATTCTTTGCCAGACCATAACGGTTTTGATCAGTACTCCATATTGATTGGGGCAAAGTGTCAAGGGGATCAGCGATTTGCTGGACCATTGTAAGAAGGGAAGGTGGAGTAAAAGACAAGTTCAAATTTAACTGTTGTAATAAATCTCTACCACATAAATTTACAGGGCAATGCGGGGCGAGAATGAATTCAGTAAGGGCTTGCGAGATTCATGATTCTGTAAATTTAGAATTACGGACGTCTCAGTGGTCATTATACTTTTACGGGATTGGCCATCAAAACCAATGGTAGCACTTTCAGATTTAGAAACCTGAATTCCATCAGGCCGATAGCTAAGGACAGATGTAGTGGCTCCGGTGTCCAATAAGAATTTAATAGGAACTTGCTTAGGACCTACAGCCAATGTGATATATGGTTCAGCTTTACCTAAAAAGATAGTAGGACCCTGCTGCTGCTGTGATAGTCAATATGTACCCTGGTCTGCTGGCCCTTGATCTTGGCCAGCCGGAGGCTCCTAGGTAGGAAAAGCTGGTGGACGTGTATTGCGAGGGGGCTGTTGATCAGGAGATACATTTGGATAATTATACTGCTGTTGTGGGGGCTTACGGCATTCTGAAGCAAAATGTCCAAACAGGCCACAATTCCAACATTGTACCTGTCTACGATCGGGTGAGGGGCGGCCATATGGGCAACCCCTAGTTACCTGACCTCGACGCATACCTCTGCCTCGGGGGACTATGGGAGCAGTAGAAACCCAAAAAGTTTGATTGTCTTGCATAGTTCCCTGTGTTATGGCAACCTTCTGATCTGGGCTGGGATCAGCGAGGTGCTTCTGTTCTAAATCTTTGATCTGCAGAGTAAGTAATTTTGTTGCCAGTTTCTGTTGGTCTTTTTGTGGGCCCTCAACAACCTTACAATGAATTGTGCTGAAATGTAGTAAAGTGGCACGAATCTCAGGTCATGGCTTTGTCATAAGAGCAACTACACCATCTAAATTGGATCTCATATTTGTGGGTAATGTGTGGTAGAAAAGATGCATGAAAACAGCACATCCGGGCTGTATATCACCATCCTGTCCTGTCTGAGCCTTGTATAATGATAAGCATTTTGTCAGGTGTGCTGTGAATGGTTCTTTGGGGTCCCATTTTAATGATGTGATAGATGAAAAATCAACCGGGGTGGGATATAAAATGTCCAGAGCAGCACTTAATCTATTGCGGGCACGACCAGCAAATGGGTCTCCATCCGCATTAGGAAAAGGCAGCATTGGCATTCGGGCTTCTTGTGCCAATTGTGGGAGACTTATGCCAGAGGCAGCGCATAAAGCTTTAAAATCACCAATAGCTAATCGAGCACCTAATGTATTTTGATCCACCGCCTCAAGCCATATACGGCTGCCCTTCTGAATACTAGGAAGTTTTGTAACAATTGTACTGATATCAATAGGAGTATATGGTTTATATGTGTCCAATGGTGCTCCCCTATTGTCATGTTTAACCAAAATTGGAGCAGTAATCCTTAAAGGATTATCTTGTAAGCAATCCTTAGCCATTGTAAGACCCTCCATATAAAATTTGTAACCAGAGACTTGCCGCAAATTGTTCCTTATGACATTTTCTAACTGGAACAAATCTGAGAGATTATTAGGACCATTTGACAAAAAAGGTACTTGGAGACTGTGTTTGGCAATTTCAGCGGCAACCTCATCCCACCATTGGTATCCGTAATGAGATTTGTGGGTCTCTACATATATACGTTGAATATGCTGCATCAGAGGGGAGTACAGAGTATGACTAGATGACGAAGAAGTGGGCAATAGCTCTGGAGTGACAGCGGTGCTAGTAGCACCTTCTGCACCTTTGGTAGGGGTTAAAAAAGGATTTTTAGAAGGTCCACCTTGACCGTCCAGTGTTTTAATATTCAAAATCCCTGAAACAGCATATGAGGGTTCATCCTCAGATTGCGGTTCATATTGGAAATTTTCCAATCCTTTAGTCGATGGATACAAAGACATTTTAGGAGTGGATTGTAGGGTAAGAGAAGGCAAAGAGTCATCACACGCGGGTGCAGGGGGATCATCAAAGACAGAACAATAACCTAACGCTGGTTTAGGATCTGACAGATTCTTAGGATTTCTATTCAGGTTGGGACAAGTCAATTGTGTAGTCAGCGAAGTTTGATAAGGTGGGGGCTGCTTATGGCTGTCCTCGTTTGCCTGCATGCGTGCGGTTTCACGTGCTTGTGTATCTATTTTCATTTTATCAGAGTGAAACAAATCTGCTGTTACCATAAAGAGATTAAGGACATGCAGATGTTTCTGAAGGGATTTACCCTTTTTGTGCTGTTGGATGTACTTTTGAACTGACAATATTTGGGGACGAGCAAAAGAACCCGTGCCTGGCCATGCCAGGAATGGGTCTTTAGTTGCATATCCTGCCCATTTCTCACAGACCTTTTGAATAACGGGTGCCTCAAAGGGAAAAGTATCCTTAACATGCACAAGGGGTGAGCAATTCTTTCGGCTATCTACATACAAAACATAAGGAGTGATAGATGTTTCTCCCTGACCCTCTGCAGCGGGTTTAGGGGAAAGTTCGTTCTTAGACTGAAAAGGTCTCATGATATAATAACAAACAATGCCTAAGCTAGCAAAATACACAGCAAACAATAATATAAATAATGAAAGATACAAGAATAAAAATAAAGAAGCAATTTTTCAAAAGACTTTGCTTCAAGATATACTCACGGTTCAGCTGATTGACAGTCTATAACCTACTCAATCCAGGCTGGCCATTTCTGGAAATCATAGGGAAGAAAGTCACACGATAACAAATCCAAAAACTTAATCCAAACGACGGCAGCCGCGTCCTGCCGCGGTCGCCAATTTGTTGATTTACACCCTATATGTGTGTAAACAAAGAAACTGACACCTGTTATAAAAAGAATAATCAAAATATTTTTATTTTTTTCAACTGTCCTCCATCGGACAGAGGCAGCGTGGGAACACCACCCTGGAAGCAAAGTCTGTTTACATAATATATTTTTAGCAATAATACAGAGATATATAGTTGCTTAGCAGTAATGCAGAGATATATGCTTGCTCAGCTTTGCTCTTGCTTTGCTTAAGATACTTATTTTCTCTTCAGTTTAAATACACTTACATTCACACTGCACCCAATGTGTGCACGTCAGCAACCCTTTCCTTTGAAGCTTGTTCTCACATTTCTTATCTACAAATGTCTGCAATCAACATTCCATTCTGTTCCCAGCACAAACTTTCTCTGCTTTACACCAGGCTGCTCAGCTCTATGACTCCCCCATTGCTTTCACAGGTTTGTGACTCATATCTCTTTTTTTGCCTTGCACTTCACTGACCATAGGAACTTTATACTGTTCAACAGTTTCTCATTATATTTCTGTAGCATGTTCATTATTATTAACACTTCCTGAGGGACTGCCACGGAGGTCAGTCTGGTGAGAGACACAGTGATTTATTTCCTATTAGTCTGGGGCTAGTGAGTGGTAATTACCTGAGCAAAAGACTGGGTATAGTCATACCGTGATCAGGAGATAAGCTGCTAATAACCGTACTACCTTGTAACATAGTTGTACCATTGCCAGTTAGTGGTGTAATTTTACCTGGTAACCAGTAAAGATCAGAGTGTGTAGTGTTACAATATAGTTTGTAAGTTTCAGCCGGTATTTTTGTATTCAGCTAAAGCTTTGCCAGAGTTTCTATATTTGTAACTTATCTATATTTTTCTTATCTATAATAAAGCTAATATATTTCAGCCTGCTTTTTCAGTTGCATTCTTCTCTCTCGGAAGTATTTGGCTAGGTTCCAATCCAAGGTTCCCTCCCCTAGACCGAGTACAGAGTATTTTTGCTTGCAGATAGTTCTGTTTGGGGAATCTTGGATGCAGATAATTTATTACCTGTGATAAAATAACCTACAATCCTATGCATACAGCACTGCATAAAACTCATTTTGCACAAGAATCTTACCATGGTTCCATTTCTGTAAAAGCACAGCCTCAGATCAAAAATGGATTGCTGGCAGGAAAAGCAGGCTCTCTGTCTCTGGTCAACTCCAAACACTTCTGCAAAAACACGGTCTCAGATAAAAAATGGTTCCCTGGCTGGAAAGCAGCTCAAAACATCTTTAATGTTCACTTTGTTTAGCAGGTCCTGTCTGCAAAAGTCTATAGACAAAACATTTTTTTCCTCTTTCCACTGACCAAAAATTGATGGCATGCTGTAAAAGCAAGGTCTCAGCTAGAAACCTCTTCATTGGTTCCTTCGCTTCACAAGCTGGGTCCCAGGTACAAAAATTGATGACATGCAAACTCCTCTAGAGCTGGTCTCGAAAGGAAATTTTGGCTTGCCATAAGAAATGGGTTAGTGGTACTAAAAATATGAGCATTAAATGGCCTCAGTCATGCAGTTTTGACAAAGAAACTCTAACAGCTTTAAAATTGTGGATAGAATGCATTAAAACTAAGAAATACAGTAAGGAGAGAAATTTAAATTTGTGGGTGTTATGGGGGCACTATGGCAAACAGTGGTTATGATCAGGCAGCACAGACCCCTCCACCCTATGCCGCAGTCTCCAAGCAGTGTATGTTAGGGGAAGGGTCTGCAGCACAGCTCACAGATTCTAAACATTCAAATCAGATGCAGCTGCCCATATGGCCTACTGCTACCGGTTATACAGCACCCATCCCCTCTGCCCCGGCAATAGACAGGTCTGAAAAGGAATTGCCGGCACAGCCTAGAGAAGTGCGGGAGATGCAGCCATCTATAGGGCAAGCAGCCCCGGTTCCCACTGCCTCTGTACCCATAATAATAGGAGAGGCAGCTCAGCGTGACCTGGGAACTTAACCTAATCCCCCTAAGGAAGCAGCGAAGCAGGTGCCTATAAATTATCCCAACACAGATGAAGGCAATAGTATGTGGACTAGGGCATGTGGGTTCCTGAATCTTACAGGATTATGGGGACCCTTAGTGATTGATGAGTACGTAGAACAGTGGGTGAAAGATGGAGGTTTGGAGAAGGAAGTCAGGAAAATTATGAAGGTAAATAAGAAGGAAGATGATGAGAGTGAGGAGGAGGAGGACACGGTCGGGGAACAGAGTAGTAATCAGGGACAAGAAAGTAATGAGTTAGAACTGATAGAGAGACCGCAGATCCTGCTGGCATTACTAAATAATTCAGGAGCACCCTTTAGTATCCCAAATTATCAGTAGTAGCTATTAATGTTTTTTGTGACTTTGCATATGTTATTGACGCTTTGGTTACATGCATGACTTATTGGCTGTAAACTCCCTATGAATATTGGGTTAAATGATTTGTATAATACCTCAGGCGTTATGTAAGAGAATGAAGTGTGCCCCTTTTTAAAATATTAGGAAAAACACTACAGGAAACAGTTTGTTTTGTGAAGTTTAAATATTGGTTACACCTTTCAACTGAAGCAGTAAAAGGATTCCTCTTTGTTCTGTTTACCTTTGTGCAGCCCATATGTATTTTGAGACATTTTGTTGTTCAACAGGTCTAAGCCAAGTGTAGGGGAGGGTAGAACTTTAGTAAAAATAGCACAGCTAAAAACTTGTGCTTAGTACAGTTTATGTTTGACATGTAGGACACAGACAGGATCAAAGAGATGTATATCTCTACTCCCCAGTATTGCTAAGATTGCCTGAGGATTGAGTGCTGGACTGCTAAAGTCCTAAACTATGCCTAATGTGTTTGTGCACTACTACTACTACTACTACTACTACTACTTAGCATTTCTATAGCGCTGCCAGGGTTATGCAGCGCTGTACAATTTTAGCATGGGGAAGGACAGTCCCTGCTCAAGAGAGCTTACAATCTAAAGGTTACAAACTATGTAGTCAGTGTAGGTAACTTACAACTTATGTAGTCAATGTAGGTAGCTTACAATCTAAAGGTTATAAGCTATGTAGGGAAGGTGGTTAGGCGCCAAAAGCAAGGGAGAAGAGATGGGCTTTGAGTAAGGACTTGAAGATGGGCAGGGAGGGCGCATGGCATATGGGCTCGGGAAGACTGTTCCAGGCATAAGGTGATGCGAGGCAGAAGGGGCAGAGTCTGGAGTTAGCGGTGGTAGAGAAGGGTACAGATAGTAGTGATTTGTCTTGAGAGCGGAGGTTACGGGTAGGAACATACGGGGAGAGGAGGGTAGAGAGGTAAAGGGGGGCTGCAGATTGAGTGCACTTGAAGGTCAATAGGAGAAGCTTGAACTGTATGCGGTAGCGGATCGGGAGCCAGTGAAGCGACTTGAGGAGAGGGGTGATATGAGAGTATCGATTCACGCGGTAGATAAGACGTGCGGCGGAATTTTGGACAGATTGAAGGGGGGATAGATGGCTAAGCGGGAGGCCAGCGAGAAGAATGTTGCAATAGTCCAGACGAGAGGTAACGAGCGAGTGGACGAGGGTTCGGGTGGTCTGTTCAGAGAGGAATGGGTGAATTTTGCTAATATTAAAGAGGACGAAGCGACAGGTCTTAGCTGTCTGCTGGATATGGGCAGAGAAGGAGAGGAAGGAGTCGAAGATGACTCTGAGATTGTGGGCTGAAGAGACGGGGAGGATGAGGGCATTGTCAACAGAGACGGAAAGTGGGGGAAGAGGAGAAGAGGGTTTGGGTGGAAAGACAAGGAGCTCGGTCTTTGCCATGTTCAGTTTCAGATGCCGGTTGGACATCCAGGCAGCGATGTCTGAGAGGCAGGCCGAAACTTTGGCCTGGGTTTCGACTGTGATGTCGGGAGTGGAGAGATAAATCTGGGTGTCATCAGCATAGAGATGGTACTGGAAACCATGTGATGAGATCAGTGAGCCCAGGGAAGAGGTGTAGATCGAGAAAAGAAGCGGTCCAAGGACAGATCCCTGAGGAACCCCAACAGAGAGCGGGATGGGGGTGGAAGAAGAACCATTAGAAAATACTCTGAAGGTGCGTTGGGAAAGGTACGAAGAGAACCAGGAGAGGACTGAGCCCTGGAACCCGAATGAGGACAGTGTGTCAAGAAGTAAATTATGATTAACGGTGTCAAAGGCGGCCGATAGGTCGAGGAGGATGAGAATGGAATAGTGACCTTTGGATTTGGCAAGGAACAGGTCATTGCAGACTTTAGAGAGTGCTGTTTCTGTCGAGTGTAGTGGGCGAAAGCCAGATTGAAGCGGATCGAGGACCCCCTCCATTAACTGAATCTAGTAGAGGCATTTTTAGGGCAAATTTTGTTCATGATTTTTTTTTCTTCTTTTTCTTTCCCTGCCTTTTCCACTGTATTTTCTGTGTCTGTGAATTTTCTGCTCCTCTTTCAGCCATACTGATACAAGATCAAATTACCTTTTTCTTCTACACTGAAACAATTTACTGAATGCAAGTGAGCTGAACTGATGACACTGCTAATAAAACCTATACAAAGGTTTCTTTTATTAGTGACAGGGACAGGGTTTGTTCTGCACTGCCCCCCCCCCCCCCCCCCCCCGAAGAGTTAAACAGTGTGCCTTAGTATTCCCAGTTGTAACACTAGGTGTTCAAATCTACTGTTTATTTGATACAATTCCATGTCACTTTGTCCTTTGTGTATACGGTTTCTAGATAAAATTTTGTTTCATGATAAGCTTGCTAAAAATTCGTGTCACTTTCAGAATGTGTAGTCCACATTCCAGTACGATTAAGTTTGTTTTTACAAGATTGATAGAAAAATATGTGGTTCCCCACCATCTCTTTTTTTAGGGAGCTTTTAGTTTTCAAATTAGACTAACAGGATAAAAGAATTAATTGACACTAAGCGCTTTCCTAAAAACAAATTAAGTTCTGTAGATTTCAGCATATAGCATGAAGCCCTGACACGTATATGTTAAAACAAAGTGTTAATACCAACAGAACTAGGAACCAGAAAAGTTCATGCTGCATTTCAGCTCATTTTGTATTTATTGTTGCCTCTTTGTCAGGCATGTTTTCACCTTTTATTGGTAACTTTACCTTGTTAAAGTTTATTATTTGTCCTTCCTCTGCTTGTTCAGAGGCATCTGGTATTCTATGATAAAAACTTTCTGACTGCAGCTCAGTGGCGTACCAAGGGGGGGGGGCGGTCCCCCCCTGGTGCCAGTGGGCTCCGCTCCCGCCGCCTCCCGTGGCCGTTCCCGCGGCGCCGCACATTTAAAAAACCGGCGAAGCAGCGTCGTAGGCAGCGCCTCGTGCCCTGCTTGTAAAAAAAAAAAAATCAAATCTCCTTCCTCCTTCTCCTCCTCGCCTTGACGTCGACTCGGGCCTTCCAATCAATTTGATTGGAAGGCCCGAGTCGACGTCAAGACGAGGAGAAGGAAGGAGATTTGATTTTTTTTTTTTTTTACAAGCAGGGCACGAGGCGCTGCCTGCGACGCTGCTTCGCCGGTTTTAACAGGACTGAGGTGGGGAAGGAGAGGGGCGAAAGGGACTCGGGTGGGGGTGTTCAGAGGGGAGAAGGGGACTTGGGTGGGGGTCTCAGACAGGGGAGGGGAGAAGGGGACTGGGTGGAGATCTCAGAGGGGAGGGGAGAAGGGGACTGGGGTGGGGGTCTCAGAGGGGAGAAGGGGACTGGGGTGGGGATCTCAGACAGGGGAGGGGAGAAGGGGACTGGGGTGGGGATCTCAGAGGGGAGAAGGGGAGGGGAGAAGGGGACTGGGGTGGGGGTCTCAGAGGGGAAAAGGGGAGGGGAGAAGGGGACTGGGGTGGGGATCTCAGACAGGGGAGGGGAGAAGGGGACTGGGGTGGGGATCTCAGAGGGGAGAAGGGAAGGGGACTGGGATGGGGGTGTTCAGAGGAGAGAAGGGGACTGGGGTGGGGGTCTCAGACAGGGGAGGGGAGAAGGGGACTGGTGGGGGTCTCAGACAGGAGAAGGGGAGGGGAGAAGGGGACTGGGGTGGGGGTGTTCAGAGGGGAGAAGGGGGCTGGAACTGGGGGCTGAAAAAAGGGGCAGAGAGAGAGAGGGGACAGATCCTAGATGGAAGGGGGAGCGAGAGGGAGGGCAGACCCTGGATGGATGGGAGAGGGAGGGCAAATGGTGGATTGAAGGGGCAGAGAGAAAGGGCAGGCGGTGGATGGAAGGGACGGCAGAGAGGGCAGACACTGGATGGCAGAGAGAGAGAGAGTGAAGACAGATGCTGGATGGAAGGAAGACGGTGAAAAGAAGATGAGGAAAGCAGAAACCAGAGACAACAAACTGTAAATAAAATATATTTTTTTATTTTTTTTGCTTTAGGATAAAGTATTGTAGATGTGTTAAATGTTTATAATAGAACACGTAAATAAGGTAATCTTTTTATTGGACTAATTTTAATACATTTTGACTAACTTTCGGAGAACAAAACCCCCTTCCTCAGGTCAGGATAGGATACTGTAACAGCACTATACTGTACTGACCCGAGGACGGAGGTTTTGGCCTCTGAAAGCTAAATGTATTAGTCCAATAAAATGGTATTATTTTACTTTCTATATTTGTTTTATTTCTATTTGTTAATTTGTAAAGTGGTGATTGGTACTTGTTAGGTTTTTTTTTCAAATTTACATCTGCTGTCTTTATATTTTGCACAGTACTAGGGGACAGTTTCTGTTTCTGTGGTGTTGCATTGTATGCAGAGTCTGGCATTGGGGGTTCAGTTTAATTTTTGTCTAAATAGAAAGTTTATGATTACTTATTCTATAGTGGATTAGGGTGTATCTGTGTTTGTGAAAAAGACATGGCTTTCAGTTGGCATTGACTGTGAGGATCTACGATCTGTACTATTCTGTCTGGTTTTGTTTTACAATAGGTGAATTGATGTTCTAGTGCTCACTGTAGTGTTTAAGATGCTTTCCTTTTCCTTGTGTGACTCATAGAAATGACTGCTTATGGTATGGTAGAATTGCTCTATAGGTCCTGAGTGTTTTGTATTCTCGGCATGCCTAGTACTGGATTTGGGGGGGGGTGTTAAAAAATGACCGGCCCCGGGTGTCAACTACCCTAGGTACGCCACTGCTGCAGCTAGAGGTACTTTAGGAAAACTAAGGGGAACTAATTGAATGATTTGTTGCTCAGTCACCAGACTTGTGCGGCTTGTTTTTATTTCTTGGTTTTGCATACTGCTGTTCATATACCAACTTTGGAAGAAATTGTGGTTTTCCCTGCTTGCTCAGAGAAAGTATGAAGGAATCTGTGAATGAGTGTCTTCAGAATGAAATAGCCATAACAGTGGAGATATGTGACCTTGTGAATTAATTTCTGAGTGTCTTTTTTTTCTCTTTCAGAATTCAAATTACAAATTTAGGATTTTTATGGAATCAGGGTTTCATTCATACATGCCATCCAGATAATTTTAATATAAAGAAATACTTTCTGTCTTTTAATTTTATTTGAATGCGCTCCAAAGAGCTTCTCTTACTAGCTGCAGAAGTAAAAGATTCTCTAAAGAGCATTTAAAAGGTAATGCCTGTGCCTTTTCTATTTCTGGAATGGCTATGCTATGCATTTGTTCATTTGTGCACATACGAGCTCACAGAAACTGTTTTGGTAATCCACTTGGATACCATACATAAATTTTATTTTGTATAATATTGTGTTTATTTGCAGATTAAGTCCACTTCTGAATCCGACAAGACAGATCTGATATATATGGCCTCTTCAAACTCTGTCTTTTGTCTGTTTTGTGTGTGTTTTTGTGGGACCCATCAGATACATTCAGTATAAGTGAACATTTCTGATCTTTTGTTTTTAATTTTGTGGGTAGCACAATCAGTATGTACAAATAGTTTCTCTCCTGAATACATATTGGTTGTGTGTAAAATATAACACATTAACTACTTGTGTTCTGTCACTAATCAACATTTTAGTACATTAACTACAGGCAGAGTGTAACTTTTTTCCCCCATGTTCAGTACGGAATTTTGTCCCTCTTTCCAAAGTATACTTTTCCTTAAAGATTACTTTTACCTGGATATCTTTGCCCCACCTTTTCTCTATCTGTCTCTCAGAATACTGATGATGTCTCTTTATTTCTCAATAACACCCACCAGAGCCAGACTTGCCATTGGTGCCAATTTGTTGCTACCAACTTGCGGATCGGGTCTACCTGAGAAACCACCAACCCCGCCTATGGACTAGCCTTGGTTTAAGAGTCCACTGAAAGTCTGCAAGTCCACACCTTTTGCTGTCCAGACTCAGAACTCTGATGCTTGCTACCACCTTTCCACAGCGCACAGCCTGCACCAGACTGATCTTACGTTTTGGACATTTACACCAAATACTCTATACGCTACTGCTGCAGAATGTTATTTGCTCTTTGTGGACTTAATGGACTTATTCAAATTATCATTGCTTTTTTCTTCTCAGTACTATTTTGCCTGATTTTGTATTTCTTAAGCTACAATATTCTGTGAATCAGTTGAGGTTTTATTTTCTGGTAGCTGCCTTCCTTTTTGTGCCTCTTTTGCCCTGTGTTTTATTTATTTCTGTGTGGACCTCCCTTGCATAGACCCTCATGCTACATTTAAATTTCTGGACAATCACTGGTCTTGCATTTTATTTTCTGGGACGGTTATGTTTGCTTTTGTATTACCTCTAATGTGAGAAAAAAAAATGCAAATTATCCTCTACCCCTACCTCTAATATGCACAATGTCCGTACTGGTAACCCCTGGCCTTTCTATGGTCCTTACACTTTATTCTGTAGATTCTAGAATAAATGCACATCTGTTGCATTGTCTATGCAGCTAATGCACACGCTAGGGTATGATCCCCATCTTACCTTCCCGGAGGGATTAGAAGCTTTAGTGGGACACTATTGGGTTTGTGGTTCTTGGGCCTACCAGGCCTTACCCCCGAAATGGAAAGGTACTTGCTGTTTGGCACAACTCCTTCCATTTGTTTCATACACCAAGGTTAATCCAATTCCTGTCCATGCCAGAGTGCGCAGATGCATTCCTTCAGCTATGCCTGCCTCTGAGGATAGGGAAGTATCCCTTACCCTTGAACTTAAGTATGTAAACACTACTTCCCCATTGTCTAAACAAGCTCATGATGTAATTTCTCTCAACCTGGCTGCCATTTGAACCCTAAATATGCTGTTGAATATGGTGCAGTTATTAGGCGTTTGCAGGCTGTGGTAATCAATAGAAATCAAACAAAATAAAACATGGAAAAGAAAATAAGATGATACCTTTTTTATTGGTCATAACTTAATACATTTCTTGATTAGCTTTCGAAGGTTGCCCTTCTTCGTCAGATCGGAAATAAGCAAATGTGCTAGCTGACAGTGTATGTAAGTGAAAACATTCAAGCATTACTATGACAGTCTGACAGGGTGGGAGGATGGGGGTGGGTAGGAGGTATGCATGGGGACATCAAAGCATATCATTGATATTCTAACAGGATGGGTGTACTCTGACCCAGGGGACAGAGACAGACACCTTAAAAGCCTGACTGCATCCTTCAAACAGAAAGGCTACAACCCCAAAATAATCTCCAAGAATATTGCCTCCTCCCTCAAAACACCCAGGGAGAATCTGCTACAGTACAAGGAGAAAAAATCCACAGACAGAATCCCGCTTGTAGTGACATACAATCCAGAGCTGGAAAAACTGAGGAAAATCATAAGAGATCTACAACCTATACTCCAGGAGGATGAATTACTGAAAGAGATATTCCCATCCCCACCAGTACTGGCCTTCCGACAGCCACCCAACTTAAAACACAAGCTAATCAGAAGTAAACTTCCATCACAGACTGAAAAGGAACAGAAGGGCACACTTCCCTGTAATTTATCCAGTTGCAAACTATGCCAAAATATTTCACAGGACCCCAAAGTTATCCACAAAGGAAAGATATTCAACATAAAGGGATCTTTCACTTGCTCATCTTCCAATGTGGTATATATCATTCAGTGTAAAAAATGTAACGAAGGATGCTATATTGGAGAAACAGGCAGATGCTTAAGACAAGATTCAATTTACATAGACATCACATGAACAATACTGGTGCCAGTAGGGTTCCCACACCTGTTGGTCAGCATTTTACAGGACCAGGACACTGTACCAGTGACTTCACAGTGAGCATCCTGAAAGGTAACTTTAAAACCATACAAGAACGTAAGACCTTTGAAGTCAGAATGATTGAATATTTTAACACCCAACAGAAAGGACTTAACAAGGATCTGGGGTTCCTAGCCCATTATAAACCATAAAGCTGTATGTCTCTGTAGATCACCCCACCCCTCACCTATCCACACCCATCCTGTTAGAATATCAATGATATGCTTTGATGTCCCCATGCATACCTCCTACCCACCCCCATCCTCCCACCCTGTCAGACTGTCATAGTAATGCTTGAATGTTTTCACTTATATACACTGTCAGCTAGCATATTTGCTTATTTCCGATCTGACGAAGAATAAAAAAGGTATCATCTTATTTTCTTTTCCATGTTTTATTTTGTTTGATTTCTATTGATAACCTTAAGAGTGGACTAACACGGCTACCACACTCCTCTATAGGCTGTGGTAGAAATCAATGTGCACCATCAGAGTAAGGCCTTCCTGGCTTTACAACCCCAAATTAATGATATCATTCGATATCTTACTGACACACACTTTGCAGTAGATATACTACTTGCGCACACGGGGGAGTCATATGTGGTGTAATTAATTCTTCCACATGTTGTACCCTTTTAAACTCTAAGTCTGAGATTGTAGTTAATACTGTACAAGACATATTAGCTGTTACTCATGCTGGTGCATACACTTACAAGGCCCTATTAGACATGTCCGGGTGGGATATTTTCACCTCTAGGTTCTCTATTTTAGGTGGTACCTTCAGATCTCTTTTTATTGGACTGTTATGCTTTATTGTATTAATCCTTTCTTGTTTGCTTGGTTACATCTCCCCCTGTTTAAACAAATTATGCACTCCACCTAACACCCTTTTTATGTCAGCAAATACTTCACATAACTATGCCCCACGTAGCTCTTATACTGCTACTCCCACCACGGACCCGAACACATTGGTTACCTCTGCTTGTGTTTAATTTCATCTCCTGGTTCCTGGACACAGGTTTGCATATATTGTTTTGAGTATCATTCTCTCTCTCCTCCTCTCCAGCCACTATTTGTCCCTTTTATTTACTTATAGTAAAGGGAAGAACTGAACTCTGCACCCTTTCTTGTCTCCTTTGGCTGAACACTGAAGAACGGAACAGTCTTCTCTTTTTTTTCCAGGGGGGGGGGGGGGGGAAGATGTTGGTGGAGGTATGTATGAAGGCCTAGACCAAGCAGTTTCAGTACTGCTAAATATATAATATCTAAGAATTAGTCTACAGACCATAAGAATTGAAGACTTTTTATTTTCTGTGGATTATTAAGCTAGAAGTCCAGGTGGAGCAAGTACCCCACCGCCTCACTAACTCCCTCTGAGCAGGCAACTGAAAGACAATGAGCCCTTGCCATTCACTGTTTACATGAGTGTGTTCAATTAGCCTCTAGAGACTTTTAGGATGCAGATCAAAGCGAAGTTCCAGGTGACAAGGGGGCAGGGCTGACAGAGGAGGGAGACAGAAAATCCTGCAATTCAGGACAGGATAGGAGAATGGCAATTGCAGTAGGGTCTGTGGGAAAGGAATCCTGACTCCTTTGAAGTGAGATACAGATTGCTTTTATTTGAGGATGTGCTGAAGATGTAACTTTTAA